>NW_022103908.1:21932766-21965618 GCF_000313985.2 Echinops telfairi | reverse complement strand
CACACACACACACACACACACACACCCAGCGGCTGGACCGCGGCAACAAAGGTTGCAACAATAGATTGAAAGGGACCTGCCAGAAGTTCAGACCAGGTTCAGAAGGAGACCGGAAACAAGTAATATCATTGCTGATATCAAATTGATCTGTTTTGCAAAGGGTCACTATTGGTGGGATTGGACTCAATAGCACCTAACAACAGCAATAATATTCTCATATAATATTTATCCTTTTGCACCCTATCAGATCCCACCACACCGAGGCAAAACACTAAGGGCGTTCAACAGAATAGCAAGGGGAACAGAGCAACAAAGTCACCAGGAAATACCAAAAATAGACTTTGGGGCCAGGGCTTGGCACCCCACCAGAATTTACCAGAAAACACTCTTTAAGGCCAATAAACAGTCCTTGAACTAACTACAAGCTTTTCTTTTTTGGTTGTTTCTGTGTTGGTTTTTTGTTGTTGTTTGGTTTTGTTTTTGTCATTGGCTTTTTGCTGCTGTTTTTGTTTTGTTATCTTTTGTTGCTTGGATTTGCTCTGTCTTGTTTTTGTGCATGTTATTATCTCCTCAGGTCTGTCTAAATAAGATAGGTTGGATGAACAATCTGGAGGAGAAAACAACAGGACCAACAGCTCTGGGGGGACATGGGAGGGGGTGGATTCCGGGGAAAGGAAGTGGTGTTAATAAACCCAGGGACAAGAGAACAACAAATGATCCAAATCAGTGGTGAGGAGGGTATAGGATGTCTGGTAGGGCATGATAAAGGGTAATGTAACCGAAAGGAATTACTAAAACCCAAATGAAGGCTGAGCATGATGGTGGGACAAGAGGAAAGTAAAAGGAAATAGAGGAAAGAGCTAGGAGACAAAGGGCATTTATAGAGGTCTAAATAAAGGCATGTACATATGCAAATGTATTTATATATGAAGATGGGGAAATAGATTTATGTGCATATATTTATAGGTTTAGTATTAAGGTAGCAGATGGACATTAGGCCTCCACTCAAGTACTCCCTCAATGCAAGAATACTTTTTCTATTAACCTGGCATTCTATGATGCTCACCTTCCTGACACAATCACTGAAGACAAAGCGGGTGCACAAGCAAAGGTGGTGAAGAAAGCTGATGGAGCCCGGCTATCAAAAGATATAACATCTAGGATCTTAAAGACTTGAAGGTAAACAAGTGGCTATCTAGCTCAGAAGCAACAAAGCCAACATGGAAGAAGCACACCAGCCTGTGTGATCACGAGGTGTCGAAGGGATGAGGTATCAGGCATCAAAGAACAAAATATGATATCATTGTGAATGAGGGGGAGGGTGGAGTGGGGACCCAAAGCCCATCTCTAGGCAACTGGACATCCCCTTATGGAAGGGTCACAGGGAGAAGATGAGCCAGTCAGGGTGCAGGGTAGCAACAATGAAACATACAACTTTCCTCTAGTTCCTAAATGCTTCCTCCCCACCCACTATCATGATCCCAATTCTACCTTAAAAATCCACTAGACCAGAGGATGTACACTGGTACAGATAGGAACTGGAAACACGGGGAATCCAGGGTGTATGAACCCTTCAGGACCAGTGGTGAGAGTGGTGATACCGGGAGGGTGGAGGGAGTGTAGGGTAGAAAGGGGGAACCGATTACAAGGATCTACATATAACCTCCTCTCTGGGGGACGGACAACAGAAAAGTGGGTGAAGGGAGATGTCGGACAGTGTAAAATATGATAAAATAATAATTTATAAATTATCAAGGGTTCATGAGGGATTGGGGAGCGGAGAGGGAGGGGGGAAAATGAAGAGCTGATGGCAGGGGCTTACGTGGAGAACAAATGTTTTAAGAATGATGAGGGTAACGAATGTACAAGTGTGCTTTATACAATTTATGTATGGATTATGATAAGAGTTGTATGAGCCCCCAATAAAATGATTAAAAAAGATTTATCCTTTTGTGATACACTAATTTCACTCAACTTAAAAAGTCTCTTTGGTTTGTTGTGTTCTTTTGGCTTTTGCTTGTCCACATTAGGATGTATCTCAAAGGTGTCATGTTATTGGAGGTCATCCTCTTGAAGTTTGGAAACTGATTGTGGTACCAATTGTACAATTTTGCTTGACATGATTGAACTATGGAACTAGGGATTCTTTTTTTGCTAATACTTCCAGTACAGCTGGTCATGTGCTACCACTTGAAATGGCTAAATGTCTGCCAGTTCTTTTTAGTACAGTTAGTCTTTCTATTCTTTCCACATTTTTTGATGATTACTGTAGTACTCAAAGAAAGATGACACAACAGAAGGTGTAAATTATAGAACAATATCCCATGCAAGTATAATATTGCTGAAGATCATCGAACAATGATTTTAACTGTACATTCACAGGAAGCTGCCATAGGTTCAGGCCTGATGGAGACTGACTAAAATAAGAGAATATCATAACGCTGTATACTTGTGTTTTATTGACTATGCAATGGCATTAAACTGGGTGAATCATAACAGATTATGGATAGTCTTAAAAAGATTTGGGATTTGAGAACACCTATCTGTGGACCAAGAGGCAGTTGTTTGAACAAATTAAGGGAATAGTGCATGGTTTAAAATCATAAAAGTGCATCAGAGTTGAATCCTTTGAACACACTTATTCAATGTGCGTGCTGAGCAAATAACCAGAGACGCTGGATTATGGGAAGAAGAATGGTATCTCAAGATTGGAGGAAGGTCTATTAACAACATGACATATGCAGATGACACAATCTTGCTGGCTGAAAATGAGGAGGATTTAAAATACTTGCTGATGAATATCAAGGATTAATCCAGCCTTCGATATAGCTTTCAACTTAAGGTAAATAAAGCCAAAATTATCAAATGAACCAATAGGGAACTTCATGATAAATGGAGAAAAGCCTGCAGTTGTTGGATTTTTGTCTTGTTTGGGTCCACAATCAATGGTCATGGAAGCAGCAATCAAGAGACCAAAGATACGTTGCAGTAGATAGATTTCTTTAAAGTGTTGAAAAGCTGGGTTGGTACAAGAGTAAGGTATAGCTGACCCAAGCTATTTGATATTTTCAGTTGACCATATGCCAGTTAAAATCAGACATTAAAAAAACAAAAAAAGTAGTATTTTTGGTTGGTGAGAGGCCTCCTAGGTAGTGTTTCCTATATCTTTGGTCTTTTCCTCTCCATAGAAAGTTGGTGATTCATTTTTCCATATGTTTAAAGAATTATTTGAGGATCTTGATCAGAATTGGATTATATTTATAGACTCATTCTGTATTGTACATTTTCACAATGTTATAGCTTCCTATTATGAACATGGAGCATTCTTTCATTCTTGTAGGTCTTTTTTGGTTTCTTACAGTAGTGTTTTGTAGTTTTCTTTTTCCAAATCTTTTGTTTATCTGGTTGAGCTTATTCCTAAGTGTTATATCTTGTATATGGAAACTGTAAGTGGTAGTGTGTTCTTGATTTCCTTTTCATACCTATCTTCATTAGTATCTATAGAACCCTGATTGATTTATGTATGCTGATCTTTCAAGCTGCCAGGTTACTGAAGCTTACAATTATTTCCAACAATTTTATTGCCAAATCTTTGGGGTTCTCTATGTACAGAATTCTATCATCTTCAAATAGTGCTTTACTTCTTAAACAATTTAGATTCTGTAGTTGGTTATTTCATAATTTTTTCCTCTCTCATTTGAGTCTCTGTAAATTTTCTAGTTTAGTACCAGTCTAGCGCTCCATTAAAAAAGTTTAATTTATCAAAATGCTTAAGTCTTATATTAAAGCAAATAACTTAGTCTCTTATAACATCAAACTTTATTCCTAATATGAACCCAAGTTACTAATATAAAAATATTTTCTTTATCTAAAAATCCTATATTAAAAAATAAAGATATTACCCAAAACTTACTTTAAAAATTCAGGAGATATTGCTATTCAAATTATTTTTTGTTGTTCAGTAGCCCTGACTAAGACTTCCAGAAAAATATGGTGATAAAAGGTATCCTTTCTGGTTTCCCAAATGCAAGAACATAGTTTCGGCTTCTCCCTGCTGAGCGAGATGTTGACTGTTGGTTTTGTGCATATGCTAATACTTCCAGTACAGCTGGGACTTCATTCTGTACCATTGGTTCTTGGTCATGTGCTACCACTTGAAATGGCTAAATGTCTGCCAGTTCTTTTTAGTACAGTTAGTCTTTCTATTGACAAATATTCCTATTTTGCTGAATGTTTTTAATCAGAAGTCATTAATAGATTTTGTCAAATGCCTTTTCTCTGATATGGCCATGTAGTTCTTAGCTTTTGTTTTATTTCTATGGTGGATTACATTGATTTTATGAAGTTTGATCCATGTTTCACACTTGTTAGCAATTGCACTTGCTCTTGAGGCATTTTTTCACAATTTGTTGAATTCTATGGACTACAATTTTGCTGAAAAATTTTGCACATATGTCCATTGGAGATAATGGTCTCTAAATTTTTCTTTTGGTAATGTTTTTGCCTGGCTTTTATTTCAAGGTTATATTTGATCTGTACCCAATGATTTACTTCTCCTGCACACATTGCTGTGGTAGCTTGGAGCAAAGTCAACTCTCTAATGGCTTCCAGTATTTGATCATAATTGAGATGATGAAATTTAGTAAGTTGAACTAAGATTGAGGGATAGAAAAAGAAAATGCTACAAAAATCCAGTTATAGGAAAACAAAGGAGTTAAAAATAAAAGTAATCATTGAGATGAGGGTGGAGTGTGGATTGGAACTCTACAAATTTAACTGAGAAAAGTGACAGTAGAGATGTTTGGGGAAAACAGACTAATGCTTATACAATGTTCTAGATTTTAAAGAAAGAAAAAGGGAGACCTAGATGCTACATAAAAGGTGGGAAAATGAGGGAGGGAAAAATGAGGGCCTAATGCCAGGAGCTTAAGGGGAGAGGAAATGTTTTGAGAATGATGAGGGCAAAGAATGTACAAATGTGCTTTACACAATTGATGTATGTATGGATTGTGATAAGAGTTGTATGAGCCCCTAATAAAATGATTTTAAAAAAAGATATGTTCAGGAATTTGCTGTCTTTCTGTATTCTGGCATATTTTGTGTAGAATTGATGTCACTTCTCTTTCCTCAGGCCCTTAACTTTTTATTTTGGAGTTTTTAAATGTCATAATTTATTACGTTTTGGTTCTTAATAAATTTCTGTGTTGAGTTCCTTTTGTTAATGGATTTTTTCCCTTTTATTCTTGCTCTTATTTTAATTTTGAATAGCTTTTTAATTTTTCCTTCTTTAATTTAATTTGATGATGTTATTTATTTTCTTCCCATATTTATTAAAGCATTTTCATCTCAAAATTACTTTCTTTTTATGAGAATATTTTGTGTTTTACTTTTCCATCTGTTTTCTTTGTATTTGTCATCATTGCAGATGAAGGTATCTGGATTTCTATTTTCAGCTTTGTAAGTATGTTTTATTTTTAGTACTGCTTTAAATGGATTCATTTGGCAGTCCATGTTCCTTTCAATATTCTTCACCAGCACCACAATTTAAATGCATGAATTCTTCTTTTATTTTCCTTATTCAATCTTCTGCATTAAGTGGGTTGATTTTTGGGTGTTGATGCCTTGTATCTTAGGTTCGTATCTCCTCTTATTTTTGATTCAGTATCCAAAGAAATTCCCCTAGTGATATGTGTAAAGCTGTAAATATTTTTATAGATGCCTTTAGTTTCTCTTTGTCTGGAAATACGCTTATTTCTCCTTCCTACTTCAGAAATCAATTCGCTGGTTATACACATTCTTTTTCCATTGAGCACTTTATACGAGTATATGTCATTCCTTTGCCTTCTTGTTTGCATGTTGTTGGTGAAATAATCTCAGCTTATTTTTATTCATTCTCCTTGATGGATAGCTGTTCTATTTACCAGAGCTGCTCTCAAGATCCTACATTTGTCCTTTGTAAGATACTATCGAGTCCAGCTCTATCTTGCATATCAAATGGGTTTGACAAGGTACGAGCTACAAAGAGAAAACACATGCACAGGAGAAAAAAGGTAGAAGCAGGTGAGGTGCAGGGGAACCTGCAGCATAGATGCTAAAGGGTCCAGAATGTTATTCGAAGCAGGTTAAATACACTCCCTGTCATAAAGCTTGAAATTTGTGACAAGTTTACACGAAGGGAAAATTAACAATTATTTGATGGTATACAAGGGCGTACCCTCCCAAAAGGAAAAATGTTTTGCTAGGCAAAGTTTTTGTAATATGCACTTTTCCTGCTAAGCAAGCATCAAGCAACTGGTTCTGAGTTATTGCACCCAGTGGCATCACCTGGGAAGGTTCTCTCTGGTCACAGTGAATTTTTTTGTAAAAGCAGTTTCACTTGAACCTTGATTTTTTGTGATGATTTGGGAATGAGAAGGGGTGCTGCAAAATTTGTGCCTCTGGCTCTGAATGACCAGCAAAAAGAAGACTGGGTGGAAACATGCCATGCTGTGTAAGAACAGCTCCAAAGTGACCCAGACATTTTTCCAAGATCATTACTGGTGACGAGACATGGTGTTATTCTCAAGACCATGAAAGCAAACATCAATCAAGACAGTGGAAGAGGGTATCTTTACTTCACTTAAAAAAAGCTCATCAAATGAAATAAAAAAATCAAGACAATGCACATTTGTTTGTTTCTTTTTTGGTGTGAGGTCGATAGTGCATTTGGAGTTTGTTCCACCAGGTAAGCCTGTTAATCAAGCTTTCTATTTAGTGCAGTGGTTCTCAACCTGTGGGTCACAGCCCCTTTGGGAGTCAAATGACCCTTTCACAGGGGTCGCCCGATTCATAACAGTAGCAAAATTACAGTTATGAAGTAGCAACGAAAATAATTTTATGGTTGAGGGCTCACCACAACTTGAGGAACTGTATTAAAGGGTCACTCTAAACCACTGATTTAGAGTTTCTGAAAAGATTGGGTAACAGTGTGCTTCATAAAATGCCTGATTTGTGGCAAGCTGTTTTTTGCCACCATGACAATGCACTTGCTCATGCAGCCATATCCCTGTGTGAGTGTTTGGCAAAAAACCCCCCCAAAGAACAGCATGCCTCTCTTGCACCAGGTGCCTTACTCACCTGACCTTGCTCGGGCAACTTCTTTTGTTTCTGCAAATGAGGTGGGACATGAAAGGACTTGATAGGATGGCATAGAAGAGGTGAAGAGAAAAATGATGAAGGTGCTGTCAGCCATCCAAACAGATGAGTTAGAAAAATGTCTTCAATAATAGAACTGCAGATTTGACAAATGTATTAAGTGCAATGAAGAGTATTTTGTAGGTAATAAGGTTGTTTTGTAAAAAATTGAAATCCCTAGCTTTGAAAAAAATTCCCTTTTTTGTGTGGAGGGGGTACCCTCGTATAAAGAAACATCAATACATCAGCCAAGTTGTTCACAGACAGGCAGGGAGGATAAGATTGGGACAAGATGAAATAACTGGTCAGTTTGCAGACTGCTGCTGCTACCGCGTTTTCTTTCTCTAGGGAATAGGCGGCATAGTGTCTGCTTTTGCTCAGGTGGAGAGACAGGCCAGCAGCTTTCGGTTGAGGCATCAGCGTTTCCCACATTTCCCTTAAACCACTCAAGGTGGTGGCTCTGTCCCACTTTCCTAAGGAGCAAACAACTTTGCCCCACCGTCCTAGATATTGCGGACCTTACCTATGCTTTGTTGTGGTGATTTACTTTTGGCATCTATCCTGGCCGGCGCTCTTGTAGATTCTCGAATAGTCATTTTCTCCTCTTACAATGTTAAGACAAATTTCTTCCTTCGTTTCTTACATTTTTTTTTCCTCTTTGGATTTTTTTAAATTCCTGTTCCAGAACCCTGAGACATTTTTATTTTTGATAGTGTCTGAAATGATTCTTAAGTTTCTTCATTTTTTTATTGTTCTGCTACGTTGGAATCCACACATTTGCCCTCAAGGTTACTAATTTGGTTGTCCATACCTTTCATTCCACCATTTTCATGCTTTAAAATGTTGTCTAATTCTTTTATCTTAGTATAAATATTTCGGATTTCTATTTGTTTTTTTGTCTTGTATGTTCAACATTTTCACTTATCTTTCTGAAGCTCTATCGGTCTCTTTCTCCATCAATTGAAAGTACTTGATGCTGATTATTCTGAATTCCTGGTCTTACAGCTCCAGCTATTTTTCTTCCCCAGGAAAGTCTGTTAGCCCTATGAGTTGGCTACTTGTTTGTGGCTACTGTTCCTATGTGACCTGAGATATACTGTTTCTCTGCTGCTCCTGATGATATGTGAAGAGACCTGGGTTATGTGGGGCCAGTGGATGTTTCAAAGTGGTGTGAGAAAGGAATAATACAAATGACAATACTACAAAACGTACTTGGGGCTTTCCCCTCACTAGCAGGAAATGGTGGAGTTAGTAGTTAGTATCCCTGTAGCACAGCTCAGCAGACTTAGGAAAGAGAAAGAGCTTTTTTATTACTTTTTTTAAATTAACAAAATAATTTAAAGTGCAAAACAGTCTCATGCCTACTCAGCCTCAACTCCCAGGCAGCAGGGGTGAAAGGAAATGAGTCACCACACCCCCTTTGCCAGCCCTCCCTATTCCTATAGGAATGAAAGATACCAAAGGAAAATCAAAATATGCCACGGAGATGCTGTGTCTTCAGTTCATTTCTGAGCATGGGGCCTGTATTCCCTCCAAGTCTCGAGGACCCCTGGGAAAATTGGGTGAGTGCACCCCTGCACCCCCCTGCTCCCAGTCCCAGGGCCTTCTCCCCTTCTGTTCTTCTTTCTATCCTCAGGGCAGTTTCAAGGTATGGAGGATTTGTGGTTTGCTAAGTTAAGTTCATATACATATATTTCTTTTTTCCCCCTTTCTTCTATGATTCTAGGAAGCTGGCTGTTCTTGTAAGTTGTTTTTGTCACTATTTGTTGTGGAACAAAGTTTTTAAAATGAAGATGATCTGGGAGGCTATCATTTAGAAAATAGGAATACTTTGCTTGTTTTTGTTGGATGTAGTTGAGTGATGTAGACTCTAGCCAGTATTGACATGCATAGTTAAATTAAAGACAGAGAGGTTAGCCAAGAAGGTCATGATGACTATTTAGGGGTGACCTTAAAAGGGCAATTGTGATACACTGTCTTGAAGGACACAAAGAGTTTAAAGGGGCTTATTCTGATAAAGACTTGAGAAAAATGAACACAGCTTTGGTGAGAAAAACACCAGAAAATGTGCACTGAAGAATCATTTTTTTTCCATCATGACATTGCATCTGATCCATCTTTGAGGGTATCAATGGCTGGCCAGTGAGAATTTATTTGAAAAGCCTTCCCCAGCCCACCCTATTGCTCTGACCTTACCTCTTTACACTTTTTTAAATCCTCAATTTATAGAATATTTTAAAGAAGGAAAATTTGCAAGCCTGCAGGCTGTCCACCCTATTGTTCTGACATAGTGTAAATTGGGAAGCACAGAATCCTTCAGAAAATGGTAACATAGCTTTCAAAGGGGAATACACACCGGGGGAGGATACGTCATGAAGCAATAGTTTTACATCTTGATATGCTTGTTTAATAAATGTTCCTGTTACTTTATTAAATTCTTTTTTAACTTACAGACATTTATTGTATGCCCACAAGTGTCATATAATCAATGAAAGGTACAGAAAAATGATTGCTCTTTTTCTGGGGAAAAAATAAAGATGCTTCCAAACAAAAACAAAATAAAGCAATACTAACCAAAAATGCAGACATTTTTGGATGCCAGAGCAGGTCAAACCCGCTTTACAGAGAGGATCTACTGACAGTGTTTTAACTTTTCCGGTCAGATTTATGCCTTTGATCTTCTATCCTCCTTCCTCCATAAAACTCTGTTTAGTTACCAATTTCCTCCCTTCCCTACTTTAGATAGGGGGAGTTCTCCGGAGGTGAAATCTTCAGTAGTTCCACAAATGAGTCTTGGGCTCCCACTGTCATCCATCACCTTCTGCACACTGGATTCTCACAGTGTAGGTTCTGATACTGGTCCCTCCTTTGATTTGGGATTATATTGATTCCAATCCTTAAATGACTGATGATGGTGTGCCTCTTCTATGTGGACTTAGTTGGCAGCTCACTTAGATGGCTGCTTGTTTGGGGACAAGCCATTAAGAGCCCAGAAACTAGCCCATCTGTTAGCTGGGTTCAAGGCTGTAAATTTTCGTGGAACTAGATAGACTGTCACACCTTGTTCACAGAGTTTCAGTGGGTTCAAACCACTTAAATTTTTGTAGTAGCCAAGGACTTTACTACTGTATCATCAGGAGATCCTTCCTTTGCACGGAAGTAATGGTAAACAAAACTGTGCAACTGTTCAAACTGACCTACACATTCCTAAAGACCCAGTTATGAACTGGGATTATAAGCAACAGGACTGACTGTAGCCAGCGTGTTTCATCACTATTGTTTGTCTTGACTGTAAATAAAAGGGTTCAACTAATTTGTGGGTGGGGCAGTAGGGGGTACCAAATGTTTATCCTCAGGGCATCTTAAGTTGCCAAACATTTATCTTATCAATACCGTAAAATACATGATGAATATAAATTGATTTTCTTTTATGGTAAATTATGAGAAATACAATTCAGAAAAAAAATCCTGCTGTGTGAAACAAAAGCTTTCTTCCTCTGAGGCGTCATGGATAAGATTTCCAGAAATGCATAATTAACTAAAAATATTTCAGAGAGGAAAACAAAATATTTTTTTAAATTAAAGGATCATTTTATCAGGGGCTATTACACCTATTATAACAATCCATACACCAATTGTATCAAGCATAATGGTACATATTTTACCATCATTATTTTCTAAAAATTTGCTTTCTATTTGAAACCTTGGTATCAATTCTATTTTTTCCTCTTCCTCTTCCCTCCCACTCTCATGATTCCTTGATAAATTACAAATTATTATTGTTTTCATAACTAATACTGACTGCTCTCTCCCTTCCCCCAAAGTTTCTGCTGTTCCCACTCCTGGGGTGGTGGTGGTGGTTATGTGTCAATCGTTTTCCTTGTATACCATCTCTCCCTGAGACAAACTAGATCAATATTTGTTATTTCATCAGTTGTCTGAGGAAATAATACACACATGATGATAAAGGTAAAACATCAAGCACAAGTTAGAAATTATATATGTCTTTAGACAATAAAAAGCAGAGAAGTCTGATAGCATTACAAAACATCTCTCTATAAACCTGCAAACAAAGTGTTTGAACTACCAAATTACTTACTTCCTGAATAAAATATGTAATTGACCTACTTTTCTACTTAGATTTGTTCCTGGATAAATTATTGATTCACATCTAAGGAGATTAAAAATACTTTAACCTTCTTCATAGGTAAAGCAGGGTGCACAAAGGAGGAAAAGTATAAACATTTCTAATTCCTTGTATATCTTTTCTAAATAAAGATGCCTTGGGTTTTGGAATGATAGAAATGTTGAATTCAGGATGTTTGCAATTGGAACACTGTTTTCCTACATTATAGGTTGAACATGCTTGAAAATATATAAAATCTCCTTGTGTTTCAATTTCTTCAGACAAATAGGATAGCATAGTAGTAGCCATTAAAGATAGTGTTTATATACTGTCCCCCAAATCAACAATGCAACTACAATAACAGCAATAACATTAATAATGCTAATAATTGAATATCACTAGTAAATGGAAAACTATCACATATGGTCTAAATTGCATAAATTAGACTTTCCAGTTAAATAATTGATTATCATTTAATCCCTGAATTTCCTGAGTAATATTGCTAATTCCTCCTTGTTTCCAAACCATGAGTGAAGAAAAAGAAGTACATATTCTCCTACAGAAATATCATCAAATTGTACTGGGGCGATGGTGCTTGTGTTTTCCCTCTGACTGAGGAAAGCATACAAATTCAACGAGTCACCATCCTGAGTAATGTTTTCTCATATGTAGACATTCTATGACTCCAATTTAAGACAGCCTAAGTATAGAAAGGACAGATAATTGTAGTCTTTGAATTCTGAGCTAAAGAAATAATCACTCTAGGGAATTAATCAGTTTGGAAATAAGTGTTTTGTGTTTGTTTTTTATTTGATTGATTTGCAAAACTGTTGTTCATTAGCAGCCAATAATTTGCATAGTGTGTACTTGCAACTTCTTAACTTTATTATCTAGGTGTGAATATCTATTATATTGTGTAATCTTAGCCTTTCTTTGAAATTTCTAACCACCTAGAATTTTTTTCCCCTTTTTGTCCACATTCAGTGCTAACAGATAAGCCCTAAAGACTGGCGGAGGTCACTAGAGTTGACCCGTGGCTGCCATAATTAAATGAATGCAATTCACAGGATCTGTTGGCTTCTGGTCTTAGCGGGCAATAGTTCTCAAGGGTGGTGGGCAAGATGGTGACCTGTTATTTCAAAAACTATAGATAAATGTAGTAGTATCCAGGCCAGCAAGAAGAGTAAAACTCCCCATAGATCTCTATTTAGATAGCAAGTAGACCACAACCCCCAAAGAGATACCATCAGGGATATGACCTGAGTAATTGCTTGACTTCCAACAGATCCCTTCGTGTAGTTGATTACGTCATAATAAATTATATTGTGGGGCTACCTCAAGTGCCAAACTACTGAGATATCTGGCCCAATGAACTTGACGTGAAACCTAACTTTCACAGATCCTCATCTCTTTGTGAGAGATTCGGCGGGACTGTGGATGACTACACACATTCAAAGTGGGAGATGATTTGCCATCTCTGATCAGGGCACCTCCTAATTCCTGTATTCATTTGATTGTTGACTCTTTATTGTTATATTTACTTTATTTCTGTGATGTGGAAACATATCTAAAATTTCTTCAAGGTATTCTAATTACAAATACATTCCTACTAATATAGCTATATTTTCCCATATTCTGGCCCTTTTGACTATATCTCTTATCAAAAAGAGTATTTCCAAATTAAAAAATATTTGATGATACCTCTGGTAAACTGTCAATTTTCAGGAACGTATTCCGGTGATCCTAATGACAATCAAGCTTCACAATATCCTATTGATATGGCTAATCTCAATAATAAAGTTCCAAGACTTTATATAATTCATCCTCTCATCAACAATTGACATATGCCTCTGTTGAAAGGCTACTAAAGCATCTCATGTCCCATAAAGTGCAATACAACATAAAACCACTGGAGTCTACTTTCCTCTCAAACTTATTCTCTATCATTTTTCTGTGTACATTTCATCTCATTACACTGTTTTCTGTTACTTGAATGTGCTAAATTCATTTCTATATTAGAACCTCTATGCTTACTGATACAGTGAAAATTAAAAGCTATATATGACTTCTCTATTTGAGTAGATACAAAAAGGAAAATAAAAATACAATAATTACACCAAAACCCCAAATTGCAAATGGTAAAAAGGACATTTGCAAAATTTAAAAGAAGCATTATAAAAGCAAGTAAAATAGAAGTTATTTGGAATTTAGTGAATGGGAAAGTTCATGCTAGAATTTGAAATAAGGGGGATGGGAAAATAGGAAAGGCAGACTCTTACAGACCATATTTAATTTTGTTCACTTCAGTCCTTGTAATAAATATGTATAAAGTCCTAGATATCTTACTTCACTGAACATGTGCAGAATAATGAGGCTGAAAAGCACATATTCTGGAAGGAGGTAGACACTCAAATGATAGAGTTTGAGAGTAGGTCTACTCATTACTAATAGAAAGGCTAAAGTATATGTAAGATTATACATTTTGAAGCATTGAATATATTTTTTCTCTTCACACAGTATTCTAATTTAAATATGACAAAGTCTTAAAGTTAAAATAGCTTTGATCATTCTCTTCCATTGGGAATTAAAATATAGCAATGTAAGGGTATTTCTATCTGTGTTCCACTGCACACACATACATATTTATTCCAAGTAGAAAACATTTCCCATGTTCCTACGGTCAGTGGACACTTGTAAAAAAGGTCCCTCAGTAGTATACATCTTACTTTCAGGAGGCTGCTGCCTTCAAATAAAAGATACAATCAAAACAGTGAATTTTGAAAATATCTGCTGGACCTTTTAAATGCACGGCAGAAAAATCAGTTAACAAGGTTATGGCAACTGTTTTTTTGTATCTCAAAGGAATGATCTTTGTAGATTTT
The DNA here is from genome assembly GCF_000313985.2 of Echinops telfairi. Lineage (NCBI taxonomy): Eukaryota > Metazoa > Chordata > Mammalia > Afrosoricida > Tenrecidae > Echinops > Echinops telfairi. The sequence continues at coordinate 21,951,437 of NW_022103908.1, read as the reverse complement.
CTCCAAGGACTCAGAGTGATCACACAGTATTATGGAGACATTTTAAGAAAATTTAAGGCCATATTGGTAAGAAAAATATCATGAAAGCTGGGCTGGAAATTCCCCCTTATCCTGCCCCCCTCCCCCAGTTCACCATCACACAAATGCACCTTACTCATTTGTTAAGGGTAACAAGAGCACTCCTAGGAGAATTCCCTTGGGAAAAGGTAGTTCATTAACTCTACAGCTCTGATCCTGTCCCTTCAGAATTCAATTTTTCCCAAACTCAAAGAACACTTCAAAGGAATACAATTTGAATTCTTTGAGGATCTCAAGACTTGTCTTTTGATGCGGTGGCAATCAAGCGTTCTGAATCTAGGGGAGGCAGGTGAAAGACAAAGAAACACCAACCCCAGAATGTTATAGACCTTGATGGAGAAGGGGCCCCCAAATCAATAGCTTCATATTTTCATTTACTGTGCCTGCAACTTTTTAACAACCTATTTTGCCTTAATCTTGGGTGAAAGACCATCACACAGTAAATGAGAAAAAAAAATTCAATTTATTTTAATAAAAAATTTTCATAAACTTTTTGAACCGCTGCATGTATAGGTAATCCCACACAACTGTCTGTTACACGTTCTCAGACCTGTCTCCTTGTTTCCTAGTAAAAATGTGTGATTATCATTATATTTAGAAAATAGGATGAATTGGCCAACAAAACACTATTTTAACTTTATTATAGAGCAAATTTGTCCTTTATTACTAGTTGCTTTGCTGGATATAGAGTTGATATTGTTACCGACTGAGCTCTCTTGGCTGAGAAACAAAGACAGAGGCTGGAGGAAAGTGCAAGAAGGAAGCTTTATGCTGCTTGATCAAAGGAGTAAGGAGAAACGTTGTGAAGGCAAGCTCCTGGGGGCGGGGGCGGGGAGTGTGTTTACAGTTTTTTAAAGGCAATCAGAAAGAAATGGAGGGCTTGTGAATATGTAACAGACTTTTTAGGAATGACCATGACTATGCGTTAGGGGATGGTTGCGATTTTGGACAGGAACTGGCTTACTGGGGTGCTTGCTTTCAAATGTGTTCAAGTTGCTCAGGTGAGGTTTTTCTGGTGGCTTTTGGTTCCTTGACTAAAGTACTTTCTTTCCAGGGTGATTTGAAGGTTGTGACTATTCTTTTTTGGTATGTTTGGTTACCAGATCTGATAACTGACGACTATATTGGCATGGTGGTATATTTTCCCTGGAAGAAAGGGCTACAAAGTGGCAAATTATCAGAATGTAAAGTACAAGTTAATTATGAGCACTATGTTAACTATCATTGCACCTCCAGTGGCATCACTTCATATCCTAAAAGCAGGTTTCTTGGGCACGATGTGGCACTGATGACATTACACACGACTGCAATGGGGGATGGTCTCCATGTAAATCCGGCGTGTTTTCAGGTGGCATCAATTCCATTTTGATTCAATGTGGTTTGATATTCAGGAAAGCACTGCCCTATCTGTAGGCTGTCATCTTACTGGTACAGATCACTCAGCGTTTCTCCCTTTAAGACACTTCATCACTGTGCCAGTAATCCCAAAGGGAAAATCAAACCCACAATCTTGGCGCTAATTCTAATTTATAGCCACAATACAAAGGATTTCCAACATTATCAAGCTTTAAGGGGAGCAAACAGCCTCATTTTCTCCTGTGGAGTGGCTAGTGGGCTTGACCTGACAGAGTCCTGGTTAGTAGCCCAATGCCTAACCTACAGTGCCACCAAAATCTAAACACCAAACTCACTGCAGTAGAATCAACCCTAAGCTCTTTTCTTTTCCTGAGGCGAGGCGGTGGTCTCAAACTACTGACCTTGCAGCCCAGCACATAACCACTATGTCACCAGGGCTCCTACGTTGCCATCAGGGTTCCTTAAATTAGGTACACTCTTATTCAACTAAAAAAAATTGGGTAAATGAATGTTAGATAGTGTGCTTCAAAGGATAGAAAGGCTTTATCAAGAGCTGTTTTATATAGCAGTTACCTCAATATAGATAAAAATAATATAATTTAAATTTAAAGAGTTTATTTTAGGAATTTAAACAAAAGCATCAAATTCTAATGATATGAATTTGATTTCTACATTAGTTTCATCAAATAAGTAATGCCTTGCGGTCCCTCAGTTTGTAAATGAGGGTGCTAGCTGGAAGACTAGTGATGCCCCTTCTGGCTGGAAAGAGACGACAGACAAATGAGCAAAGACGATCAGAGACAAACGAGTCTCAGGACGAACGGCTTTGAGCACAGGGGGTGGGAACCTGTGCTGCTGCACAATACTACCTCGGTTAAAATTAAACTTGCTCACAGTTTGTTCTTCAGAATTTTTTCATGCTGTATAAACCGTGTAAGATGATCATAAACAAACAGATGAACATATCCAAATAAATACATTATAATTTGTTTGAAGTGCAAATATAAAGCTTAATCCGACAGTCATAATATGCAAGTAACCTTGAGTGTCCTTTAAATCTCAACTATGCTGGGTATGGAGACTCATCTATGAAAAGCCATGCTTCTTTGTTTATTTTATTCACTGTTCAAATTTTCAATTTCATTTTGTACACAGTGAACACAGATGGCACCAAACTTGGTTGAGTGCTTCTAACTTACTTTTATGCGGATATAATTCTGTCACAAAATGGTATCTCATCAGAGTGGCAAGTAATTTATAAGTTTGAGTGTTCCAGACATATGTGTGTACTTTGATTTATATAGCTGTATGTATAGCTAGCTTGCTATGACACATATAGAAAGATTGTTATTTATAATAATGGCAATTTAGTAGTATTTCAAAATGTGTTGAGCAAATTCACATGGTACTTTTATATCTTTAAATATATATATTGTGTATTCTCATGCTGTATAATAGGTTTTGTTTTTTAGCTGTTTTTTAATTTGCTTGTGTTTAATAAACTCCAAATGTGTTTGATCGCAATCTTCCTTCAGCTAAAAATAATTCCATTGTATGTCCAATATGCTGATAGCTGTATCTTTTATTTGTCTGTTAAATAATTTGTTAGTTTCTTAAATGTGTATACATATATTCCAATGTCAATGGGACTTTTATGAACTGACGTATAGATAATCTCTATTAGAATGTTTTACCAAAATTATATAAAAAAGAAAATTGTCTATATTTGATACAGAATATATATTTTGTAATTAACAAGAACTATTTCAGTACAGAGAAAGTACATCACAGCATTTCTCTTTCCATGTACAATGTTAAATGTATGTATATGGTTTGCAATATTTAGGAAGTCACGAAGGCATTATAATTCAATACGTTTAATTTCATAGGGATTCATCTTGGTGCATAAAATATTATACTTTAAATTTTAATTATCTGCACATTAAATTTAAAATAACTCTAACACAGGAAAGAAAAAAAGAAAGTAATATATTTTTATTTTTCATGTTAGGACAACTTTTACAGCTTTTATCTTTAAGGAAAAATGAAGTCCATAATTGTTGTTAATGTAATACATGGAGTAACATTGTATTTTTCTTATCAGTTTCTAGGCCATAATAAAGATAAACAGGCATCAGACAAAGCATTGTAGATAGCATTCCAAATATCTGGTTTGTAAAAAATTTATCATTCTGTCTTATACTCACCAATGAAAGTAACTCAAGGACAGCTCGCTCTCTGTGAGCACTTCATCATTTCAAATAGCTTACAGCCAAAGGATAGCTTTTAATTGTTTATGTGATATATGACTTGATTACCCCCTTCAGTCTGCAGCTAGGAAGAACAGAGTAAATTAATAATAAGCATAGGCACTACTGCAAAAGCAGCAGCTAGGAAATTCAAGTGATTTATATCAAGGGGCATGATGCTCAGACCCTGGAAATATCAATAAGGGTTATCAATTTTCTCCTGTGTTTAAAGTCAAAATGGAAATATAGGTTTTCTACATTTCAGCTGAAACAACAATCTTTGAACTATGGAGAATAGAAGGAATACAATTGATAGAAAAATAATAGATGAAAATTGGATGACTTTATGGATGAGGCTCTTTAGCTTTGTCAGGTTACGGGTACCTACAAAGGAGCAGTAATGAGAAGTAATATGGACAGTAATATCTTGCCTCTAGCTAGACTCATGGCAAAGTCAGATTACATCAATTACACAGAATGGTCCCCAAGATAAAGTTCACTAACACACTCAGCAATTTTATTTTTCTTCAAATATCTGCTTTTATAAGTACAGAAGTTTAACTATAGCTTCATATAAGGATTTAAATAAAAAGTAAAAGAATCAAAAAGAAAAATAAGAATATAATACTCACGCATATAAATTGTATAGGAAACAGATGTCAATATTTACATATATAACTGAATGTATCTTATCCAGTTGTCAGTAAGCTAGCCCAAACTTAAGGCTACCCCATATATGTCAAAGTATAACTGATTTCTATAAGATTTTCAGTAGCTGAGTATGAAGAAGTAGATCCAGGGTTTTTCATCCGCAGTGCCCTGGGAAGCCATGATCTTCTAACATTTGGGTTAGAAGCGGAGAATATTAGCTGAGAATTTGTTCTACTCAGGAATTCCATCTATTCTTAAGGGGTACAATATATTATGGGATAAATCCATTTTCATGGAATTTAATAAGTCATATGTATGACCTTTGCGTCATATGATGCATGTAATTATAAAGAGATATAACCTTACTTTCATAGACTGGTACTTATAGGAAGCTAAAACAAAGAATGTCAAAACTATATTAATAATAACACTAATTGATACCATTATATTCTTGATTCATAGAAAAATATTGTTGTTCTTAGGAGGTGCCATCAAGTTGGTCCTGACTCATAGCAACAGTAAGTGCAAAAGGACACAGCACTGTCCAGGCCGGCATGACCCATATATTGTTCTTATGTGTGCATGCACTGTTGCAGCCGCAGTGTCAATCCATCGCTTCCCGGGCCTCCCTCCTCTGTAGGAAGCCTGAGACCCTTCTCCCAAGACCGCTCTCTCCTTCTCACACGTCAGAAGTACATGAAGGGAAATCTTGGTATCCTTACCTCCAAGCAGCATTCTGGTTGCACCTGTCTTCAAAGAAAAATATGTTTATTCTTTTTGGAAATCTGTGGTATATACAATATTCTTCAGTAGCACCATGGTTCAAATACACCGATTTTTCTCTGAATATAAGACAATTAAAATCATCATGGATTGGGTCAAACATTTTAGTCCTCAAAGTATCATCCTTGCTTTCCAACACTTTTTTTTTAAGGGTCGGCATTTTTATTTGGCTTTACGCTACTCCCCAAGAGGCTCTGAACTAAGTAATGAGGAACACTCCTTCCTGGTCTTGCTTTTCAAGCCATTTTCTTCTCTGTTTAATGCTGAAGCTACCAGGGTTGTTTTTCGCTTAATTTTTTCTTAGTAAGTAGTTTTTGAGACATAATCCAAATATCATTCAGTTAAGTAGTTCAATCGTACAAAAAAGTGTTGTACAATTAGCACCACAATCGAGTTTAGAACATTTGCTTTTGTCTTGTCCTCCTTGTTTTAGTTCCCTTTCTCCCCAATCCCCACTGCTGTACTCCGAGGTCCATTCATCCAGTCACTGTCTCCATAGTCTTCCCCAGACTGGATTTCATACACCAAGCATACCAAATACAAAGCACCCTAAAGAGCTCTTGTGCTGCAGAATTACCTGATGAAATGTGTGCTTCAATCTCTTAACTGCTGTTTTTGATGAGCCTTGATTGTGGATCCAACCAAGACGAAATCTTTGACAATTCCAATCTTTTCTCCATTTATTGTAAAGATAAAGATGTGTTCTGTCGTGAGGATTTGGGTCTTCTTTACAGTAAATTGTAATCCACACTGATCGTCATCAGCAAGTGATTCTACTCCTACTCATTTTTAACAGCAACATTGTGTCATATGCATATCACAGGTTGTCAATAGCCTTCTTACAATTTTTTTATTTTAACAAATCATTTTATTGGGGACTCGTACAGCTCTTATAACAATCCATACACCAATTGTATTAAGCACATTTGTACATATGTTGCCATCATCATTTTCAAAATATTTTCTTTCTGTTTGAGCCCTTGGTATGAGCTCCTCTTTTTTCCCTCCCTCCACCACCCTCCTACCCTCATGTACTTCTGATAAATTATGAATTATTATTATTTTCATATCTTACACCACCACTGTCTCCCTTCACTCGCATTACTGTTGTTCATCCCTCTGGGGAAGGAGGGCAGGGGAATTACACATTGGTCATTGTAGTCGGTTACCGATTTCTCCCCCTTCTCCCCCGACCTTCCCCCTACCTAAATTGTATCGCTGCTTCCATGCTGTTCCTGAGGATTTTATATGTCTTGGGTTCCATGTGCCAAGAGCTCTTATCTGTACCAGTGTACATGCTCTGGTTTAGCCAGAGTTGTAAGGTCAAACTGGGGTCCTGATAATGGTGGGGAGGAAGCGTTCCTGAACTACACGAATATTGTTTGTTCTGTTTGTGCTGTGCTGCACCATGTCTCATTCTGTCTTTGTGATCCTTCCGTGAGGGGATGTCCAATTACCTACAGATGGGCTTTGAGTCTCCACTCTAACCCTCATCATTTACATCATTATATTTGTTTGTTTGGGCTCTTCTGATGCCTGATACCTTATCCCTTTGATCCCCGTGTGATCACACAGGCTGGTGTACTTCTTCTATGTGGACTTTGTTGCTTCTCTGCTAGATGGCCACTTGTTTAACTTCAAGCCTTTAAGAAACCAGACAGACACTATACTTTTTAAAGGCAGGCACCATTAGCTTTCTTAACATTTACTTATATACCCATTTTGATTACAGCTATCTTGTTGGGAAAGTGAGCATCACAGAATGCCAGGTTATTAGAACAAAGTGTTCTTGTATTGAGGGAGTACTTGAATAGAGACCAAATGCCCGTCTGCCACCTTAATACTTAACATTTAAATATATGTACATAGACCTATATCCCTATTGTTATATATTAATGTATTTATATATATAGGCATGCCTATATTTATACCTCTATAAATGTCTTTTGCCTTCTAGTTCTTTGCTCTATATGTTTTTGCTTTCCTCCTGTCCCACTATCATGTTCAACCTTCATTTGACTCTCAGTACTTTCTCTCATCTACACTGTGCTTGATCAAACACCATCATGCATCTACGCCCTCCTCACCATTGATTTTAGTTCTCTTATTACTCCCTTGCCCTTGGGTTTTTTTGTATCCCTCCTCTCTTTCTCCCCCCTCCTCCTCTCCTATGTCCCCTCAGAGTCATTGGCCCTGTTGTTTTCTCCATGGGATTGATTATCACCTTCCGCCAATTCTGATGTCTAGTCTGATTAAACAATCTGATTAAACAGAGAAACTAGATTAGATGAAGAATATAACATATAGATTGAATAAGTATATTGAGAGGATACAGCCCTGACACATACCTTTCTTAATTTTAAACCATGCAGTATTGCATTGTTCTGTTCTCACAACTGCCTCGTGATCCATGCACAGGTTCTGCACGATCATGATTAAGCGTTCTAAAATTCTCCTTCTTCTTAAGGCTAACTTTAATTTGTTATGACCCACACACTTGAATGCATTGACAGTCATAAAACACAAGTAAACATTTTTCTGATATGTTCTATTTTTTAGCCAAGATCAACCTGACATCAATAATGACATTGCTTGTTCTGCAACCTCTCCTGAATGTGGCCTGACCTGCTAGAAGCTCCCTGTCAATGCACTGCTGCAATGGATGCTGGAAAACCTTCAGCAACATTTGACTTGCCTGTGATATCAATGGTATTGTTCTATCATCTGTGCACTCTGTTGAGTCACCTTTCTTTGGAATTGGTACAAATATGGATCTCTTCCAGCCAGTTAGCCACACAAATTTCTTGGCATAGAGCAGCGAGTGCTTTCAGTGTTTTATCAACTTGTTGACACATTTCAATTCTCTTCTGAAATTCAACCACTGAAGCCTTATGTTTTGTGAATGCTCTCAGTGTAGCTTGGATTCCATCTCAATAGCATGGTTTTCCCCTCATACCTCTTGAAATGCTTGAATGTCTATAACCATAGTTCTCTTTGGTAGAGTGACCCTGTGTATTTTTTTTTTTTCATCTTGGTTTTTTTGGATAGGTCCTGCGTCATCCAATTATTTGGCCCATCAAATTTTTCAATATTGTAGAAGGCTTGAATTTTTTCTTAAATTCTTTCCATTTAACATTTGCTGAACACGTTCCTCTTTCCTTTATTTGCTCTGGGCTGTGTACGTTTCATTGTAATATTTTACTTTGTGGTCTCAAACTGCCCTTTGAAGGGTTCTGTTCCGTTCTTTGACTTTATCATTTCTTCCATGTGCTGGGGCTACTCTTCAATAGAAAGCATGTCAGAGTCTGCTCTAACAATCCCCTTGATCTTTACTTTCTCTCCTGTCTTTTTAACTACCTTCTCAGGTCTCCATCTATGACGTTCTTGAGACCTGTTTGGAGGTTCTAATGGGGACCACAGCTACTTGTATACCCTTAACTGAAGGACATTGCTCCCTTTATGGGGAAGGTCGTCCTCTTCAATGGAGCCTGTAACAGGGCTTTGGAGGGACGCGCCTCAGGGAGCAGTGAGGGAGGTCCGGGACATCTGCCGAGCTAGCCAGATCAGCAGAATCCACCCAGGCGATCAATGGGGTGACAGATGTCACAGCCGGATTGCCCTCACATCCCATGTATAATGTCCTTGATGTCGTGCCACAGCTGATCAGATCTTCTGTCATCAGTGTTCAAGGCATCAAATCTGTTTTTGATATAGTCCCAAAATTTGGGTGAAATATACTCAAATTCAAATTTTGGCACTCATGGACTTGTTTGAATTTTCTTCAATTTTAACCTGACTTACATATGAGCAATTGATATTTGTTCCATCAGCCCCTAGCCTGGTTTTAGACAGTGACATTAATCCTCTCCATTGTCTTTTTCCACAGACGTAGTCAATTTGATTTTTTTGTATTTTATCTGGAGAAGTTCAAATGTATAGTAGCTTTGTGCATTGTTAAAAAAAAACACATTTGAAATAAAAGTCATTGGTTTTGCTAAGTTTTATCATGCTTTCCCCATAGTAATTTCTATCCCAATGTTTTCCAAGTACTGATTCTTCTTCATTTACAATTTTTGTGTTCTAATCTCCAATAATTGATAATTGATCAATTTCAGACTGAAGTTGTTGGTAAGATTCTTCAATTTATTCATCACCAGTATTAGTGCTTGCTGCATAAATTAAATGATAGTTGTACTGATTAGATTTCATTGTGTAAGGATGAACGTTAGCCTATGGCAGATGGCATTGGACTTCAAGATAGATCTTGCAATGTCGCTTTTTGACAATGAATGCAAATGCATTCCCCTTGAGTGTGCAATTCCCAGCATAGAAAAGCATATGACCTTCTGATTCACAAGGGCCATGCCTGTCTATTTCAGCTCACTAATGTTTAGAATATGTTCATACTTTCCCTTTCATTTTTCATAACCTCAAATGTTCCCAAATTCTTACTTTGTACATTCCAAGTTCCAATTATTAATAGATATTTGAAGCTGCTGATTATTTTGTGAAGTGGGCCTTAGCACACTCAAAATTTAACCTCTTTGTGATGGTTAGGGATTATGCCAACTAGACATTCCCGGGTAAGGGTCGGGGTAGAGCCCAATTTACCAATTGTAGTGGTTTACAGCCTGATGATAACCTCTCTGGTGTCATAACACCTTTTTGTTAAAGATATGATCATTAAAGTCTATATTATTATAATTTTAAGATATAATAATAATAATAATAGCGTTTTGTATGCCAATTATTCTGTAAGAGAGAAAGCACTATTCACATGCTTTTCAGATTAAAGCATTGAGTGAGTAGAAATGCCTATGCTCAGGTCGAGTAGAAATAGTTTAGATCACTGCATACTCACAACGCCCCCATTGCTATTGATTCAATTCCTACCCCTGGTGTCTTTATACAGGATTGACAAGTTTATTGTAAATTTTAAAGGAACAGGCAACCTTTTATTTGCCTGCTGAAAGCTAGTGGACTTGAACTTCCAACCATTTGGTTGGCAACCCAATGTCTAATCCACAGTGATTTTAAATAAAAATGATTAGCTACTGCTGGTTTACCCCTTGTAGTGAAAATTATAAGCTCCTCACTTCAAAACCAGAAGCTACTATTGGAAAGAGATGAGTTACACAGTCTTGTAGACACAATGGGGAAATTCTAGTCTGTGCTACAAGGTCACTATGAGTCAGAATTGATTTGATAATAATGAATTTGGTTTTCTAATTTAAAGAAAAAATGAAAGGAAAATTTTTCATGTAAACTTATAAATTAGTAGTTACACATATTTTCATCTCATTTAATTTTGCTTCTAAAATAAATACTAATAGAATTTTATGCCCAGAGAATATGGAAAACTTCCTTTATCTCTTCTAAAAATGTATCATATCACTTCATCAGGCAATGATGTATAAGGTTTAAAACTCAGTTTAAATAAAACAAAAATTCTTACAACTAGAGCAATAGATGGAGAAATATTTGAAGCTGTACAAGTTTTCATTTTATTTGGATCCACAATTGCTGTGGAAACAGCAGTGAAGACATCAGATGATGCATTCCATTGTGCTGCACCAGACCATTTTAGAGTGTTAAAGACAAAGGTGTCATAGTAAGGATTCAGGTGCATCCAGTCCAAACCATGATGTTTGCAAGCAAGAGGTGGACAACGAATAGAGACTATCTAAGGAGAATTGATTTATTACGTTAGTGTTAGTTAAGAAACTGAAAGCCCAGGCTGCCAGAAGAATAATCTAGGCACAAGTTTAGCCATGATTCTTCTCATTCCCAAATCCTCCATTAACATGTGCTGATCTGAGCTCCAAGATAGTCCAGATAACTTCCCCATCTCTTCAATGATCCATTGTCCATCGTTGAGTATAAGTGTACGAATTTTGTCAACATTTTTATCTGTTCAGGAAGTTGACACATATCCAGACAAGGTTTGTCATCAATTGACATTTCACCTTTTTTGAAACAAGAAAACCACTCATACACTTCCAAAGCACTGACTTTGTAAGCTGTGTTCAATGTCACAACAGTTTCTGATGCATTTTTCCTGAGCAAGAAACAAAATGTCAAAGGTGCACGCTGTTCTCTTAAATCACCTATCATGAAAAACCAGGCTTGAGCAAAACTGCTTCTAGGAAAACATTCACTGTGACCAGAGAGCCTTGCCAGGCAATGCCACTAGGTTCACTAACTCAGAGTGTGTTGCTCTATGCTCACCTTGTGGGGAAAATACATACTATGAAAGCTCCACCCAATGGAACTCTTTTCCAGTTTTTTGAGTACCCCCTCATGTATGAGTCATATGTATGCATGTGGGTGTATACAAATCAATTTGCATATGCATCTATGTGACTCTATATGTACATATATGACTATATACTGCATCTGTATTAAATAGATGTGAAACACAAAGAATGCAGTGTTATGGATATACCTTTGACACAAGAAATAACTCACACGGTTATAGTTCTGAGTTAGAATGATTAAAACCATAACCTCCTGGGCTTAGTCAATTGACAACATATCGTTCTTAAAGTTAAAATTGGCGTTACGGTTTGGTGAATAGTTCTTGGGGTTTAAAAAGTTTGCAGTGACCATCTAAGATACAATCATCTGTACTTGTCTGGAAAAAAAAAATAAGAAAGGAAACCAAAGATTCAAGGAGGAAGCTAGTTGGAAAGGTAGATAAACTCTGTGAACCACAGCCTCATCTAACCTGAGATTAGAATAAAGAAATTGAGTCCAATTACAAATAGCAAGGTTGTCATTATGGTCACAGTATAGAGGGAACCTGTTATAAGGTAGACAAATGTGAACTAGACTCTAAAGTTCCATATAAACGCATATATTCACATACACATTCTGGCTTTGTTGAGAGTTGAGCACTCTAGTAGATTATTACCCAAGATGCACCTCAAACTTTAACCGGAAACTAACTCCTGGTGGTAGTTACATCATTTCTTATCAAGTTGATAAGTAAAGGGGCAGAGCCTATCCTGTCAATCACAGGCTTGTCGCAGGCGGACTCTCAGCCTGATGATGGTCCTTGTGGTCTTGGCCTTCTCATGAGGACTCTGGGAACTTCCTCTCTCTTCATTCTGCCATCAGAAGACTTGGACCTCTCTCTTTCTGTGTTCACCCTCCTGTTGACAAGCCATGCAGCAGAGACCTGTGGACACACTGTGATGATTCCACTGTCACTGGATCCAAAAGCCTTTTCACCCACCAGCCTGTGATCTTCCTGCATTCAGCATCATTGCTAGTGCCCAAATGAGTTTTTAGAGGAATTTATGAACGAGTATTGGACATATGGGATATTAACAGACTTACAGACTTGTTCTAAACTGGGCTGCAATGTTTTCTCAATATACAATTTCTCTTTGATATAAATCTCTCTCTTACACATAGATGAGTCCCTCTGGATTTGTTTCTCTAGTCAACCCAGCCTAACATACTCCTGAATTCACCTTGTAGTTTAATAACAAATTGATTTTTAAAATCACCTGTAAATTTCAAACCATTATCAGAAACACAATAAAGTGTTATATTTTTTACAAAAGACACAATACACCTTCCTTAAAATCTTCTGTATTTTGGTGAAAAGTCTTCAGTTTCTATATCATTTAAAGCTACTTTAACAAAGTTTTTCTATTCCAAAATATGATATTGGGATTGGATGATTCTGACAGGAAGTTAAAGGGAAAAAAGTGAGAAATGCTTTTCAATATAAATTACATGTTTTGTGGCATGTAATTTTGGTCAAAGTCAGTTACAATTTTAAACAAATAAGGCTTGTAAGATTGGTACACAGGAAGAAATTCAGGTTGTCTTACATGTTTTGAACAAATAGAGGAGTAATGATGAATTACCAGTAATAACAGGGAGAGGTGATCTCATAACAATTTCTGCTGTCTCCCAAGTTATAGTTTTGTTTTGCTGGTTGGGTTGCTCTGCTTTCTACAGCACATGAAGTGTGTATAATTTCTCTATTGTAAATATTCAATGGCTTCATAATAGAAAAAGATCACCAGCTTTCAATCACGTTTCCTATTGCCCTTGACCATGGCAAGTCATCTGGGTGGCACGAGAAACAGCTGAAGTAGTAGGGGATCCTACGAAAACTGCATATCCAAATGAAATAGAAATGGCATTCTTTCTAAAGGTATTTTCAAAATATGAAGATTGCACTTCCCCTCTAACCCCACATACACAAAAGCGGTTTTCAGGTTCACTAAATTTGTTTCTCAAATTTATCTTAACTAAAATGATGTTCGCACTTATTTTTTGAAATGAAAGGACCCAAAATCTACTCTCCATTTTACAGCAAGTTGGGAACCGCATGTTTCCAGATAGGACGTCTCCCACCCTATTTTACATACTAGTTTGCATTACTTTGGGTTTCCAGAGTAATATATTATGAATGTAGCAGAGCATACCGTTAATGCTATACCCTAATGATACCTGCAAATTTTCCAATGCTAAGTCATAATTTAGAAGATTTTCAATGCGAACTAAAATATTATATGTGGAAGTAGGCAAACATGCTTTATAACATCAGCTATCTAATTATTTAATCTAATATTGATTGACTTATATCTTTGAGACTGCCCACTTTACTTTATAATTTGTCTTAAATTCATTTGAATTCACTAAATATTTCCATGATACTAGAATGGCATGCAAGGTACACTTGCAGCTTATAATCTAAATAAGCAGGTGAAGCAGGTTAATTGGGTTTTCACTTCCCCAATTACTTTCCTGCTTATTTTAATGAATATTGTCAAAGTATATTGATATTATATTAGCATCTGCTATATAATTTTCTTTCGCTTATGTGCAATTTTTAGTGTTTGCCCTTCACTTTAGAGAAGTCACTCTTTCAAGGAAAATTATATTTCACAACCTTGGGTGTCTTTTTTGTTCATTCCTTTTTAATATGTGTCTTGGATTTAATTAAATTCCTGAGATTGTTGTGTCTCATGTTTGAACACAAAGGAATATGTATACAGTGCTACTCAAGGGAATTGTTGGCCTGAATCACATGATGCACTTGTCTGTTTTCTCTCAGTAACCCTGAGTACTTCAAGATAGCAAGTATACAACAGATTAGATGTTACTATTTAATGTTAAAAACAAAAATCAAAACTTTTGATTGCATAGGTTTTCATAGGCACATGTTTAATTATCCATATGAAAATGATCTCACAACTCTATTTTTTTTTACAAATAGCATGTCCAAGTAGATACATACATGCAATGCCTTGAAATGATAGAATAATGCTAAAAATTCTGGCACATACGTATTATGCACATGTATATTATCACAAATATCTTCTGACATTTCCAGAAGTAATTTTGGTGCAATTCACTGTCATTCAATGGTTCTAATGAGCTAATCTTTGATCATATGTAATAATAAAACTATAGAAGTATACAACATGGATAAGTCCAGAAGCCATGGTTTGAGTTTGGTAATAATTTGATGACAAAAATAAACGACTGTAACTGCATTTTGCTTTCTATTAATGTCAGGTGATAATTACATCCCCATTAATCATGAGTCATTAGTCATCAATCTACTGAAGACAGTTCATAAGTCTTACATGGAAGCATAAACAAAAGGAAGCCTGCATCATCATAAATGGCATCACTGGGAACCTTGATTCAATCTGCATTGACATAATTTTCACTGTTATCAAATGACTGGTTTATAATATGAGGAGTAAACAAAAACAAAACTAATACATAAATAATGTTTGATGAACAGTTGAATATGATGTGAAACCCTTATCAAACTCTATTAAGTGAAACAATTATGTTAGGTCTGCTTGTTTCACTGTCAATTATGTGTTATTAGCACTAATCTCCTTGATCAATAACACTGAGTCAATTTAAAAATATTCTTGAGCGTACAAAAAACAAAAAAGCTTTCTTTTATACACCACATTTGAAATTTGTAAACATTATTAGAACAGGCTACTTATTAATTATAATGTGCCCATGTTTCAGTTTCTAAATCTAAATCTTAGACCATTTAAAGATAATATCTGGCATTAAATGCAAGCTCACTCTAGAGCAGAAGAAACTAGCAGCAGGTTATCTCTCGGTGGAAAAAAAGGGTCAAGTTATTCCTATTTTCAAATTCAGATCAAAGTGAAGCTCTCATCAATTAAAGAGGAATGTTCAATGTCAAGGCAGGTTTACCTAGCTAAGCAAATAAAAAGGAATGATCTTTCTATAAGAATGAAGACCAAGGTAGGCCAGCAACTTCCAGATGAATGAGAGGAAAAGATGGTCAAGTTTTGCAAATCTGTCATCAGAGAAACCTTGAATGCTATAGCTTTGCAAAAGACATAATTAATATGGATGAGGTTCCCTTGTCTTTTGAGATTCTAATCAACAGGACTAAAGATGTTTCAGGTACAAAAACTGTAAACATCACAACCTCCAGATAGGGAGTGGGCTCATTTAACTGTTGTTCTTGCTTCTAATGTAAGTGGAATGAAATTAAAACTCATGGACATGTAGATTTTTATGTGAGCAGACAGCCTCATCTTTCTTTCTTGGAACTGTTGGTAGATTCGAACCACAGATCTTGCAGTTAGCAGCGCAAAGCTTATCCCTCAACACCATGAAAAGCTCCCTCATAGAGGCCCAGTAGAGTACAACGGTTCCACTGGATTTCCAAGGCCACAAATCCATATGAAAGCAGACTGCCACAAAGCAGCTGGTAGAATCCAAACTCTGACCCTTTGGGTTAGCAGTTGAATTGTTTAAGTGTTGCCCCACCCGGGATCCTTGCTGCGACTCAACTACATGTCCTGAGCAACTGAATAGAACAAGCACCTTTTCTTAAATGTTAAGGATTAGACAAGTTGTTATAAAATTAAAGGAGAGCCTGCGATTAATTTCAAATAACGTAGCTACCATTAATAGTAAAGGACTCCAGGTTGCATAATGGTTACACATTGGGTTGCAATCTGAAAGGCCAGTGGTTCAAAAGCACCAGCCTACTCTGAGGGAGGAAGACAGGCTTTCTACATCTATTAAGAGTTAAAGTCTCCAAAACGCGCTAGGGGTCAGAATGTACTGCCTGGCTGTGAGTTGTTTTGTTTCGTTAGTGCACTAATGCTGTGCAAAATCTGTACCAAAAGTATGAAAGCTCAAATAGTATTCAATACCTAGTTATTTTATTCTAGGTATGTTGATAAGTCTTGGTTTACTTGGGAAATTTTTGGTTGAAATATCTAATTATTTAGAGTACTGCTTTTCATTCTTAAACTTGTAAACTTTACTTCTTATAAAAATACCATATACAATTGTAATTTCCATGATTCAGTCTCTTTCCATATGTCTTCAGTAATGCTGTTCTTAATGATGTCACCAAGTAGGGAACAGTGAATTGCTCTTATTTGCCCTTTTCAGCAATGGTCTCCCAATTCTCACCAAATTTTGGACTGGGGGTATGCAAATTGGTCATTTTTGGTCAGCTAAGTGGTTTTGTCAGTTCATGATCATTTTTTGTTGGGAGCCAATACTGATATCATATAACTTTATAGTTCAATTACATCAAGCAGTATTGTACAAGGCTACCATAATCAGTTTCAAAACATTCTCTTCCTTCTTGATATCAGCTCTTTTTTACCCCCCACCCCAACCCCCACTCTACCTCTGAGGAACACTTATTCTACTTGTTGTCCATAGATCCATCAGTCCTGAGTTCACAGACGGAAAAACAGATAACAAAAATTCTAATAGGAGGCTCATAGTTGAAACTGAAAAAGAGTTGGCTCAGATAAGGGACATTCCCACCAAGGTTCACGGAGACATTCCTATTATCAAATAGGGTTTGTAGCAGAATGTGCCATTTTGGCCAGGGACCTAGGTTCCTGCAATGAAGATTGAGAAGACCCAGTGGTAACATTGAAGACCACATGAGCTCAGGAGAGACAACAGAGATGGGCTTATTGGACCTTGGAAAAAGATAGCTTTTTTAGGCATGCTGGACCCATGGAGAGGTAGCTGAGTACCTTCAGGCAGAAAGATTGTCAACAGAACTAAATAAACTTTAGCACTTGTTTGTACCGGGCAAAGATCTAAGTATGTTCTACACATGGTTGCCTTAAAAGATCCTAAATGCTTTCTCTGCCCCCCACTATCATGATCCCAATTCTACCTTGCAAGTCTGGCTACACCAGAGGGTGTACACTGGTATAAATAGGAACTGGAAACACAGAGAATCCAGGGCAGATGAGCCCTTCAGGACCAATGGTGTGAGAGGTGATACTGGGAGAATAGAGGGAGAGTGGGTTGCAAAGGGGGAACCGACTATAAGGATCTATATGAAACCTCTTCCCTGGGGGACGGACAACAGAAAAGTGGGTGAAGGGAGATGTCAGACAGGAAAAGATATGACAAAATAATAATTTATAAATTATCAAGGGCTCATGAGGGAGGGGGGGCTGGGAAGGGAGGGGAAAAAAAGAGGACCTGATGCCAGTGGCTTAAGTGGAGAGCAAATGTTCTGAGAATGATGAGGGCAATGAATGTACAAATATGCTTTACACAATTGATGTATGTATGGATTGTGATAAGAGTTGTATGAGCCCCTAATAAAACTATTAAAAAATAAAATAAAAATATATAAATAAATTTCATTATCCAAAAAAAAAAAAAGGTCCTGGGCAAAAATCTTTCTACAGAATATCAGAGTCAATTACATATATCCAGAAGGCTTGTTAGGAAAACTAAATGAGTTATCTCACTTGTTTGTGTGAGTCAAGAAAGGTTAGAGAGTCTCCCATGTAAGAGGGACACACTCCCTTGTTGGTCAGCCTGGCTAGAGCTGCATGGACCTTCAGGCAGCATAGGCCCACATAGCAAGGTGAGTTCACATACCATGGAACAGCCTGAGATGGGATCAACAGCAGAGGCTTGAGATCGCCTTGCAGTGATCTTTCCATTGGCAAGACAAAATCTGGCAATTGGACATCCCTTGCAGAAGGGTCGTGGAGAGGAGACGAGCCAGTCAGGGTGCAGTGTAGCAATGATGAAACATACAATTTTCCTCTAGTTCTTGAATGCTTCCTCCCACGCCCCACCCCCACCATCATGATCCCAATGCTGTCTTACAAATCTGGCTGGACCAGAGGATGCACACTGATACAGATAGGAACTGGAAACACAGGGAATCCAGGACAGATGAATCTCTCAGGACCAGTGGTGAGAGTGGCAATACTGGGAGGGTAAAGAGAAAGTAAGGGATCTACATATAACCTCCTCCCTGGGGGATGGACAGCATAGAAGTGGGTGAAGGGAGACGTCGGACAGTGTAAGATATGACAAAATAATAATAATTTTATTATTATTATCAAGGGTTCATGGGGGAGGGGGAGGGGGCAGGGAGAGGGAGGAGAAAAATGAGGAGCTGATACCAAGGGCTCAAGTGAAAGAAAATACTTTGAGAATGATTAGGGAAACAAATTCACAAAAGTGCTTGACACAATGTATGGATGGGTAGATTATGATAAGAGTTGTACAAGC
>NW_022103908.1:21792839-21932666 GCF_000313985.2 Echinops telfairi | reverse complement strand
ATATATGGCAAGGTCCCAGTGACAAAGCAAAAGACGGGAGCTATACAGCCCTCCTGCTGTCTGCCTCCAACAGCACGGTGGTAGTTGTAGACAGCAATGTAGTGAACATCGGTATTAGTGCCTTCTCAGTGACTCAGAAGAATAAACACGAGTAATTTGTGAAAGATGAGCATTTCCCTTTGAGTAACCTGATTTTTTAAATATTTTCTTTCCATGAGCTATAGAAATAATAATGACTGTCACTTTGTCCATACTATGTAACTGTCTCATGTATCTAGTTCAATGACAACAGAACATAGCAGCTACAGAATGGTGATGCCAGTGGGTGTACGTGTGTCATTTCTAGCTATCTGATGGATGACCAGAAGTTTGAGGTACATCGTTTCTGCTTGTGTCATTCAGAAAGATCAATATGTACTCACAAAGAAGGTGTATAATAATTCCAATTTTAAAGTTCTTACTCTTATTTTTAAATTGAATACATCGCTATTACTGTTGATGGTGTGAGTATATAAAATTCTATAACTTTTACCTGTACTATATAATGAAATTAATAATATTTTTCCAGCTATATGACTACACTCACCTTCCTTTGCTGATGTGCTTCTCCTAGAATCAGTAAAAATACCAACAAAACCCATTACCATTGAGTTAATTCCTCAGCTGTGTTGGACAATGCACAAGTGCTTCACAGGGTTTCCAAGGCTAATCTTTACAGAAGCAAACTCCTCGGTATTTGGAAACATATTCTTTCTGTCATGGAGTGGCCAGTGGGTTCAAACTGCCAGCCATTCGGCTAGTAATCAAATACTTAAATCACTGTACCAGTGTCAAAAAATACCCACATTCATTAAGTCGATTCTGACACTTAGAAAATAGGGTAGATTTGCCCCTGTGGGCTTTTGAGACTGTAGTTTTTCATGGGAGTAGACATCTTATCTCATCATCTCATCTCATCTCCATTGGAGCAGTTGGTGGTTTTGAACTGCTAGCTTTCCCCCAATACAGAGTCCTGTATACTATCAGTGCTCACTGTATCAGTAGTGCTCTTTAATATCAACTGTCTGGCCCCAAGATCCTCTATATAATATTTCAAGTTGCTATTGTCAATTTAATCCCACATTGATAGCTCTCTTAAGAAGACAATGCTCACAGTAGATGATGTTTAATTGTGATAAAAGTGTTTGCCTGATAATTGAAAGCCCAATGGTACCAACCCACCATCTGCTCAATGGGCAAGAACATAGGGCAGTCTGTATCCATAAATATTACAACATTATAACCTGGATGGAGCCATTGTAGTCTGTCTTTTTAGGGTCACTATGAATCAACTCAAGGACAAGGGCAGGGGGTTGTAAGTTGTCTGGGTTCCAGAAGACTTCATGGCATATTTTTGCTTTAAGGATTCTGGTTTCTAATATTCCCTATCTCAAGACAATCATTTCAGGGTTTCCTCTAGAATCAATTGGCTTATAAATTCTGGATTCCCTGAGAATTAAAGGATGTTCTGTATTCCACCCCTACACTTTTGGTCCAGAGTCTTCCATAGCCTGTGATCACAAAGTTCCATTCAGTTGGGTACCATTCAGTTCTTCTAGTCTTATGATAAAGGAGGCAGTTGTTCAACGGTGAATTAGTCACACAATCCATTTCCTTTTCTTTTTTCTCTTTCTGGTTCCTGATGTTTTTCCTCTGTTGTTCCAGGAACGTAGATAAGAATTGCTGTAACTTCAATGGACAATTGAAAAAAATTCAGACCCCACACTCTACGCTAGAAACTGGAAGACGAATAGAAATTAAACACAATATTAGGTCAAACTATTGAAGAAGTTCCATGACACACTAACCCTAAACCTACACACGAAGAAACCAAATGTCATGAAGGGTTTCCTGGTACCGAAGTAGCCTAACCAACTGATCTTGCTATTGTTGTGAGCGTATCTATCCCATGATATTTGCCGGCTGTACTTTTTGGAGTCCTACAGCTTATTGACATCAATCGTAATAATCAGCTGTGCAAACCTTACCTCAGCCAATTTACTGCTACGTATTCTTTCATTTTTAAATCTCTCTCCTCTCTCAGGTTCCCTGTCCTTCTATGCTCCTAGATATTTTTTTCCCTTTCATTGTTTTTAATACTATGTATTTTACTTACTCAACGTTTTCTCTGGAATTACCCTTTCTCTTATCCTTCCCCAGAAAGTGCACTTAGTGTGTAAACCAGCTAGGCTACTGAATTGGGCACTCCTATCTCTAGCCTAGGTTCATTTATTGAGCTGAAATACGACTTGTCCAAAAGTTCATTCATTAGCTGCTGCATGCTTGTTTCGCTGCCTGAGCTGTTTCATAACATCATCTCTATATTTCTCTTAAACAGAATTCAGAAAATGATTTTAAAATCTTCTTTGTATCAAATCATAGCCCAATGTAAAATTAGCACCTATTGAATATATTCATAGCTTATCTCAAAAGCCTGGTGGTGCTGTCAGGTAAGCGATGGACTTTTATCTGCAAGGTTGGTGTTTGGACTCCACCAGCTATTCTTCAGGAAGAAAATGAGTTCTTCTGGACCTATAACGATAGCTAGCCTTGGAGATCTTGTCAAGGGTAGCTATGTGTTGGAATGAACTCAATGGCAGTGGGTATCTTAGAGCTTTCCTTTTATAGATTTTTCTTACATTAGGTGGCTGCACATTAAGGATAGAGCTGACATAACAAAATACATATTTGTCAAGCCATCTCTGGTACCACATTTTCATGACCCATTCTTATACATTGCTGCTAGATTGATCAATCTAAATTCCAATATTCTCACGCATTTTTTACATCACTTAAAGTCATTTACTATGCTTTCACTAATTTCAGAATACGTTCAAAATTGCCTGAATGATTGTGATTCATTATGATCTGTTGCTGACCTCATCTGCCTTGACTTCTCACACCATCCATGGACTTCGAGTATTGCAATCATGTTCAATTTATTTTAAATAACTGCTCTTATCCTTACTGCAATGGGATTCATATAACTGTCATGTTTAATGCTGTGTCTGCTATATATTCAGTATTACCTCAAGTGCTCTCTGTCCTTCAGCCATATATAAGCATTTTCATATGAGACACAGTAAACCCATGACTCCTACCAGGGTTTATTTCTCCAAGAACAATTCAAGTGGACAAATATATGTAGAGAAAGAGCCTCTTTACATAATTAGAAATTATTCTTAGGAGTCTTTAGTCTGCATTATTTAATTCTGTCTAGTAAGTCATCTTAGATTTTCTAACAAACATTAGTCTTCATGCCCTTGTCATTGGATGACATATACATGCAGTTCTTCAAAGGAATGGCTTACCAGGGCTTGGTAATGACAGCTTGAATTGAATGAGTAATTTCCACAGGAGATACTTTTCATAAAAAAGCTAGCTTAAATGCCTCCCATATGTTATAAACAGATGCACTCTGTTGATGCATTTCACTACAGTCACATTTAATAAGTATGAGAGTATTTGTCAAACACCAATTAATTGGAAGTTCACATTATAAAAATTTAATTTCTTCAAAGTTTTCTATTTGCAAATTTCCCAAAGGTGTTGCATAAGCAACAAAGCAATATAAATGTTAAGCAATATGACTTCACATCCACTGTAGTAAAGAACGCAAGGATGCTAAAAAATTATGTGTTGTTTCCTCTAATATTAGTAATTCTGATCTAATTTTGATTACATTATGTTGGTCTTTGTATCTCAGGGAGATATTCTTAAGGATAAAACATTGCTTCCTATATGAAAATGAAATACTAATCCAGGAAATGAATCTCCATGGTAATAAGTGATTTTGTATAATTTTGTTTCTACAATACAATGGGAATTTAAATCCATTACTGAAAATGCCAAAATCAATCCTTCAGAAAATAATTCACCTAAAAATGTTTTACAGAGTCCTATTTTAATACCAAGACAATTATGTTGGTATTATATCTTCTCTATATAAGCTCCTGTTATTCCTCAACTTATATTCCAGTTTGGTTATTTATGCACAGATTACTATGTAGCAATACAATTCTTGTGGTTGAATATGGTTTGTAAACACAATTGAGGAAAAGGAGAGAAAGAATGAGCAACTAAAAGAAAAAGAGATCGAAAAACAGGAGGAGGAAGGAATGAAAGAAGGAACAAAATTGACCCCGTAGAGAAATAACACATTCAAAGCAAGGACATGTAGGCAAAGATTTAGAGCAAAAATGAATGGAATCATATATGACATAATGGTGATAATTTTTACACAAAAGTTTGGATGTCATTATGTCTCCTCATAAAGCATAATTGTTTTTAGAAAACATAGATCATCTAAAATTACCTTATACTTCCAAGGACAATCTGAAGGAATGTATAATATACTTAATACTCTAGTATAAACACCTGGTAATTCTCATAGTAGAACTAATTTTCCATAATAATATATAATTTGTTATTTAGCACTCAAATTTATCTTTTAGCACATAAGTGCTGTCATTTCCCTAGTAGTGTATTTTATGCATCCAGCTTTTGTTTATAATCTTTATCAAAATTCTGAATATGTATTAAGCAAATAAAATTACTTTTCCATGTACAGAGGACTGTATAGTACAATGCTGTAAATCAAAGATGGAGAGTAGTCATTTAATGAGGAAAAATGTTAAAAACAAGTCACAAATTCTCTCTCACTCTCTAAATATGAGATTTTGCAATTTTTCTCCTTTTTAAGGACATATTTCCTATCTTTTAAAAATCATCTTATTAGGGGCTCATACATCTCTTATCACAATCCATACATACATCAATTGTGTAAAGCACATTTGTATGGTCATTGCCCTCATCATTCTCAAAACATTTGCTCTCCACCTAAGTCCCTGGCATCAGCTCCTCATTTTTCCCCTCCCTCCCCACTCCCCCCTCCCTCATGAACCCTTGGTAGTTTATAAATTATTATTTTGTCATATCTTGCCCTGTCCGACGTCTCCCTTCACCCACTTTTCTGTTGTCCATTCCCCAGGAAGGAGGTCACATGTAGATATTTGTAATCTGTTCCCCCTTTCTAACCCACCCTCTTATCTTATAGTATTATATTTAAACTTCAGTAGGTATATAATGCTTATATATTACTTTTATATTTTTCTCAATATATATATATATTGAGTATATATATATATATACTATAGAGTGGAAATAAAAATAGATGTTTCAACAACTTTATGGAGACCATTCATATGTATATAAAACAATAACAACCCACTTCCAAGGATTACACTCAACCTCATAATGTCCCTGTTGGACCAAGTAGAACTTTTACAATATTTCTGAGACTAAAATTTTATGGAAGCAGACATATGCCTCTTTTTCCTGAAGTGGGTTTTGAACTGCTGACATTGCCCAATGCTTATTCCCCAGTGCCACCAAAGCTCAATAGATAGACAAATAGATAGAGATAGCGATATATAGGTTACATTTCACACTGGTTAACAATGGAGTCAAGAATTCCTTTTGAATTGGCATGTGGTATTAACCACCAGTTCAAAACCAGTAGCCTCTGGGCAGGAGAGAAACTTTCTACTCCTGTCCCAAGTTATAGTCTTGGAAACTCACAAGACCAGTTTCATCCTGTCTTTGAGGATTTTGTTGTTGTTCTTATTGAATTGACATATGCAAATATTGACTCTAAAATCTATGAGGTCACCATGAACTGTTGGTCTCAGAACAATTCAACTGGTCTGAAATGGTTCATGGGACTCATGCAATTCACCCATCCTTATAAGAACTCCATTTTTGCTTGGACTTTTCTTAAATTCTTTAAATACTTTCTACTATGAAGGAGAAGTTATGATATTGCCATTGGTTTAGGCACTTTTGGATCTCAATTCTTGATCTCATGTTTCTCAAAGGTTTTATTTATTTTATCTCTTCATAATTGACTTTCCTACTACACATCACTGTTTATCCTTCCATTAGTTTTATATGTCAAGTTCTGGCTCCAACATTATAATAGACAAATGTTGCTATGAGCCCTGAAGCACTAAAGAACAATTATCATGTTTTAGCTGTTATTATTGGACTGTCCCTTGGGAACAAACAAATTAAGATTAAAAAAATTCTCATTCTTTTAATAACAGAGGTTTCAGAAGCTTCCAGCTATAGAGTCATATTTCTATAATATATAGAATACAGCTTGATTATAAGATATATTTCATACTGTGACTGTCCCATTGTTCAGTTGTTGCAATTCAAAATAGTGAGGATGATCTGAGGTTAACCTAATTTAATAATATGACTGCATGTATATAAATATTAGCAATTCATATTTGTGTTATTGTGAATAGTTAAATTTATATAGAAATATATATAAATAGTTGTAGATGTATAGAGACAGAAGGATGTACAGCAATAGATTTCAAATTGCTTTATTCTGATAGACAGTTATAGTTGTCAAATCATTGCTTCCTGAATTAAATCCCTAAACGCATCATGGTCATAGGTGGAGAACCATATTATTACCTGCCAAGCTGGAAATAACCTGGTATCAACTGACTCAATAAATAGAGTAGGGGCCAATCAATCATATTAAGAATAGTTTATCTTCTGTATGGCTGATTATCAATTATCTGATTATCAGGGGATTTTGGCATCCACAGTGGTCTTAGAAACAATTCTCTGTGGATACTGAGGGATGAGTGTACACCCTTTTTTTAATCCATAAAGTGTATTCTTTAAAATCTAATGAATCACTAATTTGATCAAGAAATAATAATATATAATAAAATCTTATGTATTTATATATGTAAATGGAAACTAAATGCAATCACATACCTTATAGTATATTTTATTAGCTGATTAATGTAAGAAGCAATCTGGCTCATCCACATCAGGTTTAAAATTATTCCACCAATTCAATATATTTTAGTGCTTAAAATTATAATTTTCAAGACATATATCAAAATGTATCCTAACAAGAAATAAGAATGAAATGATTTGACTCAAAACAGGAATATCAAATGCAAATTCTTTCTCTAATGAGAGAATGACTAGGGTCTTCTGCCATTTATTTTTTTCACTCATATGTTTACAAGTTGAGTAAAAGTAAAATTCATTTTTATTTCAAGCAAAAATTAAATACATTTTTAACAGCACAATTCAGCATGCAGGAGTTTATACAATTATTCACTGACAATTAAAGCTTAATACTTCAAACTAGTATTTCCATAGTAACTCAATTTTGAAACATGTATTTCGATCTTTCTAATTGAATGTTTATAATAGAGTTTACAAAATAAATTGTAATGTACAAAAATTGCATTTATTGGGGAATTAGCTGCCTTTACGTATTATTTTTTCACTTATATTTGATCCGTATTATCATCCCTCGTAGCTAATACTTAAATGAGTAAATTTTGATTAAGATCATAATTACAGACCAATATACACACAGTGGAAGGGCGAGACTCCAAAGACTAAACATGCCAGTTGCTTGCAAATATGTAAAGGAAAGGAAATCTGGGCCTGGTATGTCTATGCCTGGTAAACACTCTTGCCACTTGATGCAGTAGAGTATCTAGATACGTAACTCACTTATTTGAAAATTAATGGTTCACACAACATTTTCATAAGTCTTATATCATTTTTATTTATAACTTCCCCACGTTAGAATATTCCAGGTATCCATCAACTGGTGACTAAACAAAGTCTGCTCAGCCGTACAGTCTGATATTACTCCACTATAAAAAAGGGAACTTTCAAACCGCAAAAATGCAAAATGAGCCTTAAATACATACTGAGAAATGCAAAAGCCAGTTTGCGAAGATTGCAGATTGTATGATTCCTATTATATGATATTCCGGAAAAGGCAAAACAAGAAAGACCACAACATGATCAGCAGTTCTAGGGACGCAGGGGGAGAAGTGTGGTAGCTAGGTGAAAAGTCCATGTTTTATGTGGTGCTGGCTACACGGCCCTGTGCATATGTCAACATTCACAGCTTTACAAGCAGCTGGCGTTCCATGCACTTATCCCAAATGTATGAAATAACCTTTCTGAAAGAGTTGAGGTCCGATAAGTGCTGGCTAAGGTTTTCTGAAAAGGCAAAAATAGTGGTACCAAACTTCAACTCTATTAGAGAATTATCTTTCCTATATCGGCACACAGATTGGAGTATGAGGTTACACATATGCAAAGGAGGAAGCTTTAATTTTCCAAGTGGCAATGAATTTGTTGGAAACAGAAATATCAACTCATGTGCTACCTAACATGGATATTTATACTTTTATATAAAAGTATAAACATATTTTTTCTTGTTCTGTCAAAAAAGGCTATTGTTAGGTGGCATGGACTTGGTTCCAAGTCACTGAGACCCTGTGTTCAGGAGAATGAAACACTGCTAAGTCCCGCATCATCCTGAAAAGTAGCACTGTATTTGAGCCAGGCTTGCAGTATTGTGTCCGCACACTTTCATTGAAAGTCTTAAAACCAAAGAAACAACTTTTTTCTTCAAAACAGTTTTGTTGTGGGAGACTTGTATTAAAAAACACCTTATCTAAGAATTGTTATGGCCTGCGTATCATTTCAAGATTGTTTAAACACTGCCGCTCTGTGTCATCCTGTGGTGGCTTGTGTGTGCTGTCTGCTGGAACCCGTGTCACCGGTGCTGTCTTTCAGTTTTTCTGTAGAAAAGTATTTATTGTATGATAAGCACTTACTGTTAGTCATGGAGAGCAACAGGCCTGCTCGTGAGACCAGTCACCCAAAAGGGAATGGGTACCAAAGTAGGAATGGGCTTCCCTCCTTTGGGTATGTGTAACCTCATACTCCAATCTGTGTGCTAATATAGGAAAGAAAATTCCCTAATAGAGTCTAAGTCAAAGACAAACATTCTATTTTTAAAAGGAAATTCTTATCCAAGATTAATTTAATATTTTTAAAAATTATTTTATTGGGGGCTTGTACAATTCTTATCACCATCCATACATGCATTCATTGTGTCGAGCACATATGTACATTCACTGCCCTCATCATTCTCAAAACATTTGCCTTCTACTTTAGCCCTTAATATCAGTTGCTCATTTGCCCCTCCCTCCCCATTTCCCCCTCCCTCATGCACCCTTCATAATTCATAAATTATTATACTTTTGTCATAAGTTACACTGTCCGATGTCTCCCTCTGCCCTCTTCTCTGCTGTCCATCCCCCAGGGAGGAGGCTATACTTAGATTCTTGTAATCAGTTCCCCCCTTCTACCTCACATTCCCTCCACCCTCCAGGCATTGCTCCTCTCACCGCTGGTCCTGAAGGAGTCATCTATCCTGGATTCCCTGTGTTTCCAGTTGCTATCTGTACAATGTACATCCTCTGGTCTAACCAGATTTTCAAGGCAGAATTTGGATCATGATATTGGGGGGGGGAGGGGAGGAAGCATTCAAGAACTAGAGGAAAGTTAGAAGTTTCATCATTGCTACCCTGCACCCTGATTGGCTCGTCTCTTCCTCACAGCCCCTCAGCAAGGGGGTGTTCAGTTGCCTACTGCTGGACTCTTAGTCTCCACTCTGCACTCACCCACCTTTATGATGACATGATTTCTTGTTCCTTGATGCCTGACACCCGATCCCTTCAACGGCTCGTGGTTTACACATGCTGGTGTGCTTCTTCCGTGTGGGTTTTGTTGCTTCTGAGCTAGTTGGCCGCTTGTTTATCTTCAAGCCTTTAAGACCCCAGATGCTATATCTTATGGTAGCTGGGCACCATCAGCTTTCTTCACCAACTTTGCTTATTTTCACATGTTTCTTCAGCAATCGTGTCAGGAAGGTGTGCATCCTGGAATGCCAATTTAATAGAACAATGTGTTCTTGCAATGAGTAAGTGCTTGGGTGGAGCCCCAATGTCCATTTGCTGCCTTAATACTAAACCTATAAATATATGCACGTAGATCTGTTTCCCCACACTCTTATATAAATATATTTACATATGTACATTCCAGTCTTAAAACCTCTATACATACAGCCATCCATTCACTCTTTTCAACTTACCTGGACAGTCTACCTGTGGTATAATTGGCAGGTAAAAACATTGACCCTTACAACTTAGTGGTCTCAAGTTCAAATAAATAAATAAATCCAACAGCAAAACTAAACAAAAATAACCATTTCACCAAAAGGAATGGAATAATATGCAATCTATTTAAGAAATACACTAACAAGTGAAAATATATGGGAAAAGAGGAACATGAATAGTCTTGACCTGACTGAAGAAATGGAGAAAGTGACTACATAGGAAGATGTGCATCGTGGCAAGTCAGGTGTGAAGATTTTGGAGCCGGAATCTCTAGGACTTGAATCTCCCCTGCTTCCTGAGTAAAACAGACACCCTGCAGTATTATCCTTCATGGCTCAGACACCTACTTCACTTGACTCTTTTCCTTACCCACTCTAGCCTTTCGTCAGAAAAACTTGGGATCATGGAAGAAACATAACCACATATATATTCCCCTTTCTGTAGCTACTTCAGAACTGGGTAGTTTCTAGAAAATTCCTGAAGAAAATTTAATATACGTCTGTGGCTTTACTAAGTTTCCCAGTTAACATTTGGAAAACACCCAGTTGGCCTAAGAACATTTTTGAGAGTCAAAGTTAGTCTTACCTAAAAATGAGATTGTTAAACATCAATCTCTTGGTTGAGAGAAAGAAGGGCAGCCTAATATCACAAGGACAGACCTATTTAGGACCCTGTCCTTCTGGAGCAACCCTCCCTTCAGGGTCTTCTTCACTATAAATGGTCTCTACCATGTGCCATGCTTGCATGATGTTATCTTCTGATATGTAACAAATCACTCATGAGAAGTCAGATATCTTGGCAATGTGGCCACTATCAGTAAACCACTCTGGTGGTCCATCTTTTTCAACTTCTGGGGACTGTTCCTTTCCAATTTTACTTAAACCCCAGCCATTCAGTCTGTGATCAGTAGCACTGGAAGCCAAAATAGTTTCCTTGTGAGATGATCACTGGACCTGGAATAGTTCATCCTTAAGTGATTCAAAGGAATGCACCTTGAGTTTCAGATTTCTCAGATCCCACACAGCAACAGTCTTGTCAGCTGATCCTGTGGCAAGAAAGAATTCACTATAAGGATTGAAAAAGAGGTAGTTCACTCCTGCAATGTGAGCATCAACTGAGTGGCTTGGTTTGGAAACTTTGTTTGAATGAGAATCCTAGGTCATGAGCTTCTGATCAGCGGCAACCAACCCAAACAGAGACTCCTGAAGTAGATGCCAAGAACATCTTCAATGACTACAGTGTGTCCAGTAAAGTGTGTGCACCACTGTGTGCAGCACTGAGGTCCCCCAGGCATATGGTATGGGCATCTGAAGCACTAAGCAAGTGCCCGCTGGGACTGAGTATCCACAGAAGTCCAGAGCCTTCCTTCTGTTGTTCATGGAGACGTAAGTCTGGCTTAGATTCCCCAGAAGGGTCTGCTTTAGCAGGGCACTTCTTGTAGTCAAAGCCAAGGGCAGCACTGGATGGAGTCATATTTCCAATGCTGCAAGGGTCCTGGTGCATATAACAGGCCTTGTTTATGTCTCCTTCAAGGCTGACCTTGATTTATACTTCAGTCTTTCCATGGAAACAGAGCAAACCTCCAAATTCTCCTATCTCACTGTCGCAGTGTGAGGCATCAAACTGAGCATCAGCATTAGGGATTTGCACGCTGGCTATCACAAGAAGTTTTTGCTCATCTGATGTATGTGTGCCCTAGACAAAGGGATGGATGCCCAAATGCTTCTCTTGTGGTCTGCTGACATCTGGAAGACATCTGAGGGGTGGCTCTGGGCTACTTCACTCTCAGCCATGCATGGTGTTCAGGGAGGTTACTGAGTCAGGAAGGAGTTCAAACTGGGATCGTGGTGGAGGGGCGGGGAGGCTGAGGGCAGCAGGTATTTTCTAACATCAGCAGGGTCATCCAAAGAAAACAGAGCTTCTAGAATAAGAACAGCCTCCAAAGAAAGACTAGACTCCATTGCAGAGGAATTAGACTTGGAAAACCCAATGGATAGTATTGAAATATGGTTAGTTATTGAAAACCTTATGAACAGAACTCTGTCAGTGATCCTGCCAGAAGAGGAGCCGCTGAGGTCGGAAGGCACTCAAATATGAGCTGCCTCCCCACAAGAGAGTGAACAGAGCAGAGCCTGTGGGCATAAAGCCTTCAAGAGTTTGATTTGCTGATGTAACGACTCAAAATGAGAAGAAACAGCTGAAAATATCTATTGCTAATTGGAATTTGGAATGAATGAAGAATGAATCTAGGGAAATTGAAAGTCATTAAAATGAAATCAAAAGCATAAAGATGAACAATCAAAATGAACTGGCATTGGTCATTTCGAATTAGAAGCTTGATTGGCTTGCTATGTTGGGGATGATGCAGTAGAGAATAACATTGCATTAATTGTCAAAAGGCATGTTATAAGACCTGTCTAGCCTTGAGTTACAATATTGTAAGATGTTATGAGAAAAATATTGAATGATGCAGTATTCATCAATAGAAGATGGAAAGAGTTCACAGAATCACTGTATAAAAAAAACTAGTCAACATTCCACCGTTTCCAAAGGTAGCATATGAGTAAGCCCCATGAACTGAAGGAAGAAATCCAAAGTGCATCAAAAGCATTAGCCAAAAACAAGGCCCCAATTGATGAAATACCAACTGAAATATTTCAACAGCTGATGAAGCATTGGAAACACTATTTGTTTCTGCCAAGAAATTTTGATGACAATTACTTAGCCAACTGATTGGAAGATATCCATATTTGTATGCATTTCAAAGGAAATTGACCCCAAAGAATGCTTAAATTAAAGAAGACTGTCATTGATAAAACTCTATCCTACACACAAATAAGTGTCACTATATTTGTTTCTCTAGTTGACCCAGAGTATTGCAACATGCAAGTACATTTTTACTGATGATCACCCAACAAAAGTTGGAGCAGTTAATTGACAGGAGATTGCCCGATGTTGAGACCAGATGCACGAGCGGAGCTGGAACAAAGGGTGCTGATGTCAGATTGATTTTGGCAGAAAATAGGAAATACCCGAAATATGTTTGTTTGTGTTTTACTGACTATTCAGAGGCTTAGACTTTGTGTATCACGACACGTTTTGGGTGGTCTGGAGAAGAACGTGGACTCCAGAACACTGCACTGCTTTCCTGGAGAAACGGTAGATGGCTCAAGAGACAGCCATCCCAATTATTTGGGGAAAATAAATAGGGACTACTGTATGTTTCAAAATCAAGATAGGATTGTATCACCTCACCATAGTTATCCGAATTGTATGTGGAGTAAATCATCAGAGAAGGTGGATTATATTAAGAAAAATGTTGATTCAGGATTGGAAGAAGGCTTATTCACAACCTGCAGGATTTTGCATGCTGAAAATGGGGAGGACTTGAAATACTTGCTCATGAAAATCAGGGATTACAGCCTACAGTATAGATTTCAACTAAAGGTAAAGAAAACTGAAATCCTCACAACTGACCGATAGGTAACATCATGATAAGTGGAGAAAAGGTTGAAGCTGTGGAGAATTTTGTCTTGCTTGGACCCACAATCTATGCATATGGAAGCAACTAGTAAGCGATCAAATGACATATTACATCATGTAAATCTGCTGCACAAGACCTCTGGAAAGGGTTGAAAAGCAAGGATGTTACTGTGAGAACTAAGGTGCATGAGATCTAAGTCGTGCTATTTTCAGTCATCTCACATGTATGTGAAAGTTGGATATTGAACAAGGTAACCAAAACTCAATGATCCATTTGAATTCTGGGATGGCAAAGAATATTGAAAGTACCATGGACAGCCAAAAGAGCAAACAAATCTGTCTTTGAAGAAGTACAGTTCAAATGCTCTTTAGAGGCAAGGATGGTGAGGACACTTGGTCTCCAGTACTCTGAGCATATTCTGAGGAGAGCCTAGTCCCCGGAGAAGAGCATGCTTGGTAGGTGGGGAGCCTGGATAGAGAGGAAGGCTCTCCACACATGGACTGACGGGGGCTGCTACAGTGAGCTCAAGCACAAGAGCAAGAGTGAGGATGACGCCTTCTGTTGGACATAGTAGGGTCACTTCATTTGGAACCAACTGGAAGGCTAAGAACAAGACAACAGATTCTGTTTTCTAAGGAACAATTCCATTATTTTCCCTTATCCAAACAAGGCATGTCATCATTATGAGTGTTAATTTCCTCTTTAGTAAAATTGAGGCATTATTTCATCTATTATTGTTGTGAAGATTTAATAATATAGTAGGTATTAAAAAGGTTAGGAAATTACAATGTGGCATATAATTTCTCCCTTCAGATTCTTAATTCTGATATTTACTATGTGCAGATATTATAAATATTACTAAATGCTTGATTTCTTTATAAATATGCTGGAATAATTTAATAGTCATTCATGCAGAAAACAGTTAAAAATAGATAATACATTTGATTGAAAAAAATAATTTTCCTAAATTAAAACACTGACTACTAGCTAAGGGTTCTACTGATTTCCCTGTTACTAAATTTTCCCTGCTGCTTGTTGTCCCAAATGCAAAATAAAAGAAAAATCTAGCAATCAATCCTATCTCTTTCTTGCTACCTGTTTAGTTCTTTCATGCTCATATATTTATAAACACTTATCATTGGATGACTCAAACATACAGGTTCTTGCTTTAAATCAAATTTTGCATGCACTATCACTGCTTAGATATTTACAGGACATCAAGATTTAATATGCTTAAAATAGAAGCTTCTATTCCCTCATAACCAATAACATCATATATCTTGCCTTCCTCAAGATTCTCAAAGATTTCCCAAGATAAAGTTAAAAATATTTCTCATGGTCTACAAGTTCTTATCTGACAAAATGCCATCTATATTTTTTAGGGTTTCTAGGCAAGTCTCCATCTCACTTATGCTTTTCCAGAGTACTATTTCTGAATTAGAGAAGTTTCAAGCTTATTTATGCCTCAGAAGGTTTGCCTTGGGACTTATTTTGCCCACTTGTGAAGATGTCTCCCCAAACCCTGCCAAGACTCTACTTCTCGTGCTAAGTCTTTTCAGGGATTCTTCTAATCAGCCATCTCCTTACTTTCATAATGATGCTATGTGAGACGTGAATAATATTATATAGAATGAACTGGAAGTCCTCTCAGAAAATCAATGATAAAAATATGCATTATTGGATTTTGGTAAGTGACTAAGTCTTCAGTATAAAAGAAAAACTTTTATCTAAGAAAGTTAAACTAATTCAAGGAAAAACAAAACTGCAGTTTTTAAGAAATAAAGAGTGAATTTGTGGGTGTCTGGTTGGTTGGGTTGTGTAGGGAGCCCAAACCAATTTTATGTAGAGATATATAGATTTAGATATAGATACACACACACACACACACATATATGACTTTCATGTCAAAAAAGAGACTCACACCGTTATAAACCAGCCAAATCTGTCTGGTTGAAGTCTGTGGGTCTGAGGTTAAACTAGGGTTTGTTTTTCTTTGTTTCTCTTCCCTGACTCACCTTACTGACTGGGTTAAGGGATCAGGAAGAAGGAGGATAGCCAGGAAGCTGGAAGAACACAGGCTGGAGGAAGCCAAGGGCAGTAAGTCAAGCTCCTGCTGCAGTGTCAAGGGAAGCTACGTTTGGTAGGCTGAGAGCTCCCAGGTTCTGCCAGCCAATGAACCAGATGCAGTCTTCTCTTCAGAAAAAAAAAAAATAATAATAATAAGTGACAGTAAAATCCCCACATCTGATATTAAAAAAGGGAACACCCCTACTAAGACTGTATTCCTGTTGTGTCAAGGCTAGGATCAGGTTAAAAAGGTAACATTCCACCTTATTCCCACAACTGCTTGCCTGCTCACAGAAGATCCCATCATGTAGATGATTCCATTCAGTTAGATCACATTGTGAGGGTTTCAGACCCAGTTATTGTCATTGTAGGTGACTTTGAGTTGATCCGGACTCACATGGATCCTACGTACAACAGAATAAAACACCACTTGGTCCTGCTTCATCCCCACAATTGTTCGGTTAGATAAACCCATTGTTGCAGCTACTGTGTCAATCTGTCTTGTCGAGATTTTTCCTTTTCTTGTGCTGCCTCTCTGTTTGACCAAGCCTGCTTTCCTTTTCCTGATAACATATCCAAGTACTCCTCACTTTCAGCAAGTAAGCTTGTGTCTTCTCCATAACGGAGGTTCTTAAGACCTCCTCGAATCCTGATGCTGTATTCTCTATACAATCCAGCGTCTTTGCTTACGTTGCTCAGCAGAAAGATCGGGTAAGTGTAGTGAGGAGAAACAACCCTTACACAAACCTTGCCTGATTTTAAACTATGAACTATTTATTTCCTTGTTCGTCTCACACAATGGCTCCTTGACCCATACATAGGTTCCCCATGAGCCAATTAAGTCTTCTGGAATTCCCATTTTTCTCAAGGCTATCCATAGTTTGTTATGCTCCACACAGTCCAATACCTGAGCATAGACTATAATTAAGTGTACATATATTTCTGGTGTTTTCTGCTTTCAGTCAAGATCTATTTGGTGTCAGAAAGAATATCCCTTATTAAACAGTCACTTCTGAATCCAGCCTGAGCCTCTGGCTACTGCTGCAACCATTTCTGGATGATCTTCAACCAAATTTTACTTGCATGTGATATAAATTATATTGTTCTACAATTAGCGCATTATTTTCTCTGGTATAGGTACAAATATGAATCTCTTCCAGACAGTTGGCCAAGTAGCTGTCTTCCAAATTTCAAGGCAGCGATGAGTGAGTGTTTCCAGTGCTTCATCAGTTATTGAAACATTTCCATTGGTATTCCATCAATTTCCGAGGCCTTGTTTTTGGCTAATGCTTTCAGTGAAGCATGCACTTCGTCCTACTGTATCATTGATTCTTGCTCATATGCTACATTTTGAAATGGTTGACTGTTGACTATTGGCACAATGAGTCTGTGTATTCTTTCCATCTTCTTTGACACTT
The DNA here is from genome assembly GCF_000313985.2 of Echinops telfairi. Lineage (NCBI taxonomy): Eukaryota > Metazoa > Chordata > Mammalia > Afrosoricida > Tenrecidae > Echinops > Echinops telfairi. Next base: position 21,915,630 of record NW_022103908.1, on the reverse strand, counting down.
CCTTCATTGTCCTATATTTTGCCCACAGTACCTGTCAATATGAAACTAGAAGCTTGAATTTTTTTTCGTTAGTTCCTTCAGCTAAAGTTATGTTGCTTGTCTTCTTCCTTTTTGGTATTTTCACTCTAGGTCTTCGGGCAATTTTTTATATCTTACTTTATCTTTCCATGCTGCCCTTTGAAATTTCAACTTATCTCTTTTAATTCATAATTTCTTCTGTATACCTTAGCTATTTTGTGATTAAGGGCACGTTTCAGATACTCTTCTTTTATTTTTATTTTTTCTTATTTTTTTCAGATACTCTTCTGTCATCTACATATATATTAAATCTCTTTAATGATTTTGGGGGCATTCTCCATGTATGATAGTCTGGAAGCCATCCCACAGCTCATGAGGTCTTTTGTCATGTTTTCAACACATCAGATGTGTTTTTGAGATATTCTCCAGGTTCACGTAGGTTGTATTCTTGGTGTATAGTAGCCCTTTGGGTTGATGAAAAGGGATATATGCTATGAGAAAGTTGGGGGTCTTTCAAAATTATATCATGCCACCTCCAGCTTCGTTTCTATCACCAAGACAATATTTTCCAGCTACTTTCCCTTCCTCTTTGTTTCCAATTTTTTTATTAAAATTATGAATAATTATCAATGCATCTTTTTTCATATGCTTGAAATATGTCATTAAACACATCAAGGCCAGTTTAGTTTTACTGTTCCTCCTTTGTTTCTAGCCATACAGACCAATATTTAGGTCCAATGGGTACAGAATTTGGAAGAATTCATTTTTATATTTTACTTTTAAAGGAGCCTATATATAGTTACACAGTGCATATCAACCAATGAAATCAGCAATCACATCCCCTTGAGCCCCATATAAATGTGGTTCACTTCCTTTACCCCCAATCCTTCCTTCCCACCTCAATATTATATTCCTCCCCCTTTCCTGGCTCCTGCTTCTGTCCCTGCCCTTCTTTTAATCATCAAATTCTTGTCTTAAGATGGAAAAAACATATTTATTTTTCTTGGTAATCCCCAATGATTGTGTTATTAAATATTTATCTTTGTAACATTGACTGTTTTCTAAGCATAATATTCTCCAGTTTTGACTGTCTTCTGGTGTTTGAGAAAGTTATCACTGTTTTCTATTGATGTATAATGTGCCATTGTATGAATGTACCAGAGTTTGATTATCCATTTCACAGAGTATTTTGCTGTTTCCATATTTTGTTATTGTGGGAATTGCTGCAATAAGCATAGCTGTGTATATTATCCATGCACCTTGATTGCATAGTTGATCAATTTGTCAGTTGACATTGGTAGAAGTCTTCAATTTCTTCGTCACTAGCTTTAGTGGTTGGTGCATACATTTGAATAATAGTTATATTGATTGGATTTCCTGTTATGTGGATACATATTATCCTATCTCAGACAGCATTTTACCTCAAGGGAGATCTTGCATAATTCTTTTTGACAATGAATTGAATACCATTCCTCTTGAATCTGTTATTCCCAGCATCATAAACTACATGATTTTCTGATTCTAAATGACCAATACTAGTCCATTTCAGCTCACTAATACCTAGGATATTGATCTGTATGTGTTCTATTATATTTTGGACAGTGTCTGATTTTCCTCTATTCATACTTTGGAAATTCCAAGTTCCAATTATAAATTGATGTTTGTAGCTATTTCTTGTCATTTTTGGTCATATCCCATTAGCAAATGAAGGTCCTGAAAGTCGTACTCCTTTACTACAGCGGTGTCATTATGGCAGACCCTACTTTGAAACAGCTCTTCTTTAGGCATATTTTGAGTGCCTAAATATCTGACCATATTTTAATACTATTCATAATGTTTTCATTGGTTATTTCCTGAGTAGACCACCACTTGCTCCTTCAGAATATGTTCTTATTCTGGAAGCTTTGCGGAAATCTGTTCACTTTGGTTGACTTTTTAGTATTTGAAATACTAGTGACATTATCTCTAGCACCACAGCACCACACACAATGCCACAATAAGACAAACTGACAGACAAGTTGTAATCCAACTAAACTGACATAAAACTTAACTATCACACGGAGTTATATAGACAAATATTTAGTATCTTATATAAGAACATAAGTATGATCTTTAAAAGAAAAAAATTGGGAAGAAACATTTCTCCATGTGGTGAAGATCTAATATTGCAATTATTCAGCTTCCCTGAATAGTAGTATCTTCAATTATATCTCTATTAATGTATCTGTTGATCTATCCATCTACCTATCTGTGGTAGTCACATAATCTGGTGTCAATTTGAGGATGAAGAATGTAGGGGTGGAGTCTAATCTATCAATCAAGATATAGCCAGTGAGGCCTCTGTGTGGGCATGGCCTTCTCCTGAGGATCCTGGGAACTCTTGTGTTTCCTCCTTGGAGGTCGAAGACACTCTCTCAGCTCACTCTTTGTGAGACATCCTTGTGGAGAAGACATATGGAGAGAGACAGATGGAGCCAGACTTCTGGAGCCAGAAAAGCCACGTGGAGACCCCTGCCAGTGCTGAGATGCTTACACCACCACTGGATCTACAAGACTTCCCACCCACTGGTCTGTAATTTTCCTGCATTCGGCATCATTGCATGTGTTTTGTGAGTCTGAAGAGGATTTTGTAGGTTGGTATTGAACATATGTGCTAATATCAGACTTATGGACTTGATTTGGACTGGGCTGGAATTTTTCTAAATATTCAACTGCCCTTGTTTATAAAGCTCTTTCTTATACACTAATGAGTGTCTATGAATTTGAAACATTTTAATTATTATTATATCAATTCCTGGAGCCTTGTTTTTGACCAATGCCTTCAGTATAGCTTGAACTCCCTCCTTCATCACTTTTGGCTCCTGAGCATGTGATGCTCCCTGAAAAAGTTCAATCTTGACTAGGTTTTGTTGTTTATTTGTTTTTGTACAGTGATTCTGTGTATTCTTTACATCTTCTTTTGCTGTTAGCAGCCCAATTGAGAGCGACAATGTCACCAGTGCTCCTCCATCTTCTTTTGATACTTCCTGCATCATGAAACATTTTGCCAATAGAATCTTTCCATACTTCAAGTCAATGCTTGCATTTTTATTTTAACTTTTTTCAAATTAAAAATATGCTGTGCATATTCTCAGTGGTAGAGATTCTTTATCCCTAAATAGAATTAAGGGAATGAAAATCACTGAGGGAAAGTTCTAGAGAAATAGTGGAGGTGATTTAAGTCTGTGCAATGGGTTTTGAGAATTTTCCATGGTATAATACTATGTCAGAGAAGTACTTTGCTGACTGAGGTTTCTAAAAACCATATTTGTAAAACTGTGAACAATAAAATATTCTCTTGACTTATATGAGTGAAAATGAATATATGGTATACGTGCTGCCTAAGCGAGGATGAAAATAAACATATGGAAAAGTGAATGTAGCTTAATAAAAGAAATGAAACATAGTAGTTTTGTCTATTATGGAATTTATGAATTCAAGAAAGAAATTAATTAATTTTCTAGCTATACTTCCAGAAGAGCCAACTTCAAGTATATACTATATAAACTGTATAGTACTTTGTGTGCCCACTAAAAAGAAATGCAATGATAATAAACAAAGTCTGGGGAAAGTTTCTTCAAACTGTTTTTTTTTTAATATTTCCTTTTACAGTCATGGAGGGGTTCATTGCTTTATCAGTGTCTTGAGAGACAATATCCAATAGTCCTTTCCTTTCTGCCGGATCACGGTCATTTTCCTCTTGGAGATCGTGCATTTCTCCTTTGCAATAATTACTAAGATCACCACGTTTCCCTAATTTTTAAAATTAGCCAGCAACATCATTTTTAGAAGAAAACATTGAAATTTGTGATTTACTCCCTGCATGATTATGTATTTTATCTTTGATAAGAAATTTATTGCATTTATGAGTATATTATTAAATTTTTTTCTACTATTGGTTTTGTGACCATAAATTTTAGGTATATTTTCCCAAAGCATGGCATTTTAAATTAAATTGCTTTTGTAATATATCTCACTAATCTTATTTTCTAGTTCATATCTTTGACTTTTTTATTTTATTTTATTACCACTGATTTTTTTAAAAGTGAAATCCAATTCTGTAATACATCACCAACGTTTGGGGGGAGAACTGTAGACTGTGATACTCATTTCAAAGAAGAAATTTAAAGTAAATAAATAATTGCATCTCAACTATTGATAGACTCAAAAAAAATTACCCTCTAAAATCTAATTCTTTACTAGTGAGAGAGAAAATCAGTATAATTTGACTGTGTTAATGTTTTCCATTTTTGTATAATTATTTTGAATTTTTGTATTTAACAATGAATTAAAGTGAGTATATCAAGTAGTGCCACATTGCTCTTTTTACAAGTTAGATATCCAAGGAAAGAAACTTCATATATCCTATTTACCATTTATGCATACAGAAAGTTAAACAAATACCAGAGTGTGAAAAGAATTTAAGAAATAACAAATCTGAGGACGGGGAGTGTCATATTAATAAAGGGTAAAATTGTCTTTGTTATAAAAACAGATTCTATTTATTTACAATGTGACTATCTCTGAGTAATAGTTTTATTTCTGCTGTAAATGCAAAACTGATGGCAGAGAAGAAAAGTACAGCAGTTGTTAAAAAACAAAGATACTGAAAGTAGCTTTTTAACACTAGGGAATCACTGAGTTTGTTTATCAATTTTAGCATAGTTAATGTTATCTGAAATAGTTATTACAATTCATGCCAATACACACAAGCATCTACATGTATTTCCACGTACATATATGTACTCCCAAACATAGGTGACCATATATAGGGCAATTATTTATTACAGCACTTTTGTTAGTCAACTAATCTATCTAATATAGCATTTGTAGGAATATAAATCCAACACCTTTCTCTCCTTTTGTGTGCTACTATGATGCTGAAAGCTAAGTCACTGGTATTTGAAATGCCAGTAGAGTCACCCAAGGTGGACTGATTTCAGCAGGTCTTCCAGCAGGACTTCCAGACTAAGAAGAAAGAATAGGCTGTCTATTTGAGGAATTAGCCACTGAATGCCTTATGGATAGCATCGAAACACTACCAACTAGTAGAAACCGCATTAATAGAAGCTGAGCATTGGCTCAGATAGTGCCAGATGATGAGCCCCTCAATTGGGAAGGCACTCAAAATATAAGTAATGAAGAACTGCTTAGGAAGCTAGGGTATGTGCTATAATGGCATGGACAAAGTAAAGCCTGCGAAAGTAAAGCTTTGGGGACCTCCATTTACTGAGGGGAAGTGACTGGAGATAAACAATGGATAGCCTCAAGAAGACTGTACATTCCAGAACACTTAATTGCGCTCACATGGAGCCTCTGCCTGGACCAAGAGGTGGAGGACCAGCCAGTGGTGTGTTCCCTTGTGCATAAGTTCACTGTAAGTTGAAACGGAGTCAATAGCACAGAACAACAGCAACAACATTGGCCAGGGTAGAACTTAGTTTTCAAAACTGTACTCCCTATGGAAGCAGACTGACATCTCCTTCTCTGGTAAAGTGGTTGGTGAGTTCAAATAGCCAAGCACTGAACCACGGATGCCCTATGACTAATTTATTTCAATTTTCCATAAGTAAATTAAAATTTTTTAAAATGGGGGAAACTATGGGTATTCAGAATAAAAATGGAAAGCATCACAGCAAAGTTGCATCTTTTTTTGATTCCTCAGTTCGTTTTTCCACATACCATATACTATAATACTCAGATTGTTAAAGTTTCAAATTATCCTACCGCAGTTTCATTAAACTTGCTCAAGTCTGCAAACACGGCCCACTTCCAGGACATGTACCATCTCTCCTTGTGAATGTTAAATAAATCATGTCTGAGTGTATCCTTTTTTTTTTTTTCAGACATACCTTGAAGTTTCTGCAGATTTGGATTGAGACCATACGTTTTGTCTTCCTACTGCATCTAAAAGGTATACCAGTTTCCTGAGAGAGATGGGAGGCAGGTGTGGGGCTGTGCACTGAAAGGCTGCTCCTGTGGGAGAAAGAGGAAGCTTCTCTTCCTGCACTAATTTACAGTCTTGGAAACTCTATAGAAGGTCATTCTGAGTGTGAACTGACTTCCTGGCACGAGTTTGTTTTCTTGTGGGGGTTGGTAGTCTAATACGTATTCAACAACAGCGTGAAGAAATTTAAAACATTGTAACAATTATAGAAATATCATATTGAGGCTTTAAGTAGGCAAATACTTATGAAAAAAAGGGACACGGTTGACTTGCTTGATGCAGCGTCTCTGTAGACCTTCAATTTGTAAAGACGCCTTACACAGACATGCATGTGCCTATGTGTATATGTGGAGACATTCATACATTTTCTATACTTTAAGATGAAAGTCTATACATTGAGAAATGTGGCGTAAAATAAGTCATCAAATTATGAGCAGAGAAAACCACGGTCATAAAACGTGTAATTCAAGGAAAGAATTTGCTCTTTAATCCAAAATACAACAAACTGTGTCAAACAACTTCTCATATTTTATCCATAAGACAACTCAAGAAAATTATGCATAAGAAAATTGTTATTTACAGTCCAGGATAGCTTCCTGGTCACAGCATACAGTGGGGCGTTTGAGTAGTGGCCTCCTGCTCCTCTCGGAAACCCACACGAGCAGTTCGGCCCGGTCCTGTTGGGCCGCTCTGAGGCAGGATGGACTAGGTGGTGAGGAGTTCATTTTGGTCTTGAGCATCTGGTCGCTGAATTACAAAATGAGTCTTCATCCACGGGTATTTGTGTGTATCTATGGGCAAATAAAGTTTTCATCTTATAATCACCTTCAGTAGATTTATGTTTTACCTCTGTAGGTTTTAATGGGTTCAGAACTATTCACGATGCTTCAAAAGGAAGGGTTTTGTGTATTCTGACCTAGCCCTGATAAACTAGTGAGTCTATTCTGACTCAAAAAGCGCTCTAGGAGAGAGCAGCATCTACACACTGAGTGCTCCTAGGTGGGGTTCTTTATGCGAGATGAATGCTGCCTCTTTCCTCCAGGTACCCACTGATGAGTCTGACTCTTCTACCTTTTGGTAAGTCGCAATGTGTGTACCATTCCTCCCCCAGGGTTTTCATTTTAACCGAGTTTCTCTAATATTACCTGTCACTCATACAGAAATAGATGCTTTCTTTTCCCTTTAAAATCCATGTAATACCTCATGTTGCTTGATAGCATGCAACCGATGCCTGACTTATTTATATTTTGAAGCCTTTCTAAGTTTCAATCTCTTATATTTAAATTTCATAAGTGGCTCAGGATACTAAATGAATATTTTAGAACTATGTATTATCTAGGTTGTTGTAGTTTCTTATTTTTTGCAGATTCTTTAGACATGGCAAATAATTCAATTTGTGAAATTGCATATTTTTAGACTAGACAAAAGATTCTAATCCTGGAAATTTAATACTGATATTTTAAATGATCCCTTAGCAATGCCTGGAATTGAGGAAGAAATTAACAATTATCTGGACATGAATGCTAAACGAAGTTTTGCTGTTTATAGGCTTCCACTGGGAATCTGTAAGAGTACACATTAGGGTAAGGCTAATCAGAATTACATCAGGGAAATAGCCAAAGTACCAACTAAGGAGAGAGCATGAAAATAACCATAACAATTAAAGAATCTAAACAAATAAGAAGAATAGATGAAATGGTTTAATACACCAATGCTGATAGCTATAAAATAGTGAGTATAATGTAAGCTGTTTCAAATGAATGTTATAAATCTGTGCTGCAACATGTGAAATAAATTAAAAGTGAAGGAAGGAATGATGAAAGTTGGAAAGGGAATACATGGACGGGTTATAAAACTTGAAAATACACTTACACAAATGTATATCAATTGCAACATATGCAGTTAGCCTCCTTCTATCCTGTGTACATGAAAGGAGCCTGCAGTGTGTCATCTATTCATTGAATTGTTAGTGTGCTGTCTTCCTTATTGGAAGTATTAGTTTTTTAAGAGTTATTTTAATTAACACACAATTTATTAAAATGTTTAGAAAAATGTGCAAGTTAATGTTCAAATCAATGATATTCGGGGTAACTCAAATAATGAGTATATTTTGAAATATCTCATATATTTATTAATTACTGACATAACTCAAATAAATAAATATTCTTTAACTATAGCTTCTGACACCAAGATGAAGTATACTTTTAATGGAATAAAATTTCAGTTCACTTAATTCTGACTTTAGCATCTCAAATTTGAGATCTAGTTATTCACAACTTTACTCCTGTTTTCAGTTTTTGTTGGGATAGTTCCAACTTATGGTAAGTAACCTCATGTATTATAGGGAAGAACTGTTTGCAAAATAAATGCATGCCTAATTGTTAATAGTTTATAGTGAGTTATTTTGCTGGTGTTAGTAGTGTAGCTTCCTGTAGAAACATTTAATTTATGTAGATGTACTAGAAGGACAGTGAGCTACATTATACAATTGGACAATTATTGGTACACTTACAAGCCTATTAAAATATTGATATCCCTCTAAGTATGACTTTAGTTTTAATTTCATTAATTCTAATGATATATAATTTACATGATTCACCAATTTTATAAATGGGGTAGGTGAGGGGGACCAATATATGAAGCAGGGCTGTATCAGCACATTTGTGTATTCCTTTTACAGTAGGGTACAATAAAATAGTTCTATGTGTTGGAAAAATTTTTTAAAAAATGGAATAAAATTTTTGCAATAAGGCAGGGAAGATTTGCCGGGGTGCCATTTACAAAAATTAGAAGCAAATAAGAAGCCAGAAAAACTTGTTAGGGTTTTTATCATTCTACTTGGTCCACGTCTCTCGATCAGAAGACCCACGAGAACATCAGCTGGCAAAGACAAATCCGTTTCACAGTCACAGCTGCAGAATCACAAAGGTAGAACAGGAACATTTATTTGGAGCTGAAGGAGGGAGGCTGGATGGCACAATAGCCAAACAGTTTGTTGCTATAAAAAAGGCTACCTGTTTTAACAAGAAAACCGAGACCTAGTGAAAATAAAACACTTGTGTACATGAGCAGATTTCATCAAAAAAGTCAATCAAGAACCCATAAACTAGGACAAGATAGTTAGCAATGCTATAATAGACAAAGGACAAATTCCAAAATCTACAGAATACTGTAAACCCACAACAACAACAGAAATAAATAAATAAAATAACCCTCTTTAAAGGTGGGCAAAGGACCCGAATAGACAATTTACACAGGATGACAGCCAAATCGTGAGGAAATCTCCTTCACTTGTCAGCTGGGAAATGCAAATCAAAACAATGATGAGAAGCCATAGAACCCACAACCATAGCCCAATTCAAGCAAACAGGGAACAATAAATGCTGGAGAGTTTGTGGAGGGGTTGGAACGCTTATATACTGCTGGTGGGCTTTTAAATATGTACAGCCACTGTGGAAAGCAATATGGTATTTTCTAAAACGGCTGGCAATAGAAATACCCTACAACCCAGCAATACTAGTGCTGGGCATGTACCCAAAAGAAATAAGAGACAAATGAACAAAGGCAATAATCTTGCTGAGCATATATCCCTCCAAAATAAGAGACAGGTCATCAACAGATGTATGCTCTCCCATATTCATTGCAGCATAGTTCACAATAGCAAGAAGTTGGAAAGAGCCTGTGTTAGTTACATACTCTCTTGTCAACTTGATAGTATTAAGAGTGAAGGGGTGGAGTTTTAGCCTGTCAATCAGGTCATAGTTTGGGGGGCAACCAAGATAAATTGCTCTCTGGAGGCCAGTCTCCCTCTCTCTCTGCCTTCACCTTCCTGTTGACAAGCACTATGGAGCCATGCGGAGACCTGTGAGAGCCCTGGGGATGCTTACACCTCCATTGGATCCACAAGATTTTGGATCCACAAGAGTTTGCGCCCACTGGCCTGTTATCATCTTGCATGTTGCATCACTGCATGCTGCATGAGTCTGAAGAAGGATTTATGGGCTAGTATTGGACTGATGGGCTAATATTGGACCTATGGATTTGATCTGTAGTGGGCTGGGATGTTTTCTTATATACAATTACTCTTTGACATAAAGCTCCTCCTTGTACATATATTATTTGTTTCTGTAGTCACCTCAGACTAACACACAGCCCAAATTCCCATCAGAAGAAGAAAGGATAAAGACCGGTGTATACACACCATGGAATACTATGAACCCCTAAATCACAGTGCTGATACCAGAAAACAGTGGTTCTCAACCTTCCTAATGCCAACACGCTTTAATATAGCTCCTCATGTTGTGGTAACCATAAAACCATTTTCCTAGCTACTTCATAACTGTAATTTTGCTACTGTTATGAATCGGGCAACCCCTGTGAAAGGGTTGTTTGACCCCCAAAGGGGTTGCAACCCATGGGTTGAGAACCACTGCCATAAAGTATCTCAGGACATGGAATGATCTGGAAGCCATTGTGTTGAATGAAGCACAAACGGGCAAATACTGTATGAGTCCACTGTTGTAGGGATGAACACCAGGTTGGCTCAGGTGTTCAGGCTATTCAGTCTGCTGGTGAGGTTTGCCAGGCAGCTTGGTAGAAATCCTGATTGGTGCCCACGGACCATCCTCTCTATGTGTGTATCTTGAAGACCACGTGTCGGAAGGGTCCTTATGTCAACTGGGATCAGATTTTGAGAGAGGGTGAGAGGATGACTTCTTAGTGGCTGCCATGCTCAGATATGATGCGTCTCCACTCCCACCCCACTGGCCTACATTCCTGCCAGCACCATGAGGAGACTGATGGGAAAACCAAGGTAGGAGGGGGAATGTCTGGGAAAAGACAAGTGCATGTCTGTTGGTAGAAAAAGGAGGAAGACAAACTTCCTAGCTGGTGCAAAAAAAAAAAAACACCCTAAAAATACTTTTAAGGACCCTAAGCTGGGAGTATGCCTGGTACTATGCTCCTAATTGGTCACATTGGTCCAAGTTTCGGTACACCTCCTAGAGAACAAGGCCATAGTCGATAGAACACTGGGACATTGAACCCTGGATCTTTAAGGCACACAACATACTCCAAAGGCCCTACCAGAGGGATGTGATGGGGAAACACCACCAGGTGAACTCGAGTCTATAACCTGAGGACTTACAACTGAAACTACATGGTGTCTGAAGATGCAGAAGACAGCTGCTCCAAGATTATTGAACTGCTGGTAGGCAGACTAACATTTATTTACTACTTCAATGCTCTATTTTCTATATTAAGATATGTATTATTCTAGCAGACCTGCGTATGATATTGTCAGTGAATATTATTGTAAATTCTGACTGAACACCAAACATAAATGTGCAAATAGTGTCATCACATAAGGACTTATTCTGCAAAAGTCAAAAACGGATCTATTGATATTTGTAGTTAGTCTACACTTGTTCAATCTACCTCTCTCAGTATTTTAAAATTAGTACTATAGGCTAATCAATGACACAGAAGGTCCTTATGGTCCAAGGAGATGATTCATAAGATTCTTTATTATGAATTAACAAAGATGTCTCTAAGGTGACCCAGAGTCAGATAAAAGACATAGATTCAGGAACAAAATTTAATCTCACATTTAATCATATCTTCAATCTAAGAAAAATTGGTTCTTATGACATGGCCCTGCTTGATATTCAGCCTCATGAAGGAATCACAGAAAATATGTGTGGTAGTTATATAATTGTTTGGCAATTTCAGAGAAATAAGAGTGAAGGGGTGGAGTCTAGTCTGTCAATCCAGTCATACACAATGAGGCCTCTGGGTAGGCATGGCCTCCTCCTGAAGATTCTAAGAATTCCTGTATTCCTCCTTGGAGGCATGAGACAGACTCTCTCTGTCTGTCTGTCTCTCTCTCAGCTCTCCCTGGAAGACATTGCAGCTGACAAGACACATGGAACTACACTACACTAGTGCCCTGATCTGGAGAAGACACATGAAGCTACCTGATGCAGCCAGAGCTCTGGGAGCTGGATGAGCCATGTGGAGACCTCTTCCAGAGCTGAGATGCTTACAATGCCACTGGACCCACAATACTTCCCACCCAATGGCCTGTGATCTTCCTGCATTTGGAGTCATTGCATGTGTTTTGTGAGTCTGAAGAGGACTTTATAGATTGCTATTGAACATATGGGCTAATATCAGACTTATGGACTTGATCTGGACTGGGGTGGGATATTTTCTCAATATTCAATTGCTCTCATATATAAAGCTCTTTTATACACATATGAGTTTCCCTGGATTTGTTTCTCTAGTCTACCTGAACTAACACAATATGGATGTTATAGCAAAATGTGGTGAAAAAATTAGATGATGGTTGGCTATCAAAAAGAATAATATCTGGGATCTTGAAAGCTTGTTTTCAAACAAGCAGCCATTTAAATAAGATATCCACTAAGCCCATATGGAAGAAGCACATCTGTGATACAAAGATTATATCCTTTGTATCTAAATCTAAAATCTGAAGGAAGGGAGAGTTCAGAGGGTAAATTGTGAGATTCGGGTGAGCAGAGTCTATGGATGATGGTGGAAAACCAAAATACATTTGCAGGATCTCTACAAGGAATAAGCCTCCAAAGATTTATCTCCAGCATAATTGAAGGATGGGAATAGCCTGGTTATCAGACAGGGAGTATAAGGGAGACTATGGCAGATTAAATGATAAATCTGATTTAAATGATTCAAACCTTATCATTTGATCCCCCTTTTGATACATTGTGTGCTTGATTTGGTTTCTAATATTTTCTGTCTATCTTTTTTTCCATATTAGTGTTTGTCTCTTATATTTTGTCATATTTAGTAGCTTTCTTGATTCTCTGTTATGTAATCTTTTATGTTTTTTGGTATTCACCAAGAATAGGTGAATCTATAGGGACAATAACTAGAATGAGGGTTTCTGGGGATAGAATGGGGGAGGTGGGGTATTGATATCAAGAAATTCAAGAAAGAACAAAACTTTTTGAAAATGACTGTGGTAGCAATTGTACACCACTATGATTGAACTATGGGCTGCTATGATATCTGGATTAGCTCCTAATAAAATGGCTTAAGAAAGAAACAAAGAAGACTGTTCCATGGAAGAAAAAAGAAAGAGGAAAGAATACACAGAGTCAATGTAGCAAAAAGAACTAGCTGATATTCAACACTTTTAGTAGGTAGCTTATCATCAAGAGTCAATGGAGCTGAAGGAAGAAGACCATACTGCACCAAAAGGATTAGCCAAAAGTATGATTCCAAGAATTGATAGAATACCAATGGAAAAGTTTCAACAATCTCATAAAGCACTACATTATCTTATTTGTCTATGCCAGGAAATTTGAAATGCAGCTAGTTGGCCAACAGTTGAGAAGATATCCATATTTTGTACATATTCCAAAGGAAGATAACCCAATAGAATGAGGGCAAAAACATGAAGGGAGTGTCACAGAGCAGCAAGGGGAGCAAAGCAATGAAGTCCCCACAGAATTCCAAAAATAGACATCAGGGACAGGGCTCAGCACCCATCAGACTCGATCAGAAAACTTTCATAAAGGTCCATATACAGACTTGGAACTATTCATAGATTTTTTCCCATGTTTTTATTTTTTCATGTCTAGCTATATATGATAGGCAAGATAAACAATCTTGAGTAGAAAACAACGGGACAGATGGTTTGGGGAGACATGGGAAAGGTGGAGTTGGGGGAAAGGAAGGAAGGAGCCAACAAACCTAGGGACAAAGGAACAACAAGTGATCTAAAATCAATGGCGAAGAGGGCATATAATACCTGGTGAGGCTTGATCACTGCAATATAGCCAAGAAGAATTACTGAAAGCTGATTGAAGGTCAAACATGATAGTTGGATAAGAGGAAAGAAAAAAGATAGAGGAAAGAACTAGGAGGTAAATGACATTTATAGAGGTATAAATACATCATGTAAATATGTAAATATATTTATATACAACTATAGGGACATAGATCTATGTACATATATATTAAGTATTAAGGTATCAGTCAGACATTGGGGCTCTCCTCAAGTATTCCCTCAACTCAACCCTTTGTTTCAATAACCTGGCATTCTGTGATGCTCTCCTTCCCAACATGATCACCGAAGACAAAATGTGTGCATAAGCAAATGTGGTGAAGAAAGCTGATGGTTCCTGACTATCAAAAGATATGTTGTCGGGGGTCATAAAGGCTTGAAATTAAACAAAATACCATCTAGCTGTGAAGCAACAAAGCCCACATGGAAGAAGCACCCCAGCCTGCATGACTCGGTATCAGAAGACCCAAAACAAGCCATCATAACAATTATATGATATGGAGTGGAGAGCCAAAGCCCATCTGTAGACAATTGGATATCCCTCACAGAAGGGTCACAAGGAAGGGACAAGCCAGCCAGGATGCAGTATAGCACCAACTAAACATACAACATTCCTATAATTCTTTAAAGCCGCCCTGCTTCCCCCCACCCCACTATCTTGACCCTAGTTCTACCTTACAAATCCAGCTAGACAAGAGCATGTACACTGGTACAGGTAAGAGCTCTCGACACATGGAATCCAGACCACATAAACCCCACAGGAACAATAATGGAAGTAATGATACCATGAAGGTAGGGGAAGGTGGGGGGGAGAAAGGGGGAACCGATCACAATGACAGACATATAACCCCACCATCACCACACCCAAGGTGACGAACAACAGAAACATGTGTGGAGGGAGGCAGCAGATAATATAATATATGAAAATAATAATAATTTATAATTTAACAGGGGTTCATGAGGGTGAGAGAGAGGGGGAGGGAGGAAAAAAATGAGGAGCTGATACCAAGAGTTCAAGTAGAGAGAAAATGGCAACACATGTACAAACAATAAATGTACATTGATTGACACATGGATATATCGATTATTAGAAGAGCTGTAAGATGAAATGATTTAAAATTATTTAATAAAATGATTTTTAAAAAGAATGCTCAAACTATAGAACAATATCATTGATGTCACATGCAAGTAAATTTGGAAAATCATCCAACCTCAAGCATAGCAGTGCATTTACAGAGAGTTGCCAGAGGTTCAGGCAGTATTCAGAAAAGGATTTGCTTGGAACGAGGGATATTAGTACTGATGTTCGACGGTTCATGACTGAAAGCAGAGAGTACCAGAAAGATGTTTACTTGTGTTTTATTGACTCTTCAAACCCATTCTACTGTGTGAACCATAATGGAACACCATAAACTATGGATAACTTTGAAAACAAAAGGGTAATTCCAGAACACTTCATTGTGCTCCTGTGTAAACTATATGGATGAAGAGGCAGTTGTGAAAACAGAACAAGGGTATACTAAATGGTTTGAAATCTGGAAAGGTGTGCAAGAATATTGTATCCTCTCACCATACTTTTTTTTTTAATCAATTTATTGGGCTCCTAAAATTCATCACAATACATAGATCAATTGTGTAAAGCACATCTATACATTTGTTGCCCTCATCATTCCCAAAATTCCCTTGCCTCTTGGGTTCCCGGAATCAGCTCATTTTCCTCCCCCCCTCCCCCTCCCTTCCTCGGCCCCCCTCCCCCATGCACCCTTGATAATTTAGAAATTATTATTATATCTTATATTACACTGCCCGGAGTCTCCCTTCACCTACCCCTCTGTTGCCCATCCCCCAGACAGGAGGTTATATGTAGTTCCCTGTGATCAATTCTCCCTTTCTACACCTCCCTTCCCTCCTGGTATCGCCACTGTCACCCCTGTTCCTGAGTGGGTCATCTGTCCTAGATTCCCTGTGTTTCCAATTCCCATCTGTACCGCTGTGCATCATCTGGTCTAGCCAGGTCTGCAAGGCAGAATTGGGGTCCTGGCACCATACTTTTTAAATCTGTAAGCTGAGCAAATCATCAGAGAAGCTGGTTTATTTGCAACAGTAAAGAAGAACGTGACATCAAGATTGGAGGAATGCTTTTTAACAACTTGTGATATGCAAGTGACATACCTTTGCTTGCTGAAAGTGAAGAGGCCTTGAGGTAATTGCTGATGAAGATGAAGGATTGCAGCCTTCAGTATGGATTACGAATCCTCACAAATGGACCAATTGGTAACATTATGTTAAAAGGAGGACAAGTTGAAGTTGCTTGCATCTACAATCAAGGCTCCTGGAATCAGCAATCAAGACATTGAAAGGCATGTTGCTTGGGGGAAATCTGAGCACAAGACCTCTTTTGAAAAGCATTGATGTTACTTTGAGGGCTAAAGTGTGCCTGGCCCAAGACATGGCATTTTTCATTGATTCATATGCATGTTAAAGATGGACATTAAATACATCCGAACCAGGAAAAATCGATACAATTGAACTGTGGTGCTGAAAAACGTTGAAAGTACAAAGGACTGCCAAAAGGACAAGCAAATCTGTATTGGCAGAATGATGGCCAGAGTGCTCCTTCGAGACAAGGAAGGTGAGATGCCATACACTTTGGGCGTGTTGCCAGGGGACACCAGTCTCTGGAGAAGGCTAGCGTGCTTGGAAAAATAGAGAGGCAATGAGAGAGAGGCAGCCCCTCAACAAGATGGACTGACACAATGGCTGCCCCAGTGGGCTCAAGTACAGGAAGGATTGTGAGGCTGGCACAGAACTGGGCTGTGTACAGGGTCTGTACGGGTCAGAGCTGATACAGTGGTATGACCCAACATTAAAAATATTTTCATTTTGTATTTTTTTTTATTTTGACTGGGTATGCTCAATTTAGTCTTATACTGTTAAAATATTTCAATCCATAAATATTGCACGAAATATAAAATAAATGTTTAAAATTTAAAGACACACTACTTCTAATTCTAAATTTTACTCAATTTATGAGGTTATTTTAAAACAAAATTTTTATGGCACCAAAAAAGAACAAGCAATATAAATGGATATTTGTACAGTACAAAGCACACTTCTTCACGAAGTTTAGTTTTGCTAACATCTGCAAAATAAAATAAAACAACAAAATAAAATACCTTAGTAAAATGGGAGAAAAATCTTTTTTTTTACAGAGCATGCAAATAAATTAATGAGTTAAAAATGATACATTTTCTTTATGGTTATCATCCTAAAATGTCCTTTTTAAAGAGGAATAGACAAACTTTAATAAATTTCTCCATTTGCCTATTCTTTTTATTACAGAGTAATGAGGAACTAATATTTTATATTTATATTGAGATGTATATTTCTGGCTACTTTTAGCCTGACATTTAATATCTGTGGGAGCAACAATTAAACAAGAGCATATAATTACACAGTAAATACAACTTATGATATCATTCTATCAAGTGGTTTGAGTAAACATTAAAAGAAATCATCTGGCAGACATGGAAACGTGACACATGAATTTAGTTAAAGCACTAATACTACTGAAACTTTAAAGTTATTTTGGTAATCCCAATTTGCATATTCTTACCCTCAAGTAAATTTATATTTTAATTAAAACAGTGAAATTATATGTATATATTTCATTGACAGAAATAATAGTTCTGGGAGTTCATTGGTCAATGTTTTTTTATTAATTAAAATCTTTTGTAATGAAGCTGTGGAAAATTAAATCAAAGTGGAAGTCTACAAGCAGTTAAATACAGCGTTCTTGTGTCTTTAATACTTCTTTGTTTAAATGTTTGTTTAAAGATCAAAGTATAAGGAAATAGATTTATTCATTCAAAAATGTTTAGACAGAGTCTGAAGTGCATAATTACAATGCTAATGCAGAAAGGTTCAAAGACCTCCAGAAGTAACTGGGTGATATCAGAAGTAAAGATAGATGGTAATAATATATCTTTAAAATGTTACTAGTAAAATTAGTAACATTGTATAAAACTTTTGCACCACATTGTCTTAACCCAAATTGATTTAGTTACCCAATTGTGACAGTTTGGTTTTATGTCAACTTTGTTGGGCCAGGAGTCTTTTATTATATGTTCTAATATAGTGTGGTCAACTGCATGATATTATTTTCTATGATATTATTTTTAATGAAGCAATCAGTCAGTTATGGGGAGAATAGAACTCCTTAGTCTGGAACCACAGACTGGATACAATTGAGCTTCCAATCAAGGTATGGCCTAGACCTCTTAGTATAAGTTGATAGTGTGTGAAGGTAGCTGATTTCTGCTGCTGAATTTGTATCCTGCATCTGGTTTTCTGGTTTGCCTACCTTTGTTATATCACCTGCTAATCCCAAGGGCCATCAGCACACTGTCAAAGTTGGGTTCATTTGGTTGGTCTCAGCTTGGTAACAACCAGCCTGTGGTCTTCCTTCATCTTCCTGCTTCTTGTCCATCAGCCTCTGCAGCTACAAGAGTCAGGAGAAACCTTCAACATACATCCAACTCAAGAACTTGGACTGGATTGGATTCACTCACTCCACAACTCTGTGAGCCATTTCTTGATATAAATATTTTTCTGTATACATACACATACAAGCATCACTGGCTGCCTTTTTTGAGCATGCCAGCCACTCCATGGGAGAAACAGGTGGAAGTCTGATTCCATAAAGTTTACGGACTGGGAACCCTAAGGAGCAGCTCCATTCTGTTGTGTAGGGTCACGATGAGCCCAAATGGAGTCCACTGCCATGGGTTTGTTTGGCTTGGTGAGCCCCACAGCTGCGTTTACAATAGGCGGAAATCTTATTTTTAAGCATTTTGAATTTTAGTGAGGAGGAGAAAATGAACTGTGCAGATTATTAGATAGTATTAAACATTTTGGAGAAAACAAACCAAGGTAGTAGTGCGGAAAGTGATATGGTCATGGCTGTTAATTTAGAAATGGCTAAGAAGACCTTTGCTATAGTTTTCACTTGGAAACAGAAGTTAAATGACAAAAACTAGCCATGTGATTATTCTCATTAGTGAGTATACATAAACATGTTATTAATCACTGAGGTCTGTGTGAGGTCTGTGTTATTAAACACAAAATTTGTTTACAAAGTTCACTATAATTAGTTGTATAGCATTACATTCAACATTGAATGGCTAATTTTATTTATGATTGACAAGTTATATTAAAACCCTCATTTGATGCTAAGTAGTTCCCAAGCATAAAATACATATTTTGGTAAAAGCAGATTTTTTTTATCCTTTCTATACAGTGCTATCTCTGATATAAATTTTACTGAGAAAAATTTAACATTATAAAGAAAAGGGGAAAATGTGTAAATTATATTTTTTCTGAGAAAAAAATTGGGGGATATTTCTATGACATTGTAATCCCATGGGTTCTTATGTTTAAATTCCATATCCTTATTTATCCCTAAAGAAAGACCCCATAAAATGCAATCACATTTTTTAATCCGTTATAGAAAATTGATAAATAAAAAATAACTGGGTTTTGACCAGGCAGTGGTTGGGGAGCACTAACTATAATCTTACATAGTTACACATCATTTGTAAAACACTTTTTATACTATTCACATGTTTTCATCCTAAGATACACTTACAGTTGAGGATGAAACCTCTGGTTCTAATTGTAATCACAAGATTAAATTTTCTTCACAGTTATATTTATATTATCTTCACCAGCGCTGCTATTTTTAAATGTAATGTCAAGCCTTTTCTTTTGTTTTTCATTTTGCACTACTGATTCTATTTAATTTCCCTTACCTTCTACTAATCTGATGACATGGTTAAATGAGCAGATGGAACTAATTAGGATATATAAAGAAAATTTTATTATTTTAGTAATTTATGAGAAACAGTTATGATGAAATACAATAGCCTCCACTTATGAAACATTCAAATGATTCATGCTAAACCCCATATCTCCTCTTTCTAATGCGGCTCTAAATATCAAGTGCTAATTGTGGCATCTATGATCATGTTATGTATTCTTTGATTTTATTCCAAGTATTGATAAATACTTTCTCTTATCTGCTTACTCTATATTTTGATATCATAAAAATTCACTTAACTGTGAGGTACAGGCAGTTCCCAGCTACAAGATGTCTAATGTACTGACAACCCTCACTTGTCCCTAAAGCAGGATCCAGGACACCTGGTTTCCATAAGCATTTGACATTTGGTTCCAGATTTTTCGTCATTAATAAAAGTTCATTGACTGAATCCTTGACCAACAATGGTAGGCAGGATCCACTCATCTTTCTGGTCTCCTGGCATAGAAGGTAGTAACCCATGAAAGCAGAACTGCCATTACTTGAACAAGTCATATTGGCAACAGTTATGCAAGACACAGATGAGAACTTTAAGAGGCCTGGAGTAAAATACTGAGAGCAGAGACAGTGGTCATGATGACCCAATGTTTTCTAGAGTGTAATAAGAAAAGAGGAAGACCCTCGATGAGATGGATTGGCACAGTAGATGCAAAATGGTCTCAAACATAGGGATAATTATGAAGAGAGTGTGTAGGATTGGGCAACGTTTTCTTCTACTGTTCTCAAAGTTGACGCTACAGCATCTAATAACAAGAAGAATAATAAAACTATGAAAACTGCAAAGGTGTATTTCCTTAATAATTTACTAGTATTTTTATTCACATAAAATAACATTATTAGTAACTAAGCAATTGCAAAGAGTCCCCAAGGAGAAGGAACGTGTACATCAAACTGAGATCACAATAAAGCTCCAGGTCTGTATGAAGATTCTGTTGGTGTTTTACGTTTCCTAGAAATAATAGAGACACTTGAATTTACTGTCTTTCTGGTGGCAGCTTCTCATAAATTACACCACTGAGTGTAACCAAACAATATGGATACCTTGAGTCAATAAAAAGTCAATAAAATAGCCAATGGTTGTTGTCAGACATTGTTCTTCAGACACTGTTTCGTGTTGGAATATTAATGATCAGTGGACCCAGATGACAAATACATAATACTTATATCACCATTCTGAGCATTGCATCTACTCTGGGCTTATTGACTATCTTGTAAAATGACATTTCACATTTTTTATGGCAGAAAAAAGAAACCTAATATCTAGCTTATTTACTCTTTGCCCTTGGTTTCCTCTCCAAGTTCAGGGCCTGGCCGCGAGAATTGCCTGTGCCTTTCAGGCTCCTTTCTCGCTAAGACAGGCAGGACTCTAGAAAACGTCTGGCTGCCCCATCCTTAGGGAGGTAGCTCTTCATGACCAAGAGGTGACTGGGTGATGTTAAGGAAGATCTTTTGAGAAAGGCCCATGGTTGGCTTGGGGGGCCCAAGTGGACAGCATGCAGGAAGGTTACTGATGAAGCTATCCCCCAATCAAGAGTCCTGGAGGGACCAAATCCTACAGGGGGAAGGGTCTGGACCTCATTCACATCCTGGGAGCTGCTATAGAAGTCAACTCCTCTCTGGTGGTCCAGGGCTCTGAGTTCCTCCTGTGAGCAGCTCCCGGGTCTGTGTTTCCAGGGTTTCAATCATTCCAGAACTAGCAATGCATTTCTCACGTCTGTGGGGTTGCTATCAGATCCCTCAAACAAGCTGCTGGGCCTGCACAAGGAGGAACTTCAGAATGCAAGGACCCAGGCGCTACCACTGCCTTGTTGCAGGAGCCTCAGGGCTGCCAACTGTGCTTTGAATCCAGCCTGTGGCCCCCAGATCTGTTCCACCACTCCCGGCTCTCTTGGCAGATCACTGGTGTCTAGACCATGGCAATGTCAGGGCCAGAACAGTTCTCCAGGCCTGGGCTCCCAGCAGCCTCTGTAGAGTCTATTTTCCCTACAGGATACCTAGTTTGCACAACAGCTTGATCTTTGAAAACTAACCATATTGATAAATGAGGAATAGGTATAACTGTTTTATAGTTAGATTTTTTCTTCTCAGATCACGGTACTCTAATTGAGAGAAATAATCTACGTCTTTTGTTCACTAACATACACGAGAGGAAAGTATTTAATGAAATAATGAAATATTTCTTCCTTTCTAGCTCATTTTTGTTTTGTCCTTAGGTACCACATCAATTACATAATGTACAAGGTGACGACTAGGGAAAAAAATTAGGAAAGTTCTGTGTAAAAATGACTAGTTTCCTCTTTTAAACTGGATTCACCTTGATAAACTGAATTCATCTACCCCTACCTTATTGAAACATGATTCAACATAATTTCCTAAGAGCTGAATTAAAAAAAAATTACAGCTATCTGTTTCCATTCTTTTTTCTTTTTTCTTTTTTTTCCTTTTTTTTCTTTTTTAGTCAGTGGAGAGTGCGAACGCAGTCCCCCACTACCACAAATTATGCAGCCGAGTTTCCCACATTTGGGGAAATCGCAGGGGGCAGCACATCCGGAGTGCAATGGATAAGCCTCCCCTGGGAAAATCACCTTCGTGATCATGGTATCTCCCCTGCCAGGTAAGTATCTGTTTCCATTCTTAAGGGGGTTCTGAAGGCTCTGTTGGGTAAGTACTGAAATACTAAACAACAGGCAACTCCCCGGTGAGCATGAGGCTATTGTACTCTCCTACCCTCCTAAGCTTGATACAGCATCACTAAGAACTGGAATCAACTTGATGTGAATGCATTGTTTTTGTTAGCTTTTTGAAATATTATTTATAATAATTTTTATTGTAAATAAAATTTATGTTCATGGTGAAAATTTCCAAAATATGAAGAAGCATTACATACACAGAAATATGCATTATTGGCACCCGTCATCTTTCTGCTGTGTTCTTCCTAGGAGGAAGTATTATAAAATGTTTATGTTCTGACCTTGCTTTCCACCTTTGAAGATTAGGATTAATCATAGTATGTGACTCAGGATTTACAGTGAAATACTGTTGTGAAAATTAAAAGAAAGATAAAATGCCCATGCAGATAGAGGCAAAGCTAGAAATCAATGCTTTATTGCAGGTGTACAAGGTTAGGGGAACAAAAATATGTAAATATAATGTAGGAAAACAGGTGCATTACATAATTGACTTCACAAAAAATATGGTTGTTTATTGGGAAAGTCTTCAAATGAGCTACGGGAAAACATTGCATCTCAAAACAGATAATTAATTGAGTGGAAGATTAAATAATGGTCTTTAGGCCTCTGTCAAATCTCCTATATCTCCTCAGTCACTGTTAAGATGTCTAAATTCATGTTCTCTATTTTACATCTTTGATTTTTTTTTCTTTTATGATTTTATTGGGAGCTCTTACAGATATTATAACAATCCATAATTCAATTAGAACAAGCAAAGTTTTACAATTGGTGCCACCATCAAATTCAGAACATTTTCTTTCTTCTTAAACGCTTTGATATCAGCTCATCTTTATCCCCTCCCTCCCCTTCTACCACCCCCAACGAGTCCTTGTTATTATATCATGTATGATTATTATCATTATTATTATTTTGATGCATCTTACACCATCCATTGTATCCATTCACCTACAATTCTGCTATTTGTTCCCCTTGAGTGGGGGTATGCAGCCATCATAATATCCATTGCAATGGCTACACAGGAACACAGAATTCTTGATTAGAAGGTTATGAAGAAAATTAACAAAGTATAATGCCAGCGAGAAGTGTTCAGGGTAGTTGTTTACCAGGACATGTTACAGAGTTTCAGGTCTGCTGAAAAATGCCCAAAGGTGCATACCACTGAGCTGTAAGCCTCAACCCAAAGGCATTCAGCTCAAGCTCAAATGGTCATTAAACCGAGTTCCCTGAATTAAGTGTCCAGAGGCACCTCAATGTGGTAAGCCTCAGCCTTAAAGCACTCAGCTCCCCTTCCATGGGTCAGCAAGCCCAACTTCCACAATTAAGTGCCAAGAGACACCCAGTACATAAAAGCAGCCATTGTAACCTGCTCAATGGGTTAGATTAAAAGGTTCTCAACCTGTGAGTTGCGACCTCTTTGGGGTCAAACGACCCTTTCATAGGGGTTGTCTGATTCATAACAGTAGCAAAATTATAGTTGTGAAGTAGCAGAAAAAATAATTTTATGATGAACCCCTCAGGACCAGCGGTGAGAGTGGCGATATCAGGAGGGTGGAGAGAGGGTGGGGTAGAAAGGGGGGAAAGATTACAAGGTCTACATATAACCTCTTCCCTGGGGTGCAGACAGCGGAGAAGTGGGTGAGGGAGACGTCGGATGGTGTAAGATATGACAAGATAATAATAATTTATAAATTGTCAAGGGTTCAGGAGGAGAGGGCAGCGGGGAGGGAAGGAAAAATAATGAGAAGCTGATACCAAGGACTCAAGTAGAAAGCAGGTGTTTTGAGAATGATGATGGCAACATATGTACAACTGTGCTTGACACAATTGATGTATGTATGGATTGTGGTAAGATTTGTATGAGCCCCTAATAAAATCTTTTTTTAAAAAAGAAAAAAATGTATGGTTGGGGTCACCACTACATGAGAAACTGTATTAGAGGGTCACGGCATTAGGAAGGTTGAGAACCACTGGGTTAGAAAGTTCTCTTGGTGCCATGCTCGAGCTCCTGGTTCTGCTGTCACTGCTCGGATGGCACAGCTGTCATCTGGATCCAGGAAGTTCACTGTGCATAGAGCTCAGATCCAGGAGATGTGATCCACTCCTGGCTCTTGCTGATCATAAGATTCCCTCATCCTGCTTCCCAGAGGGCTCACTTTATTCACTGTAGTCTGGCCCTCTAGGGAATCTTCAAAATTTCTCAGAGATGAATCCTAGCAATACTTCCCACCACTTTCTTACCAGGCAGACGAAGGGAAAGATTGGTGAGAGTTAGGCTAGAAGAGTCACATTAAATAATTCATTGCCCCAGTAATTGTACACTCACATTAAATTGTACAGTCACATTAAATAATTCATTGCCCCAGCAATTGTGCACTCAATTCCATTGAACTTATAAACTTATGAACATATTCTGGGTATCTTCTGTGAAACACAGGGTTTGTGTATTCAATCAGATTAGAAATAAACCCTGGATCTGTGGCAGGTGCAATACAGAAAGGAATGTCAAATTGTCAGGGTTAGGAAAAACTCGATACTTTAGACTTTCTGTGCTGTAGAGTGTCTTGTTACTGTAGCAAGAAATCAGTTGTGCACCAGATAAAGACAATTGGTGTAGATACGTTTCAATAGAGTTTCAATTATAAATATGGTTAGTAAAGCTATTGTGGCCTATGGGCAATAGTTAACAAAACTCTGTGATAGATAATATGTTTAAATATATCTATATTCTGGAAGAGACTTAGGCAACTGGTCATGACTTTACTACAATGGCAACCTATCATGATACTATGTAAACATAAAGATATATTAAGGTAAACTAAATAAAAATAATATATTTTTCAGTCAATACAGAGAAATATTTATTATGCAATTAAAATGTATATCAAAAGAATAATGATAAATTCCTTAAAGAGAAAGATATGAAAAGGATACTTGAATAAAAATTTTCAAAAATGAAGTGAAAATTAAAATAGAAATACACATTTCAAAAGGAATAAGAGTAATTTTGGATCTCTTTTTAAAGACCATGACACTGTGTCAAAACACTGCTAAATTCCTAATTGTGGACATGGTGATAGAAGAGAAGGAAAAAAATCATGTAAATGAAGGAAAAGAAGATATAAATTAAAGATACTTCATTTCACTAGATACTAGTGTCCCTGAAAGGTGAATACCTAAAGTGAAGAAAAACCAATTATCAGGGATAATATTGATGATGGATTTGCAACAGAAGGCACAAATCTTCAAATCTCACTAATTCAATGTATTTCAAAAGAGGAAAAGAGTCATACCTAATCTTTTAAACCTTCAATGTTGAAGACTTTTCTTAAATGCAGCTGGCCACAAAGGTTATTTACCACTAACAAAATCTAAGTCATTCTTCTAATTTTGTTATATAAAAAAATAAATACAAATTCACACAACAATGTTTTTAATACCTTATTTTCCATGTTACTTGTGTAAATGATCATAGTGAATTTACACACATACACCTCCTGGGGAGAGAGAGTGGTTGGCAAATAGATGTAGTAGATAGACATTATTTGTATAAAAATACTTTGATAGAGGGCTTGTGCTAATTGTTATAACAGACAGACTATAAGTGAAATGGCAACGCACAATAGTAAAGTCATTCAAAGATTTAAACCTTGTCTTCTAGCAATTGTTTTTGGTTTCCTTGTCACCAAACCAACAGATGGGAACACCAAAATCCTAGAGCTGGAATGTCCAGTTCTTAACAGCACGAGGTACTCACCATTTCTACTTAGATTTCCAAAGTAGGAATTCAGCCTCTTCAACATACATGAGTTCAAGGAATCTAGAGAAGTGTAGTCTGGATGCTCAGGAAAATTCCATTTCTGTTCATGAAAAGCAAACTGAGTCTCTGTTAAATCTGCACACTTGCAATGGTAGAGTAGTGACCATCTCCATCACTACCCATAACCACTTAATTGTACTACACCATGCTTCCCAGGCACTGTAGTTCTCCTTGTTTTTTGGCTCATTAAATCAATAATCATAAAATAAGGATTTTATGTTATCTTGCAGCTAGAAGAAGGGAAGACATTTTCTTGCTAGCCACGCACCATAGGTCAGAGGATCATTGCTATTTCTAGGTGCCTTAAGTCAGTATCAATTTACCGAGATCACAAGCACAGAACGAAACATTGCCTCCCTGGACACCTTCATATGTGTTGTTGTTGTTTTAACCCACTGTGATAGCCACTGTGTCAGTCTCTATCCTCGGACATTGAGCTTTTTCTTTTGACTTCCACTTCACTAAATACGTTGTCTTTTCGGGATTAGCACCTCTGGTTAATATGCTAAATGTACATGAGACAAAGTCTCACTTCTAAGGCACATTCTATCTCTAATTCTTCCAAGACAGGTTTGTTAATTCTTCTGAAAGTCATGGAATATATTCAGGGATCTTTTCCAACACTAAACTTCAAATGTCATATGGTTGATTTTGAGCAACATTTGGTAACAGATAAGAGGCCACTTGCAACTGAATGAAGGCTCCTGCTTCCTCTTCCAACACATTTAGGCTATGAAGACCTCTAGACCAGCAGTTCTCAACCTGTGGGTCGCGACTCCTTTGGGGATCCAATGACCCTTTCACAGGGGTTGCCCGATTCATAACAGTACCAAAATAACAGTTATGAAGTAGCAACAAAAATAATTTTGTGGTTGACGGGGGTCACCACCACATGAGGACCTGTATGAAAGGGTTGCAGCATGAGGAAGGCTGAGAGTCCCTGCTCTAGAGACTCTTTGACTCATAATCTTTCTCTGCAACTCAACTTGGAGCCCTATGTTTACAGGAGAAATGCTTAGTGTCAATTCACCCGGGTAGCGGTGTCTGAGAAAGACCACCCAAAGATGAAAGGTACTCAGTTCATCTGCATTCTAACCAATATCTAAGTAATTATAATCTTGTAAATTGATACTGGGTAATGTCAATTAAATACTGAGAGCTAAATTTCTGTATGAGTCCATTTCTCATCATGGGTCATCACCCACACAAAATTCTAAGTGTAAATCAAAACTTTTTTACCTAAAAGTAAATTTTGTGTATATATAATGTGTTTTGAAGCTTGCTACTGAAGCCTCCCTCCTCTATGGGAAGAAATCACTGAAGATAGGCACTTCTGAATAAAAGATATTTCACAGAAATTATTAATATTTTATAATAAAAGTTAATTATGGTGAGAGTTAAAAGCACATGTTAAACTAAATATGAACAATGGTTGAAGTAGTCTTGCAAAATGTAGTTCATATATGCGTAATATAAATGAGAATACTTTATATAATTTTCTGAACTAGTTATTAATGAAATGAACTAACGAGACTAGGGAAAACAGAAGGCTCCAAATGTAAATCAAAATCTGTGAAACATTGCTTTATTGTATTTGTATGATAAAAGTTTAAGAATATAAATGTATAAATAAACCAAATTTGATTTGATCTGTTTTCATCGTACTTTGCATTAATCCATTTTCTTTTAAAATACATGATCAAAGTATGACTAAAAGATTGAATAGCAGGGGTCACAAATAATGTTAATATTAAAATATGTTAACATGTGTCTCTATATTTTTCTGAGTGACTACTGTACCTTTAAGCAGTCCTGGTGGCAGAGTGGCTAAGTGCTTGGCTGCTAATCTGAAGGTCAAAGATTCAAATCTCTTAACTACTCTATCAGGAGCCCTGGCGGTAATGTGGTTACATTTTGAACTGTGCAAGGTCAAAACAGTTCAAAACTACCAGTCGCAATGAGGGAGAAGGACAAAGTTTTCTACTCCTGGAAAGGAAGCATTGTGGATCTTCATTTGCTGATGGGGCACAGCTCAAAAGGAAAGAAACATTTATGAAAATCTCCAAAGGTTAGAACTTGGAATGTACAGAGTATGAATCTAGAAAAATTAGGAGTTATCAAAAATGAAATGGAATAATTAAAGTTCAATATTTTGGGCGATAGTGACTCGAATGGACTGGTATTGGCCATTTTTAATGAGACAATCATGTTTAGCTCTGCCAGGAATGACACATGGAGAGGAAAGGGCTAGCCTTCCTTATCCAAATGAATCTGTCATGGTTTATCTTCAAGTGCAATGCTGTCTGTGATAGGTTCATATCTATCTACCTTCAAGAAAAGCCAATCACTACAACGATTTTTCAAATTAATGCACCAATCACAAAAGCTAGAGATAAAGAAATTGAAGATTTCTACCAATAACATCAGTAGTAAACTGAGAAAATATGCAATCAAGATGTTTTGATAATCATTGATGATTGGAATGCAAAACGCAGAAACAAAGAGGAAGGAACAACCGTCGGGAGAATGGCCTCTGTAATAGACATGAGTCCGAAGATGGCCTGAGCGACTTTTGGAAAGTGGGAAGGTTTTTAGTGGAAAGGTTTCCTAGGTTATAACACCAGTTTGTTTTTCATCACCTGAGAGATTTGGAGAGAGAGAAAGATCTGGAAGAAAGGTCATCTCTAATAAGAGTTCATATTCATATACTTTTTTTGTGAATACTAAATTTCTTTCTTCCTAAACTAATTTTCAATATGCCACTGTTTGTGGCCTCTGTTTGATATATTACTGCTTGTCACATCAGAAAGAAATGTTCTGATATCCTAAGAAATACAGGAAGCCTCTGGATTACAAAATGAGGCGTATTCCTGTGTTGCAAAGTAGTGCTATTTTGTTGCTGTTCTTATAAACCATTGTATGTACCTCATATTAATATAAAAAACTTCAGCGTTGTTAGTTACTAACTCCAGATTTTGTGTAAATCAGATGTTTTCAAACCTGGGTCTGCTTGTAGTGTTTTTGTGCATTGTTACATCTTTGGCATCTCAGTCCAGAAATTCTGATTTTTACAGAAATGTAGAGACCAAGAGAAGGTTTCTAAAAGATGGCACTCTTTTGAGATGGGGTCATTCTTTGTTGTGCAAGACCATCCTGTGAACTGCAGGGTGATTTTAACTACATCTCAGTACTTAGCTTCTCCTCCAGTGTGACAACAATAAACTTTCCAAGGGGGATGAAATTGTCATTGATTGAGATCCACTGGTCATATGTTACATATAGTGTTCTCTTGATTTTCACAATTATCTTTGCATCCTGTTCCCATGAATCTACATCTTTTCCAAAAAGTAACAGAATTAATCATCTGAGTTTCAAAAAACATTTTAATAACTTATTCTAAAATCATTACTTATTGATATAAATTAATTCTTTCTATATTGTTTTCAATTTATTGAAGGTGATTTTGTCTTTTCTAGGATATAAAGAGAGACAGATGTACACATATAGATATATTTAGCCCTTATATGTGCTGTTGTGCAAGAGATTATCACACACAAAACATAAAGACATATAGGAGGCAAACAAAGATAGGAATTAGTGTGAATCTAGTTCTTAAAATGTTATTAATGCACAGCAGCTGCAGGGCAGAATTCCACATGACCATTATACCAGTAGCCTCAGGCTGGACAAGAAAAACTACTGTCCTTGATCATGTTGCACATATATAATCAAGTGGCTAACCCTTCCCCAAATATATCTGGAAAATATCTTCACCTGGCGCTTTGTTATAAATGCAAACTATCGGGCCATGTCCAGACCTACTATGCTCAGAATTACCACATAAGAGACTTCTAGAAGTATTTTGTTGGTGATTGTTAACTCTACTTGATTCTAGGTCCGGTGTTAGAACCACTGTGTCCATTTAAAAGAGGTTAGGCAGATAAGGATGTCTGCTCTGGTAAGAATTTACAGGCTTGGAGACAGAGGGTGCAGTACATTCTGTCCTAAGGTCTCTGTGAATCAAAATTGACCAAATAATAGTGGTTATTTTAATCATTACATAATGATCTTTTTTGTCTCATAATGCTTTCAGCATTTAAGTCTATTTTAGTTTTTACCTATAAGACTATAAAAAATAATTTGGTTATATTTTTGTTTCCTTCTTTGCTTGTATTAGGTTGACCACAAGGTCAGCTGTTCCAAAGCAACAGTTGGTCTCCTAGAGCAAGGAGAGGTTTTCTACTCCTGTGAAGATTTACAGTCTCAGAAACCCACAGGGCAGATATCCTCTACAGGGTCACTGTAAAGCAGAATCAATTTAGCAGCAATGAGTTTGATTGAGTTTTGAGTATATTTTTTCTGCAACATACTCTTATTTTTTGAGTTTAAAAAATGATAATGTTTCTATTTTTTATATGAGCCTACTTTGATTTATAATGCCATTGTTCAACATCTATTCTCTATACTTAAGATCAGTTTCATTTAACTTGACCCTTATTATTATTATTAAGTAATGTCCCATGAAAGCACATTCTGTGCCAACTCATGAATGAATTGGGTTTACTATCATAACCCCAAAATTATTTTCATATTGTATTGAGCTAATCTGCTGCAAACAGTCTCTTTAAAGTTGTAAAATGCACACCTGTAACTTGAAAACTAAAGTGCACCTTATTCAATTCTTGGTATTTTTCAATGATCTCATATCCAAATGACAGAAGTAAAATGAATAAGGAAGACCAAAGAAGAATTGATACATTTGAACTTCAGTGGTGATGAAGAGTATTGACTATATCATGGACTGCCAGGAGACCAAACAAATCTGTCTTCTAAGAAGTAGAGACAGAATGATCGTTGGTGATCAAACTTGATCTCGTGTAGTTAAGGCATGTTTTAAGGAGAGACCATTCCACGGAGACTAAAATAATATTTTGTAAAGTACAGGGTCAGGGCACAAGAGGAAATCCCTCAGTAAGATAGACCGAAACTAGCGGCTGCACCAATGGACTTACATCTAACGACGGGAGGACTGTGTAGATCCGAACAGTGTTTGTTTCCATGCACTTTACTTTGGGTCAGCTTGATTTGAAACTGACTGAGCAGCACTCCATGTGAACAACAAGAGTGGTTTTATATTAAATAATATTTATAACCTTAAAAAGCTAGCATTTCAGCTAGCGTTTTAAATATAATTCTTTTTTAAATTTTTAAAAAAATGATTCTGTACCTCTTTAAAAAACTCCCAAAATGGAAATGAAGTTTTGTGAAGTAGACTGTTTCATTCAACTTCTAACCATTTGGTATTCTAAAGCAGAAAGGCCCAGAAATATATGTGTTTCCCGTGTTGTGAATTGAAAATGAGTGTGTTCCAAGAGTAGTTGATTTGGAATGATGTGCTATATAATGGTGTCTCCATTCAATGCAGATGTCATTCAGAAATTTTGTTCGGATTCAGTCACTGGGGACCTGAAAAAGTATAAATAGTCTACCATATTCTGCATTAACAAAGTTGTACTCGGGTGTATAAATTGTTTAATTGTATTAATACATGTAAGAAATGATCCATAAGCAAGTCAATCATATCTAATGGAGAAGATATAAAGCACTATTTTATATTCAGACTTCTGATGAAAAACAGATGTTTAATTCATAGTAATTAATTTATAATAATTGCATGCCATTAATAGGAGAATGTTTGTTAGCTTGCACAATATAATTACAATGACTTGCTATAGATTCTATGACAAATCAAGATAGATTGTGTAGCTCATCTTCAATTTCACTGAAACAAAATTTAAAAGTTTAAAGTGAATTAGCAAGCAAGCTAAATTTCTGTAAATTAATAATCACTAACATAATTAAGTTTTTAAAAACAATACTTTAAGAACTTAACTTTCCTCTTTCACTTTATATCCATTTATGATATAATGTTAGATTCCAAAAATAGTTTTATCAAATAATTTAGTGTCCAAAAAGAGTACTCATGGAATTAACTATTGCTCTTAATTTTGTTCTTTTTTTGTATAAAGTACATCATGTTAAAAATTATAAATAAAATAGCAAACGTTGTAAATATATATTCTTAACACATTTTGGCAAATAACCATGCTTTAAAGTTTAAATGATATATCATTATAACTTAAGAATGCACAACAGTTATTTGATATTTATTAGCTGATATACACAAAACAAAAGGCAATATTATCCTCATATAGCATGAAGCAGCCCTATGGGTGATTCCAAGTTGCTTGATTCATTAGTTTTAGGAATATTTTCCTTCACTCAGTATTTTTCTGAATTTTCATTTAATCCCCAAATTTTCAATAATACATATTATATATAAAATGGAAATCGTTTTTCTAAAAGGTAATTATTATATTGTAATATGTCAAACATACACCAAGTAATAAAAATTGGACTGGATTTATAAAATATAAAACAGTAAATGTAATCAATCCCTTTATCTATGGGAACAAATATAAAATTGACAGAGTTTTAATTAGAATTATCAAAGCTGAGATAGAGGCAGGGGTATTGACACAGCTTGGGGGAAGAAAAATAGAGAGAAAACCCAATATAAAAATGAAGAATCAAAGAATAATTACTACATATTTAATACAAATTATGAAAAATTTAAAGGGAATCCTATAAACTATTTTATGCAAAATAGTAGGCTAGTTAGGTAGAATAGATGCACATAAATGCCTAGAAAGAAAAAAATTACCGAAATTAATTTTAAA
Source organism: Echinops telfairi (assembly GCF_000313985.2). NCBI lineage: Eukaryota > Metazoa > Chordata > Mammalia > Afrosoricida > Tenrecidae > Echinops > Echinops telfairi. The sequence continues at coordinate 21,882,670 of NW_022103908.1, read as the reverse complement.
AGGAATATAAAAAACTATAAAGGTATACAAGCAAAACAATGATTAAGTATTTAATTGTTTATTAATTAAGTGTTAAAGTATTTCCATAAATATAAAACAATCATATTCTGTTTCTTTTTGGTGATTTATTCCATACATTATGAAAGAAATAGGACCAAGCTGGCACAAACGATGCGGAAATGGAGGAGGAGAGAACATCTCGATTATTCTCTACTATATTGAAAGTTTAATAAAGATATAAAAAGAAAATTAAAAATGTACAAACATTTACCGTGAATATATACAAAATCCTTTCTAAAATGTTAGCAAAATATATCTAGTCACATATAGAAAATATATGAACTATGACTAAGTAGGATTGATTGCAGAAATATGAAGATGATTCAGCATATAAAACTTAGTCAAGACAATATAGGATATTATCACCACTCAAAAATGATAAAATCATAACAGTAGATAGAGGTAGCCATAGGTAAGTGAAACCTTCCAGTTACAGGTATTGCAAGTTCATTCTGCTCTATCATCCATCAGAATGTTTGTGTAGGGGAAGAGGGAGGGAGCTAGGTTTATCATCTGTTCCATCTGGTGCCGTGATTTAAGTCTTGGGCTACTCATCACAAAGCCAGTAGTTGGGCTGCACCGGCTGATCCCTGGGAGGAAAATGAGCCTATCGGGTTGCATACAGTTTTCCAGTTGGAGAAACAGTCTGGCACAGTTCTGCTCGGCGCTCTAGGCTCAGTGTGAGTTGGAATCACCTGGAGGACAGTGGATCCTGAGTATGGAGCTTTCAGGCCTTGAAGTCCTCAGATTGTGTGGAATAACAACAACAACAACAACAACAACAAATACTATTTTCCCTAAATATCTTATTTTGTAATTTTGATGAAGTGATTTTAGTAAAACCATTTGGTAAACTTGGCTTTCATACTTTGACAAAATTTTTAAATATCAGAATATATCATTTGTTAGTATTTATTACTTGCTTTACATATTTAAAGCTTGAGTTACTGTGGAATACCTGATTTTCATATAGGGTAAGGATGTTATGATGGCAAGATATTCATAGAAAATATATTCATTCAAACATCAACATATCATATTAGCTAAAGCTAGCTTAATGTTTGATCATTATTCGTTAAAGTTAGCTTAATGTTTGATCATTATTCGTTAAAGCTAGTTTAATGTTTGACCATTATTCGTTATTGCTTTGCACTTTATAATTATGTAAACGAATTCTAGTGCATCCACATATACCTAGAAAAGCAAGATTTGTGCCAAGATAAAAATGATAGCTTTATCAGGGACTAAAATAATTTTAAATTTTGATTATTAAATCAAACCCTAAATAAGAAACTAGGCTTTAGAGACTGAAAAAGGAAATTTGAATATTTATTTTACTAATATTCTTGAACATTTGTTTTAAATTAGAGATTTATTGAATTATTTAAATATCTTCTACTAGAAATCCATCATAATTTTATTTTAAAAATGTATTATAATGCATATCAGACAATCAAAAATTCAATTTTTCTTGTAAATATTTAAAAATGAATCTGATAAAAAACTCTCACAACTGATTTCCAAGTTATACTAGCAACATGCCTTCATTTCAAGTGTTACCAAAACCAGCTTATGTTGACTGAGGTCTCAGACATTCATTTTGAGGGCACATTTTCAAAGAAGCACTGGCCAAAACATTAATAATAGTAATAATATATCAATATCATCTCTACAAATATGTGGGTCACTTTGGAATCAAGGTCACTCAATTAAGATTACCATACAAGCCCAAGATATTTTTTGCATGCTGAAATTTAAGTTTTATAATATGTTACAGAGAAAATTTTTTTCAAAGGAATTTGAATCTATGGATGATAACACACTATGGATAGTCTTGAAAAGAATAGGAAATCCAGAATACTTCAACATGCTCATGAGAAGCCTGGAGCTAGACCAAAGGGCAGTTGTTCCTACAGAACAAAGGACTACTATCCAGTTTAAAATTATGAACGGTATAAATAATGTCATCATATATATTCATTCTGTACACAAATCAAATCATTAGAGCGACTAAATTATATGGAGAATGCAATATGAGAATTAAATGAATGTTTATTAACAGCCTGCAATATGCAGGTGACACAACCTGGCTTGCTGAAAGTGCAGAGGACATAAAGCACTTGCTGCTGAAGATCAAGTAATGTGGATTACAACAATGTAAAGAAAATCAACCCTCACAACTGCACCAGTAGGTAACTTTAGGATAAACAGAAGAAAGACTGAAGTTCTCAAGGATTTCATCTTACTTGAATCCACAACTAATACTCAGGAAAGCAGCAGTCAAGAGATCAAAGGAAACATTGCATTAGACAACTGCTGTATAAAATCTCTTTAAAGTGTTGAAAAGCAAGGATGTTACTTGGAGGACTATTGCCAGAAGAAGCCAGCTCCTAGCACAATCACTACGGGTTTGGTAGGCGCAATTGTACAGCAATAATAAGTAAATATTATAGTAAAGTTATAGAGAGCATGAGAGATAAAAGAGATATATAGAAATAAATGGAGTCAGACACATATTATGGTAGCATGCTCACCTCAGCCCTGTTTGGTGGTCCACGTGGAGGGAGTGAGAGAGAACTTTAATGTTCCCCAAGACTTCTTTATCAAAAATACCTTTTCAACTATGCAAAATGTGTCTAAGGCAAAATATTCAATGATACAGAAATCATTAAAGATGTAGAAATAATGCACAAAGTCACTCTATCACAATGAAAAATCCATTGATATTACAGCCTTCCTAGAGATAGCATATGATCAAGAACCAATGGTACTGAAAGAAGAGGTCCAAGCTGCACTGAAGGCACTAGCCAAAACCAAGGCCTCAAGAATTGATGGAACACTGATTGAAATGTTTCAACAAGTTAATGAAGCACTGGAAGAATTCATTTGTGCATTCCAAGAAATTTTGAAAACAGCTACCTGGTCAACCTACTGAAAGAGTCACCATTTACACCCAATCCAAAGAAAGATGACCCAACAGACTATGAAAATTATAAGACAATATCATTAACGTCAAAGGCATATAAAATTTTGCAACAACAGCTGCAGTAGTACATTGATAGGGAGCTGCTAGAAATTCAGACAAGATCCAGAAGAGGACCTGAATGGAAAAATATCATTGCTGATACCAGATGGATCTTCGAGGAAAGTAGATAATATCAAAAGACGTTTACATGTGTGTCATTTACTATGCAAAGACATTCAACTGTGTGATCCATAACAAATTATGATAGGCTTCAGAAGAATGGGGATTTCAAAATGCTTCACTCTGCTCATTGCATAAGTTTTATGTGGATCAAGAGAGGAAGTTGTGGCAACAGGAAAAGGGAATACTGCGTAATTTAAAATCAAGACAGCTGTGCACCAGGGTTGTATCCTCTCATCATACTTATTCAATCTGTATACTGAGCAAATAATCAGAGAAACTGGATTATATAAATAAGAATGCTGCATCAGGATAAAAGGCAGGCTATTAACAACCTACAAAATATGGATGACACAACTTTGCTTGCTGAAAATGAGGACAGGAAGCACTTGCTGATGAAAGCAAGTAATTTGGTCTTCAATGTGGATTTACAACGCAATGTAAAGAAAACCAAAACTGAGGAAGCACTAAAGTCATGGTATTTTCAATTGCCTCGGATGCGTATGAAAGTCGGGTTTAGAATAAGGAAGACTGAGGAGAATCAATTCCTTTGAATTATGGTGTTTCTATAAAAACAAATAGATTTGTCTTCAACAAAATACAGCCAGGATGCTCCTCAGAGGCAAGGAAGGCTAGAATTTCATCCACTCCCTTTGGATGTGTTGTTAGAAAAGACCAGTCCTTGGAGAAGAATATCAAGCTTGGTAAAGGAGCAATGAAAAATAAGAAGACTTTGAAAACTAGTTTGTCACAGTGGCTGCAATAATGGGCTCAAGCAAAAGGACAGTTGTGAGAATGGAACACGACTAGGCAACGTTTTATTCTGTTGCATATAGGATAGCTCTGAGTTGGTTCTGACTAGATGGCACCTAACAACAACATACATGTGTGTGTTGTATATATGTGTTGCACATAATAATTGACTTCTTTTGCACACATCTAAGTATCAAACAATCCTGGTGCACAAAGTACAATGTTCAGCTGCTTGACTTCTAAACAAAATGTTTGCCTGTTATTTCTCTTTATTGTCTGAAGATGATTTAATAGGTTATCAGTCCACACCAAAGCAACACTTCTACAAGAAAAGCCCTTGGATTTTGTAAAGTTTATCAGGTGAAACATCTGGTTGGACTGTTATTAGTGTCGATTTTACATGTTGATTTCTGTGTGTGTGTGTGTGTGTGTGTGTTACTGTTTGAAGTGAACGTGTTTGTCACAAGATTCCAAGTCCATTTCCATTTCACTTTCCTCCTTTTTTCTTTAAGTCCTCAGACCACTGTTTAGGTTTGAGGGCTAAGGAATCTGGAGGGGCACAAGTAGAAACTCTTAAATGGATATATTTGTTCTGAGTATGCAGATAAGACAAGCTTGCTAGCTGAATGCAATGATTTTTGAATCACTTGCTGGTAAAAGTCAAACACTGCAGCCTTCCGGAAGGATTATAGCTCAATATGAAGGAAACCAAAATCCTCACAAATGGACCTAGGCAACAACATAAAAATGAAAAAAAATATGGAAATTGTTAATGATTTTACTTAGCTTGAATCCAAAATCAGACTCATAAATGCAGCATTCAAAATATCAAATCATGAATTGCACTGGGCAAATCTGCTGCACAAGACCTCTTTGGAGTGTTTAAGAGTAAGAATATCAGTTTGAGGACTAAGGTGCACCTTACTCATGCCGTGGTATTTTCTATAGTTCCATGTACATGTGAAAGTTAGACATTGCATAAGGAAGACTAGAAGAATTGATGCCTTTAAATTATGGTGATGGCAAAGCATCTTGAACATACTGTGGGTTGATAGAAGAACAACATCTTTGTTTTGGGTAAAGCACAGCCAGAATGTTCCCTAGAAGTAAGGATGGCTTGTCTTGACTTCTTCCTATGTACTTTGGATATTATCAGGAGAGACTAGCTGCTAGAGAAACAATTATGATTCATAAAGTAGAGAGCAAAAAAATAAAGGAAGCTCCTCAATAATAAAGAGTTATAAAGTCACTGCAGCAATGGTCGCAGCGACAATAATTACGATGCCACAGGACTTGGCAGTGAGTTCTTCTCTTTCACATAGGATTCCTACATGAAAGAACCAAAGCTACAGCTCTAATAGTAACAATAACCTAGGGAAAATATTGTCAAAAAAACCCAAAATATATATTTTAAATCATTTTATTGGGGCTCTTACAGCTCTTATCACAATTCACATGCACATTTGTACATATGCTGCCATCATCATTTTCAAAACATTTAATTTCTGCTTGAGGCCTTGGTATCAGCTCATTTTGCCCCTCCCCAACCCTCCCTCCCTCATGAACCCTGGATAATTTATAAATTATTATTTTTCATGTCTTATACCGACCACTCCCTTCAGCCACTTTTCTCTTGTCCATTCCTGTGGAAGGGGGCTATATGTTGATCATTGTGATAGGTTCTCCCTTTCTCCCCCGAAACTCCCCTTACCCTCTTGGTATCCCTATTTTTATTATTGGTCCTGGAGGGTTTATCTGTCCTGGAATAACTGTGTTGCAAGCTCTTGTCTGTACCAGAGTACATGCTCTGGTCTAGCCAGATTTGTAAGGTAGAATTGGGGTCATGATAGTGGGGTGGGTGGGTGAGAGGAAGCATTAGAGAATTAGAGGAAACTTGCACTTCCTCGGTACTATACTGCACCCTGACTAGCTCATCTCTTCCTTGTGACCCTTCTGTAAAGAGATGAACAATTGTCTGCAGATGGGCTTTGGGTCTCTACCTCGCCCTCCCCATCATTCACATCAATAAGATTTTTGTTCTGGATTTTTTACACCTGATATCTGATTCCATTGACACCTCATGATCAAACAAACTTGGTGTGCTTTTTCCATGTGGGCTTTGTTGCTTCTGAGCTACTTGGCCACTTGTTTATCTTCAAGCTTTTAAGACCCCAGATACTATATCTTTTAATAGCCAGGCACCATCAGCTTTCTTCACCACATTTGCTTTTGTGCCCATTTTGTCTTCAGCAATCATGTCAGGAAGGTTAGCATCTCAGAATGCTGGGTTATTAGAACAGAGTGTTCTTGTTCTGAGGGAGTACTTGAATAGAGGCACAATGTCTGTCTGCTGCCTTAATACTTAACATATGCACATAGATCTATTTCCCTATTGTTATAGATAAATATATTTACATATGTACATGCCTGTATTTAGACCTATATAAATTTCCTTTGCCTCCCAGTTCTTTCCTCTATTTGCATTTACTTGGTGTTGGATGTTGTCGAATGTTTTTTCCACATCTATCAACATTATCATGTAGTTCTTATAGTTTCTCATGTCAATGTGGCAAATGATACTAATGGTCTTTCATAAGTTAAACCATCTCTGCATCCCTGGTATGAATCCCACTTGGTCATGGTGAATTATTTGTTTTATATACTTTTATATTCTATTGGCCAGTATTATGTTAAATATCTTTGCATCATAGTTCATTAGGGCTATTGGGTATAGTTTTCAATTCTTGTGGCATCATTGCCTGATTTAGGTATCAGAGTTAAACTAGCTTCATAGAAAGGGCTTTGGAGTTTGCCGTCTTTTTCTATGTTCTGGAAGTTTGTGTAGGATTAATGTCAGTTCTTCTCTGGTTGGTAGAATTCTCCTGTGAAGCCATCTATCCACGGGGAATTTTTTTGTTGGCAATCCCTTGATAACCTTGTCTATTTGTTCTATTGCTATGGGTCTATTAAGAGTCTTGATGTCCATCTGGGATAGTCTAGGGAGGAATTGTTTTTCCAAGTATTTGGCCATGTTTTCCAAGTTGCTGAGTTCACTGGAGTACAGGCCTTCATAGTACTTGTAATTGTCCTTTGATTAAATTAGGGTCCATTATAATGTCCCTTGTTTCATCCCTCATCTTTGGTATTGAAATTTGTTCCTTCCTTTCTTTGGTTAAGTTTGCCAGCAGTCTGCTGATTCTGTTAATTCTTTCAAAGAACCAACTTTTAACTGTACTGATTCTTCCATAGTTTTATTGTCTTCTGTCTCATGAATCTCAGTTCTGATTTTTATTATTTCTTTTATTTTGCTATTAGTAGGATTGTCCTGATGACTCTGCCCTAATTGCTACAAAATTTGAGCCAGCATATCAATCATAAGTCTCTCTCCCTTTTTCATGTGTGCATGTATTGCTATCAAACTACCTCTGATAACTGCCTATGCTGTGTCCCAAAAGTTTTGGTATGTTGTATTCTCATTCACATTGGTTTCTGGAAACTTCCTAATTTCATCTCTGATCTTGGCCAGTACACACTCCTTTTGCAATGGAGAGTTATTTATCCTCCAATTGTTTGCCCTTGTTTTCTTAATCATCCTTTTGTTGATTTCCAGCTTTATGGCTTAGTGGTCACAGAGAGAAGTCTATATGATCTCTGTGCTTGAATTTACACAGATTCGACTTGTGTCCACACTGGTAGTCTAACTTTGAGTATGTGTCATGTCGAATTAAAAAGAATGTGGACTTTTTTACATTTGGTGGAGAGAGCTGAAAATTTCTATCAGATCAAGTCTTCCAATTAGAATGCTTAGCTCTGTAGCCTCCTTGTAAGCTTCTTTCCCTGTGATCTACCTTTCTCAGAGAATGGTGTGTTAAAGTCATAGACTATAATTATTGAGCCTGCAATTTCTTTTTACATCTTTGGGCATGTTTGATTAATGAATTTTTCGAGTCTCTCCTTTGGCACGTATATATTGTGCTCACTGGTTCTTGGTCTACTGTTCCCTTGAGCATTATATAGTGCTCAACTTCTTATCTCTTGTTATGGCTTGCACCTTGTGATCAATTTTGTCTGAGATTAGGAACACAACCCTGTTATTTTTGAATTGCCATTTGATTGGTATATTTTTCTCCAGCCTTTGATTCTCAGCCTATTTTTGTCTGTAATCTGGAGATGTGTCTCCTATAGGCAGTATTCTGTTTTCTAAGCCAGTCTGCTAGCCTTTGCTGTTTAATGCCCGAGTTCAGTCCATAGATATTCAGGGTTACAAGTCCACATCTATCTGTGTTACAAGTCCACATCTATCAGGGTTACAACACACTTTATGTGTTGGTTGTTTTCCTACCAGTGTGTTGTGCAAGTGTGTGTGTTAGTGGTTCATTCTTGACTTCTTTCCACTGTTGAGCCAATGCTATCTTGGGTGTTGTTTTCTATGATTTTAGCTGCTCCTATTTTTTTTTTTCCTCAAAGTTGGGTAGTTTAACTATTATATGCCTTGGTGACTTCTTCTTGGTATTCAGTCTAGCTGGTATTTTCTCAGCCTCCTGAATGGTTGCCTGGTTTTCACTCATTAACTGGGGAAATTTTCCTCTACGAACTTCCTTGCTATTTTTGCTGTTGACTTCTTCATGGTATCTTGCTCCGGTATTCCAAGTCTTTTATTGTTTCAATTATTCTGATGCCTCTTCATAGCATCAGATATGATTCTTAGGTTTTCTTCAACTTATCTGATTATCTTATTTGACTGCCTTTCCCATTTGATGAAGTCTGCCTGGTTATCCTCTAGGTCACTGATGTGATTCTCTGGCTCCTCAAGTCTGTTGGTGAAGTCTGTGCATTTGCTACTAGTTTTAATCTTATCCTTTAGCTCTTGGATTTCCCATTGCGTGTGGCCTTTTTCTCATCTATCAATTTATGCTTTTTCGGTATTGCTTCCCTCATATCCTGTCTGACTCTCGGCAGCATTCTGAAGATTTCTTTCTGTGACAGGTCAATGTCTGCCTCATCTATCACTGCTGTTAGGTTCAGGTCACCCTCTGACATTAGATTTTGTTTCTCCTGTTTTCTTGTTAAGGCTGTTGAGGCAGATTGTTGTTTATGTTTCATTTTGGAGGAACTCTGTGCCATATTCCAGGAGTCAGAGAGCCCTGGGCTCTCCCTTTGGGAAGGTGGCATGAATGCTTCTGTGGGCTGCCTGTAACCAACTTCCCTGAGGGGCTGCATTTCACCTTTATCCCACTAGAGTTTCCCTCTCGCCCTAACCTATCAGGAATCTGTGGTTTGGAGGGCATATTGGATGGCTCTCTCAGTCTTGGGCTCTGAGGTCAGCCTGTGTTACACTCCAGCAGCCCTTGGGACTCTGTAGGGGCTGTTTATAACTGTGCAGGCTGCAGTCTGAAGGAAAGTGCTGTCCTGGGTGTGGGAGCACACAGTTCTAGGGGTGGTATAGGACAGGGGCGGGACTCCTCTGTTCCCAGCTAGAAGCACTGCGGACAGGCAGGTGCCAGGAAATAGGGCTCAGTCTTTTCTTTTAGAGGGCTGGGGAATGCTGAGCATGACAGAGGAAATGTAAGAAGAAAAGTGCTGATTTTGGAGGAAGAATCCGCCAATGGGCAGCAGGAGGGCTCCATGCCATTTGGATGATCAAACCATGGCTGCTGGAGTCTCTGCTGGGGTACTGTCACTCGGGGCATTGCAGCCAACCAAGAAGCTGTGTCTGTAGCAGCACAGCAGCTGGGGCCAGACCAGTCCTTGGAGCTCGACCACATATGCAGGAAATGGAATGGGAGTCAGCTCCTGGTTCTGTGATGCACTCTGAACTGTTGCAGGAATTATCTGACAGCCTTGGAACCCCTGCTCAGCCCCCAGAGCTGTCATCTTGCTCAGAAAACCCCAAAAATAAATTTTTAAAGAGAAAATTCTTTCTTCCAAATCTACTCAGGTGGGGTCATGATGAGTCTGAAATTAACTTGAAAACATAACAAAAACAATATCAATGTATTGACCCACATTGCTTTTCACAATTTAAATATATAATGCTAAAGAAACAAAAGGCTTTTATAATAGTGTCCTTTATTGGGACTTTTTTTTAGCTAAATGGGTATTCCATTTCCCCCCTTTTTTTGCACAGTACAATAATTTTCTATAAAATTTCTTAAGTGTTTTGTTATTTATTAATAAATTTTTATTAAAATGTATCAATTTGATTAATGGTGTGCATTGAAGACAACCAAAGGATCACCAAACTGGGACTCTCTTCAATATGGAAGTATTGTATTCAATATTAAAGTACTCTTTAATACAGAATGTTAAGCAAAGGCTCATATAAGAACAGGTGTTTTATACGTTTTTATAACTGCACTATTGTTCAGCACACGCTTACATAACTTATTTATCCTAAAACTATGAATTCAATATTTTACATGTGTGTAGACAACAAGCAATTTATATATAATTAGTTAAGACTTTTTAATGTATTGTCTGATTTAGAACCACTAACCCATTTTAAGTGTCTCTAGATCACAATTTCTAAGTCAAGGCCAAAAATAATAATACACTGAGTGATATTTAATGGGTAATAAAAGCACCACTTGAACAGAGAATTAGTAAGATAACCTTTAAGTTCAGGCTCTCCTAGGTGTAATATACAGCCATAGGAGAAATAGCTAGTAATTAATTATGTAATTTCAAGTTTTGTCTTTTCAATCACTAACTCTCTCCTTTTCATCTATATACCTCTATAATAGAATGCAGTGAAGAGTCACATGTGACCAAAAAGATTCAAATAAAGCTCCCATTTACTGATTATGTCTGTGTTGTATTTCTCATTCTCCAAAGTCAGACTTTATTTGCCCCACCAAAATTATTCATATTATTCACTCAGAATATTATGGTCTTAAAGACCATGAAATGAATATAGGCTTGAATATAGCACAAATCATTTTATTGCCATATAATTCATGTCTGAATGCTATTATGATTTCATGGAGAAAATAATATATTGTATGAAAAATAACTTGAAGATGTGAATGACTTTAAGCATAAAGAAAAATTCAAGTTTGTTTGAACTCTATCTTGAGAGAGCTAAAGTTTCCATTTAATTATTATAAATATTGTTGATAACTTGTTGGTGAAGTGAAATGGTATGAATGTGGCTCTTCTATCCATTAGGAATAACCTGAAGAAGAATTGATGTATTTGAATTATGGGGTTGGTGAAGAATATTGAAAGTATCGTGGATTCCCAAAAGAACAAACAAATCTATCTTGGGAAAAGAACAGCCAGATGCTTCTTGGAAGTTAGGATGGTGAGACTTCATTTCACTCTGTGGACATTTTGTCAGGAGACACCAGTTCCTGGAAAGGGGCCTCATGCTTGGTTAAGTAGAGGGGCAGTGAAAAAGAAGAAAACCTTCAACAACATGGATCCACACAGTGACTGCAACAATGGGCTCAAACATCAGAACAATTGTGAGGTTGGTGCAGGACCAGGCAGTGTTTTGTTCTGTTGTACATAAGGTAGCTATGAGGCAGAACTGATTCAATGTCACTTAACAACTATAACAACATTCATTTGTCCCTAACTCCCACCAAATATTGGGCGAGGTCATGAAAATTAGGTGTACTGCACTTTAACTTGTGGGTTGTTCAGTATTGGTTGTATAAGACAGTGTATAAGACAGTTATCTCAAAAGTTGAGAGAGAGAGAATCCCAAGACCATTAAGGAAAAAGACACACTGCAAAATAATTTGAAAGCCATCTCTGAACCAAACCAGAGGCACCAGTCCAGACAGGCGACTATGGGGCAGAGCAGTAGGTAAACTTACTGGCCCAAGGAACAAGGCTGGGACCAAAGGATCATGTGACAGAAAGACTGAGGACCAGAGAGAGACTTAGCTGCTGGTTGAGAAGAGGCACTGCTGTGGACCAAAGGCTGCATCCTTAGTGGTTTGTGATCTTGTGGTAACCTGTTAATGTAATTAACAAACCCTTGTAATTACGAGTGTTGTCTGTGAGTTCTGTGTTGCCATTGCAATGCATTAACAAATCCAGCAGAGAAGCAGAGAGCAGTAGAAGGAATAAGTGGTTTCAGAATAAGGTAAAAGAAGAATGGCAAGTGGAAACATGTCTGATCTCTGCCTTGTGGCATTGACCTTAAGCTGGTGTGGAGATAGATTCTTCTTCTTATGGAAGCTGTGGAAGGACAAATGTGGCCTCCTTATCATTTTGGCAAATGTATTAATGTTTTAATTTTAAACTTGCTTTAATTATATTCCTAAAGAATGTAAAAAATGTGCATCAAGAACACACAGTGGCTTTCCAGCCTGGTCCCGGCCCTATGGTTCCCGCGAAGAAGGGCGGTGAGAAGAAGGCCGTTCGACTAACAACGAAGTCGTGACCAGAGAGTACACCATCAACATTCACACGTGCATCCATAAGGAGATTCGGAAGTTTGCCATGAAGGAGATGGAGACACCCGATGTACGAATTGACACCAGGTTCAACAAAGCTATGTGAGCCAAAGGAATCAGGAATGTTCCATACCATATCCGTTTGCGGTTGTCCAGGAAACGTCACGAGGATGAAGATTCCCCAAACAAGCTCTACATATTGGTTACCTAGGTGCCTGTCACCACTTTCAAAAACCTACAGACAGTCAACGTGGATGAAAACTAGTGGCTACTAAAGGTTTTAAACTGCCAAAAAAGAACACACAACTGTATTTCAAGAATTTTCTCAAAGCAATAGATAAAAACATCTTAAACTTAATATTTTCAAAGTATATGTATGATTCATTTCTTAGTAAAATCAAGATTGCTTGAAGATCATTATAATTAGTGATGTCTCTGTTAGTCCACACAATAAATCAAGATTAACTGTTAGTTCCTGCTAATTTAGATCTTGTTACATACCTAAATCATTTGTCTATGAGTATTGTATATCTTGAAAATGTGCATGATATCTTAAAAGAAAAAAAGAGAGAATAGAATGAAATTATATATAGCTGAGTTTTATCATTATTTCACCATAATTTCTAAGAGTAATAGTTACACCCAGTTTCCTTTTATAGATCAATTAATGTATCTTTAATTACAGATTAATTCCCCACTGTGTTTTAATATACTATAGAGGTTTATTTATGGCTTATTTTTGTCTGTTTAATAAAAGTCTTTTTCAAAAATTGCTATCAAACAGTTGAAGAAAAAGAGTGACTTTAAGTGTAATGTTAAGGAATAAAAAAATTTGCTGATCATATCTTGTGAATAACCTGTCTCATATTTGACAGAACAAAGCTGATAATACCACTTTAATAATAATAATAAATCCTGACAGCCTCATATTTAATAGTCTGCTGAAAGTAGTCTATGCTATTTCTAATAAAGCTAGTTGATCAGATATCATTCACATATAATTTTTCACATACTAATAGAAGAAAGAATGCCCTATTTAAAATGCATTCTGGAATTTAGGGGCTTTGGATCATTATAGAATTCTATTTTGCATATTTTGGTGCATATCTCATAGGATTATGAAAAAAGACCTAAGGCCACTAGGTCAGAAAATGTTACATTGATAAAATATGATTTTTTTGGTATTCTATTTTATCTCAACTATGTTCTGCCCCCTGCTTGCTATCCTCAAAACATTTATTTTCATTAAAATGAGGACACTGTTTGATCATATCTCTTTCCTTAAAGCCTTTCACTGTATTTCCATTCTTAACTGAATTACTCATATACTAAGTTAATTGTGCATAGTCCTCTATCACTCCTTCCTAGAATTATCTCTTCCCACCCCACCACAAGTAAGCTTCATGGCCTATTGCTGTTGCTCTGGGGCCCCAACTCTGTTCAAGCTATATTGAAGCCATATAGAACAGACTGAAACACTGCCCTGTTCTACATCACCCTCATAATCATTTCCATGTTTTTGTGCATTATTGAAACCATTATCTTAACCCATCTCATTGTTGATGGTCATTTTCTTTGTGGCCACTCTTCTAATTTTCTAAGCATGATGTTCTTTTCCAGAGACTGGTCCTTTCTGAAAACATACCCAAAGTAAGTGAGACAAAAATCTCACCATCCATGTTTCTAAGAATCATCTTTTAGATTCCACATCAGATAAGTAAACACCTCTGGCAATGCATGGTGTAGTTACAGTACAATCCAAAAGGCATCAATTCATCTTGTCTTCATTTTTCCTTCTACAACTTTCCCAATATCATGAGACAGAAGAGAATGACATGCTTTGGGCCAGGTGCATATTTTGTCCTCAAAGTAGCATTTTTGCTTTCTAATACATTCACAGACAGGTCTTTTGCAGCAGAATTGGCCAACACAATACATTGTTTGTCTGCAAATCCCATAGGCATTGATTTTTAATCCAAACAAAATGAAAGCATTGAAAATTTCTGTATTTTCTCTACTTATCATGTTGTTTTTTATCGGTCAGTTGTGAGGATTGGTGTTTCCTTGACATTGAAGTAAAACCTATAGTGAAGGCTGTAGTATTTGATCTTCTTCAGTTAGTGTTTCAAGCCCTCTTCACTTTAAATAAGCAATATTGGGTTTGCTGCATATCACAAGTTGTTAATGAGTCTACCTTCAATTGACCAGTTGTATTCTTTTTATAATACAGCTTCTCATATTATTTGTTCAACATAACAGATTGGATGGTCATGATGAAAGTTTACTACACTGATTTGCATCCTTCTTGTTCCGTTCAAAAGGCGGCATCATGGCCATTGCACAGATTCACTATGACAGCGATCAAGTACTCTGAAAATGCTGCTCGTCACAGCATTATCAACCACACAACTCTGTGTCCTTGTATGGTCATAAAATATAGGTATTCTCCAATTTCAGGAAAGATACATCTGACATCAGCAGTTGTTTCCCTCATTCCACATCCCCTTCTGAATCCTGCTTGTATTTTTCACCGTTCCCACTTATTGTACTCCCATAACCATTTTTTGAAAATTATATTCAGCAAAATTTTACTTGTGTGTGGTATTATTGATACTATTCAATAATTTTTACATTATCTTTGATAACCTTCTTTGGAATGGGTATATATTGAAATGTCTTCCATACAGTTTGACCAGCAACCCTATTCCAAATATCTGGACACAGATGAGTAAGCATTTTTAAAATTTCATTCATTTATTGGTGATATTCTTTCAACACCTGTAACCTCTTTTACACAAATTCCTTCAGTTTATGTTGGACCTCTTCCATCAATACCATATGATTTTGATCATATGCTACATCCTGAAATGCCTGACTATTGACCTATTATTTAGTTGCTGTATCTTTATAGATTCTACCTTCTTTTGTTGCTTATCATGTAACTTAATATTTTATTCAGAGAATCCTTCAATATTGTAACCAGAGTCTTGAGGTATCCTTAAGTTCTTTAAGCCTGATAAATGCCAAGAATTTTCCCCTTTTTTTGACAGCAAGACTTCATTATAACACTTTATTTTGTGTTCTTAAAGTATTCATTGAAATCATCCTGTGCAGCTCTATTACCTTATCATTCGTTCCAATTTCTTTGGCAAAGCTAAATTACACAGCATATTTCAAGAATATTGAATTAACTCCCCCCACCACCTTTTCTTGTGTTTTTAATAATCTTTAGCATTCTTCATATCTTTATTGTCATCTCATAATTCCTCTGGTTTTCTGTCATTAGTGTTCTGTTTGTTAAATGTATTTATTGATAATATCTCTAAATGGGGTGAGTGGTGTATATTCTAGATCATTCTTTGGCCCTCATAAACTTATTTTACTTTAGTCAGCTTCAACTTCAACTTGCATAGCATATAAGCAATTGATATTTGTTCAACACAGTTGTCTTGTTGTGTAAAGAACTTGCTGCCGGTCTTGCAAAATTCATCATGTGATATATGGCTTCATGTCTGTCACAAAGGCTGTTATCCATTCCAATCACCGATTAATAATTAATGAATGTGGAGAACTGGAGCCAGGAACAACCATGGTCTAAGACCCAAAATCAGTGGGTCCAACTGCCTGCTGCAAAGATAAATGTTTACTATCTCAAGACAAGGGTGTGAAGAAGGATGCATATAAATATGTGTGTCTGTGTGTACAATTAGGAAACAAACAGTGTTGTATATTCTCCAAAACCTGTCCTAGAGGAAAGAGAGGAAAATGTTTTTATAAGTCTAGTGGATAAAGATAACGGGCAGTGGAGGACACCTCCAAACTTTTAGCAGTTTGGAAGCTAAACAAGGTGGAGTCTGATTAGGCCACATGGTGTGAGTGCTGAAAACGACCCTTTGGTGTAGTGTGTAAAGTCTTGGGCTGCTAACTGCAAGGTGAGCGTTTGAAGGCAGCACTCAGCCTCTCAGGAGAGGGGAGGCTTTCGACTCCTACAAAAAATTATAGTCTCAGAAATCCTCAGGACCAGTTCTATGCTGCCCTACTGGGTCACTCTAAATTGAATTGACCCAATGAGTTTGGTTTTGGATTTTGGAGTGTTGCAGAACAACTATAAATTCCCTGTCTGCTAAGTGTTTCTTTGCTCTACTCCTTTGAAGTGTTGCTAACTATGCTGGAAGTTTCTTCCTTTTCTCCCAAAGCATTCCTCTTGTCTAAAACCAGTTACTTTCTTGTTAATTCTAACTCATGTGAGCCACATATGTATCCCAGTAAATACACTGCTTCAATGTATTTTCAATGTTTTCAATGGCTGGTTTTTTGAAAGTAGAACAGTAGACCTTTCTTACCTGAGCCAACTTTGGGTGGAAATAAACCCCCAACCTTGAAATGAATGATAGTTGATATTATCTATTGCCTCACCAAGGGATCCTGCAGTAAGGGGGATGGGAGTGTTCTTCATTTAGTCTGGTCACATGCTGTTTAACTTTAATACCAAAGGCCTATGGTTTCACTTGTCTACAATAATTTCTTTGAAATTTCTATTAAACATTAAGTATATATTTTGTGTTTTTTCTTCTATTACATTATGCATTATATTGATATTAAACTTATTGTAATTTATTTACATTTTCTCATTTATTACTCTATAGCATGTGTATTTGTAGATATCATAAAATTTGTCATGTTTCCATATTTCTTTTTTGTTTGTTTGTTTCCATATTTCTTCAACCATGAGAATATTGTCTGTCACATAGGAATTTCCAAAATAGAGTGATGAATGGAGGATGTATTACTTGTAAATTTGTATATAACTTTTATTTACATATCTACATTCATATACTAAGTTTTACTAATGGATGATGAGGTAGAAAAGTGTATATTCATATGAAGCTTTAAAATATCACCAACATATGTATATAGAGAGAAACAAAAGAGTTAGTTATTTCTTTTAAAATAACAGTTTGAATAAATCAGAACTTAAAGAATGTTTATGAGAAATATCTCTGAAACATTGATTCAGCTTTAGGTTCTCTGTTTCGCTAAACTAAAAAAAGGCAATTTTATGATATTCCTGAATGAACTGTTTTAACATTTATTTAACATTCATATTATTATCTGAATCTAAAAGTTACCTTTGGTAAACCTGACTTTTCTCAAAGTCAGTCTAAATTAGGCAGCTATATAGGTAGAGAAATTAACCTGATTAAGGCAGAAAGCAATTAGAAACTAAAAAAATAAAATAAAATTCATTTTATATATTGTTGAGATTAAGGTTACATTACATTATATTTTTCAAAAGAGAGAAAAAACTTTGAGCTGAAAGATAATGTGAAATGAGAACTATTAATGTTTTCAATTTCCATACCAAGAGACTTTAACAAGAGATACAGCTTATGGGGCCAACATTAATGTGGATGTGCATGGTAAGACCACTGAATGCTCCTTACTTTTCTATTTAAAGAAAGCTTTGATTGAAAAGGCACAGTTACTTCATGGATAATAGGTATCTGATTATGAAAACAAAACAAGTTATTCTCTGATAATCTGGGGTAACTATTAGAAACAGCTCATCCAAACTGTGAGCCAAATGTGATAACGAGGTTCTTAGTTTGATTAGGGAACAAATACAATGAACCAATCTGTCTTGGAAGAAGTACAGCCAGAATTCTCCTTACAACTGAGGATGGTGAAGCATTGTTTTAAGTACGTGTTATCAGGAGAGACTAATCCCTGGGAAAGGATCTCATGCCATGCTGGATAAAGTAGAGGGTCTGTGGAAAAGTGGAGGGTCCTCAATGAGATGGTTTGACACAGTGACTTTAAAAAGGTGCTCAAACATACTGTGAGGATTGCAACGGACTGAGCAATGTTTCTTCAGTTGTACACAGAGTTGATACATTTTGGAATTGACTGACTCCACAGCACCTAACAGCAAGAACAATCTTCATAAATATACGAGCTATTTCCTTAAAATTGTATAAAAGTAAATTCTTTGCTTATATGCTTAACTAAAAAAATTTAAAAACCTTACTGACGTCAAGGCAATTGCAATATATAGAGATCTTATAGGACTGAGTAACTCTTTACAGGAGTAGAAACCTTGTCTATTCGCCCGTATAGCAGCTTGCTCATCGAAAAGTGAGGAGAACTTGAAGTAAGCATTTGCTGATGACGATCAAGTACTGCAGCCTTCAGTGTGGATTATAATGTGCTAAAGAGAAACATGATTGAAGTTGTCAAGGATTTCACCTTGCTTGGATTCACAATCAATGCTCATGGAAGCAGCAGTCAAGTGATCAAACTAAGTATTGAATTGAATAAATCTGCTGTGCCTGCCCCAAGTGATGGTATTTCCATTCACCTTATATGCATGTAAATGTTCGACATTAAAGAAGGAGGACCGAAGAATATTTACTGTGTTTGATTAGGGTGCCAGCAAAGAATATGAAAAGTACCATGGCTGTCAAAAGAACAAACAAACCTGCTTTGGAAGAAGTGCAGCAAGAATGCTCCCTAGAAGGGAAGCTGCCAAGACTGTGTCTCACATACTTCGGACAGGCTGTTGGGAGAGAGCCGTTCCTAGAGTAGGACATCATGTTTGCTCGTGGGACGACCTTGAACACAGTGGGGTAAACCATCAACACAATAGTGAGGACGGTACAGGACCGGGCAGTGTTTTGTTCTGTGATACAGAGGATCACTGTAAGTAGAACCAATTCAAGGGCAACTAATAACAACAACATGTTTAACTGGTTTCTCTGTTATTGAAAACCCAGACCGAGAAAGGTATGTTCAGCCGTTATAATAGTATTCTATATTTGGTGTATGAAATACAAAAAAAACGAACTTAAATTTGGTGAGCAAAGCTAAGCCATAGTGTACTCCTACTTCACAGAAACAACTGCACAAAACACCATCATTAGATAAAACCACCCTTTCACCGTGATGGGTCAAGAAAAATAAGACGCTTTATAATTTTGTCTGAACTTTATCCTAAGCACAAAAACAAATGAGCTTGCCCTATTCTCGGTAATATGGATGACTGCTTTTTTCTTTACCAGGAACAACTATAGCATGTACAGCTTGTCTTCCGGTTTAAAATATTCAAGACACCCAATCATTGCATAAAACATCTACATATCTAACATCTACCAACATTCAATCCAAAGCAAAACCTTGTGCCTTTGACCCTTAGCTAAAGCCCATAACAGATGCCCGAAGCCAATAAAATATTCACTTTTAACATCTTCTTACTGTGCCATTCCCCAATTCTCCACTGTATGGGTGCTCTCATTTCAAGAAGAATATAACTCAAATTTATCTCAGTTATATTTATGTTCCTGGTGACCTTTGACTGCAAAACAAAAGCAAAAGAAACTGAAATAGTGATTCGCAACTGATATTCAAAGAAAGGAATATGAATGTATGAATCCATGAAGTAGGAGGAGACAAGGACTAGGTCTGCCAAATTAGTGCTACGTGGTTTCATTAGAAACCGTATTTATGTTGGAATCTAAAAAGTTTCTATATAGAGGGCATCAGGTTGTGGCTTAAGTTATCTGTAAAAAAAAAAAGTAGTGAAATAGAATGTGTAATTGGAGTTTGGATTGATGAAAATTTTAAAATAATTATAATAAAAGCATCAACAATAATTTTCCTGATAAAACCTTTTATTTCTAAATAAATGAAAGTTAGTGCAGATAAATTAACCAGTTATAAAACAAACTACTGATGTGACCCCAAAAGGTCTTTGATGTAATATATATAAATTTCATATATATATATATATATATATATATATATATATATATATTTAAATTTCATATATATATTTAAATTTCATATATATATTTAAAACTCAAATAATCTTAATATTTCAGGATAATCAATGATGGCAAAGATAATATAGCTTCACATATTTCTACCAAGTGATCAGATAGCATCTAATTTTAATTTTCTAAAAACTGAATTAGAGCCTAACTAGATAGGTTTTCATAGCATTTTCAGTGATAAAAATCTAATTGTTGACGAAAATGTTTCATTCAACCCAAATGACTGAAGTGTGTTCTTTGATATGGCCCGGATTCAACACCAGAAACTGCTTATTTTAATTCATACCGCAAAAATCAATCTCTTGAAACTCAAGGAGATAAAGATTTTTTCCCTCTCTTTTTCACAAATGTTGAAATTAATCTAGTCATCTTCTAAATTAATAGCATTAAAAGCATTTCTTTTAAAATAAACTTTTATAGGTAAAATTAAAATGATGCTCATACTATTTTAAGGTCTACAGTGAAATTAGAGATTCCTTGTTGCTGTTAAGGAGCCCTGGTGGTGGAGTGGTTACGAGTTGAGCTGTTATTCTCAAGGTCAATGGTTCAAGACCACCAGAGCTCAGAGAAAGAAAGACTAGACTTTCTTCTCCTGTAAACAGTTGTAGTCTCATAAAACCCACAGGTGGTCATTATGATTCAGCATTGCCTCCAGGGCAGTGTTTGTTTGCTTGTTTGTGGTTATTGCTGTCAGCTGCCATGGAGTAAATTGAGACACATGAGGGCACAACGTACAACAGAATGAAAAGGCAGCAGGTCCTGTACTCTCCTTTGTAGATTGGATATTTTCCTCATAAGGTCTGGGGTTAACGTTGACTGAATTTTAGAGGTAAAGGATTAGAACGTTCTTTCACATCTGTTCTAATGCAGAAGGTGTACTGAAAACTGTTTAGGGTCCCAGCAATATGCATATTTCTAGGGACAAGCAGTTGGTGGCCAGATGGTTGTACACAAGTTGTGCTCTGGTAAGGAAACTAGCATGGGTCTGACTCCAGCATGGAAGGCAAGAATTTTGCAACTGAACCATCAATTTCTGCACAAATTCCTGCTAAGACTAGACGTGATTTCAGGGATGGTTTATTTTAAGTGAGAGAAGTTAGGTTAGAAACCACACAACCTTCTTGGGTATCCTGCAAATATGAGCAGCTAGAAAAATCCTCCACTTTGCTCCATATAATATTTGCCTACAGAAACCAGCTCCTGGGATTTAATGGCAGTTTCAGCCTCATTCTTGTGTTCCAACTTTGAAACAATGAGCTATTTTGGATTGTGAAGAAATGAAATTGTCAAAAAATTGGTCTCATAATCTGACTCCTTTGCAACCAAGCTTAAAGGGGTTGAAATTGATTGTTTCTCAATTACAAGAGGATTGATGGCTCGTGTCTTTTTTGTTGTTGTTTTAAGAGCTTAACTCCAAAGGATGCTTGGAAACTAAGAAATGACCAATATTTACTTTATTGTGGAATCTACCCTTTTCTTTCTGTTATAGTTATGATCTTCTACAGTCCTTACGAACAAATTCCAACATCAACTTTATTTAATTTCCATCATCAATTTTATTTATTATGGTGTGGTGCTTACTTGTTGGGTGGATAACCCCAAGGCCAGCAGTTTGAAACCACCAGCTTCTTCGTGGGAGAAAGGCAAGGCTTTCTCTTCCCATTAAGAGTTTCCGTGTGGGAAACGCACAGGGCAGTGTGCCCCAGCATCACGAGGAGTCAGAACTGACTCACTGGCACTGAGTTTAAAAAGTACTGAGTAAGTGGAGCACCAACCTGGGTTTTTCCCTTTGTCATTTCATCTGATTCTACTTTCTCGTTGTCTGTAGCTCAAACGCAAACTTTTAAAAGAAGTATTTATGTATTTTTAACTTAAAATAGATCAATATTGTAGTTAAAAAGTGTGCTTAATGCTTTCTACTACTTCTACCCAAATAATCTCTTCTAACAGTAAACAGTTACACTGACTTAAATTCAAAGGTACAGGAAGCGCTTTTACTCTAACTATTAAACTAGAAAAATCAGCTGTGCCTCTGGGTTGCTGGAGGCAGATGTCATTCTGACTAACTTGAAAGAGATAATGACCTTCTGGGACTTTGGCATTAATCGTACAACCTGCATGACATTTTCCCCTTTGGAAAATTCTATATTTGTCCAATAAAGGAAGGTAACCTTCATGTAAGAAAGTTAAAACCCAGATCCCCAAAGACTTGGCCTCCTCACTTCTCTGTAGAAGTACAGCACAAAGTGGTAACAGAAAAAAATATTATTTTGTTGTTTAAAAAAAAACAAACCTGTCTGAGATATACTATCTCTTCATCCCCCAAGGAATTTTTGAAAAAGAGAAATGGGCTTGCTGAAAATATTCATGTTTGGGGAAAATTCAGGAAAAAATAATGAAGTATAATTATATATTTAAGATATGATTAAAATGATAGTATCAGGCTTAAGTTTCTCCCTTGTAAAATTTAAATAGATATGTTATTAATTTAAGTTGATTATTTTAAATCTTTATTGCAAGTTTAATATTGAAACTGTCTCATCCTCTTTAATAGTACAGGACTGTGGTATGTTAGTCAAACTGGTAAAAATTACTTGTCAGATTTTTTAAAACTTTTTTGGAATAATAAGAGTGTTTCTTACTATGGTGATTTAGTTGTGCCCATTAGTCTTATGTTAGAAATTATTCACAAAGGAATTAAGCCAAGCTCACACCCCAGAATTTTAGCTCATGCCACTCCTGTTATCTGGAATATGATTTTTTTCCTGGTGATCTATGCCTGAAGAGTTGTGGCTGCTTTCCAATGCTCCACTTTTCACTAAACATCTTTTGATTCAGTCTTCCTGTACCAAAACAATATATATCTTTTTGGAAAACATGTGTATGGATCATTGTTACTTAACGTTTGCATATGCAAACTTTATCCTTCTCTTCCTATAGGGTCACTATGACCTAGAATGGACTCAATCACCATGGG
This sequence comes from Echinops telfairi, assembly GCF_000313985.2. Taxonomy (NCBI): domain Eukaryota; kingdom Metazoa; phylum Chordata; class Mammalia; order Afrosoricida; family Tenrecidae; genus Echinops; species Echinops telfairi. The sequence continues at coordinate 21,859,498 of NW_022103908.1, read as the reverse complement.
ATGGGATTTTATTTTTGTTTTAGCTCCCTGGTTTAAATGTTTCTGAAAGAACATGTCTTATTGTCTTATTCATATTTATATTTTTACATGATTTAGCAAAGATAGGTAGATAGATAATATATAGATGGGTAGATAGCTAGATGCATGGATAGATAGATGATAGATAGATTAAATAGATATAGATAGATTATAGAAATATAGATAGATAGATGATAGATAGATAGATAGATAGATAGATAGATAGATAGATAGATAGATCATTGTAATTGAGCCACTCTGACTCATGGCCACCTGATACATAACAGGATGTAATGTTATCTGGTCCTAGTCCATCTTCACAAGAACATCCCTGTGGATGTTGTGCCAATTACATATTTTTAAAGTCCCCCTCCTTTTTGGGGAGTCTCTAATTTATCAAACACCAGTGATCTGCATCCCCTGGTGTTCTGTTCAAAGTTTGTGAATCCAAGGTTCACCATTCAGAGTTCTAAGGAGCATCTTTTTTGTATATCTTTTGACAGTGGGTGGAACTTTTTTCTATATTAAAAATATTCTTCCTGTTTAGTATTATCATTAAGTAAATAATTGAATCTTTCTGAATTCCCTTTCCTTATTAATAAATGGGTGAAAGTAATGCCTATCTCAAAGCGTGTCTTTGATGATTAAAGTTAATAGCATGCCTAATACATAAAAGTGTCTTTAAACACTTATTTAAATATGTTATTAAAGATTTATTGAATGAATGATAAATTATTATAAATGTGTTAAAACCTTCTGTTTCTTGAGGTGGTAGAAAAGGTGCACTGGTAAGAAATACTAGCAATTTCTACAATTCATGATATATTTAGAATCATGATGATATTTATAGTAAATCGGAGAATACTATAAATTGGAAAAGTGATGATGGTGGCCCATTGGTCTCCATTTTTACTGAAAATAAGATGAAGATAATGGGCTGCCTATTTTTTAATATTTTTACTAAACATGTGGATGAATTTGATAAATTTTCAAATGAAATTAATTATGTATTATCAGATATTGGCAACATATTTTTTTCTTAATTCCCACCCTTTCCCAGGTAAATGGTATTTGTTTATCAAACATGCTTGCACTTGCTGACAGAAAGCCCAATAGGAAACCCAAGTTTATGCATTAGGATGATTTCTTGGAAATTACAATGTTAAGAAGACAGAGAAAAATGCCACGACTCATCCTTTCTCAGAAACTTATCCATCAGATAATGCTCACGATGCCTATTAACATCCCACTAACTTCCCTGGACTCCTTCGATCTTATAGTGGTTCTTTGATCTTGAGAGACACTTTAATTTCAGTATTTTTTTAATCTTAAATTAATTAGCTTCCCTGGCTGTTCTCTGCAATAAATGAACCCGAATAAAGCTTTAAGGCAGATTACCAGATTTTAAATTACCATTTTTTATTCTTGGCATTTGTCCTAGATACTTGTAGAGATGTTAATAGTTATATTTTCTACTCTAAAAATTAGACCTCTCATAGCATTTATAAACCACGTATGATAAAAGCTGTCGTTTTTACTTCTCCTTGTATTAATAATTATTTTAAAATATAGTCTGCTATGTGCTATATTCACCTAAAGACTTTGAATTCACCTTCCACCTCATTTGGCTACATGAGCAATTCTAAGATAAAATGGCCAAAATATATGAGACCAAAATTTGATTTAACATCTTTTTCTAACTTAACAGTTTTTCTACCTTTGAAATATTGATATTATAACGGTTAATTTCCAAAATAGATCCAATAAATTGATTAAAAACTAAAACTAACAGATTATTGTCATTGTGCTTATGAAACATTAGCAAAATAATAAAATCTTGAAAAATAGTATCATATGGGTTTGTTATTGTTTTTGTTAGCTACTATGTTGCTTATAATCACTTGTCATTGATCATTGTAGCATTATCTTTGATAATTACCATGCCTTATATATTTTTAGGATAACCTCAAAGAGGAAAGAATGTGTCATGGAGGACAAATCTATCTAAACACAAACCATACCCCCTTTTCAATGGTCATATTTCAAAATATATTGCTACCAGATTCTTATTAAAATACCATTTCAGAGCATCAAAGTGCTTAAGTAATAGATAAACAGATCAATAAATAGATATCCCAAGGATCTATGGATTAATTTTATTTACAGTAATAGATATTAATATTTTTGTGAGTAAAGCTAAAATAAAAACTTCAAAATAAATAGATTTTAAATGTAACTAAAAACAAATTCTCATGTTGCAAATAATCATATCATTTTGGATTATTATACAAGGGGTCTTCAAAAGTTCATGGGAAACTTCCATTATCTTTTAATTCCATATTTCTGTGAGTTATTTGAAAAATCAAAACTCACTGTCTTTGAGTGGATTCCTACTCATAGTGTACCTACCTATAGGACAAGGAAGAACTGCCCTTGTGGGTTCCCAAGACAGTAACTCTCTACAGGAGTAGAAAGACTCATCTCTCCCCCTGGGGAGTAGCGTGAGGTTTCCACTGGTAGCCTGGTGGGAAGTAGGCTGACACGCAACCACTACCCCACCAGAGCAACTGCCTGAAGCCCTCTATAAGTGAGTGCATGTAAGGAAGCCTGGTTTCTCTTTGCCTTAGACCTCAGGCTGGTAACCACAAGGATAGAAGTTCAGACTCAGCTGCTTATGCTCCTATACAGAGTAACAGTCTAAGAAACCCTATAGAATATTGTTATGATTAGTAATAGACTCCATGTCAGTGGTTTTAGGTTGGCATATGTGAGTGAGTGGGCGAGAGTGAGTGAGCAAGCGAGCGAGCGAGCGAGCGAGCGAGCGAGCGAGCGAGTGAGTGAGTGAGTGAGTGAGTGAGTGAGTGAGTAACCCTGGTGTCTGTGAGCTGCAAGATGAGCAGTTCAAAACCACCAGCAGCTCTACAGGAGAGAGATCAGGTTTTCTATTCCTGTAAAGAGATATAATCTCGAATGCCCATAGGAGCAGGTCTGCCTTGTCTTATAGGGTTGCTATGAGTCAACATTGACTTTAGGACAGTGAATTTTTTTATCAATATATATTTATGTGTGTGTGTGAGTGCACATGTGCATGCACAAAGGTATACAAAATATACAAACATGCAGAAGAAGACCTAAACGTTTAAGTCTTCTTCTGCATGTTGTCCATTGGGTTTTCCATTGTCCATAGCTTTTAGTATGATGAGAAATTTGTCTTGTAATCCCACTTTGCTGACTGTTTTGTAAAATCAGAAATAGGTATTGGATGGTATCAAATACAGTGATTTATTTAACTTTTTTCTTTTGTTTGTTTATGTGACTAAATCTATTAGTTATTTTCCTCATGTTGAACCAGCCTTGTGTAAATAATTTGAATCCCACTTAGTCACCGTGCAGTGTTTTTTTGACATATTGTTGGGTTCTATTGAGTAGAATTTTGCTGAGGAATTTTACATCTATGTTGAAGCAATTATTGATGAAGATTTTAAAATGCAATCTTCCTTTGGATTACATCTCCATGTAAATAAAACAAAAGCCCTGACAATTGCACCAATAAGCAGAACGATTAATGAAGAAAAATATTGAAGTTGTCTATGATTTCGTTTTGTATGGAGAAGCAGCAGTCATGAGATCAAGGCCTTTTACAGTGAACAAATCTGGGGCAACATATTTCTTTAAAGTGTTGATAAGAAAATACAGGGAGGGTAAAGGGAGAATGGGTAGGAAAGAAGGAATCGATTACAAGGAACTAAATCTGACCTCCTCCCTGGGGGACAGACAACCGAAAAGTGGGTGAAGGGAGACGTCAGACAGGGCAAGATATGACAAAATACCAATTTATAAACTATCAAGGGCCCATGAGGGAGGGGGGATCAGGGAGGGAGGGGAAAAATGAGGACCTAATGTTGGGGGTTTAAGTGGAGAGAAAATCCTTTGACAATGATGTACAAATGCGCTTTACACAATTGATGTGTGTATGGATTGCGATAACAGTTGTATGAGCCCCTAATCAAATGTTTAAAAAAAATCAAAAATAAATAATAAAAACCAAAGAAAGAAAGAAAAAAAAAGAAGAGGTGAAGAAAAATGATCGAGGTGCTGTCCACCATCCAAAAAAAAAGAAAGAAAATATGCCACATTGACCAGTATAGTGTGGCTGGAACAAGCCATGACTTGTCTATTTTTCACTTCAATTATTTCTATGCTTACTTTTTATTGCTTCTTAACTTTATGTTAATGATGTGGCTAGTATTTTTCTAACTTCTTAAGTTGGAAACCTAGATAATTATTTCAAACATTTGCTCTTTTCTAAATTTGGCTTTAAGGTTGTAGGTTTCTATCTGAGCATTGTTTAGCATCATCCTGTCTGTTATTTTTGGTATGCTGTATTTCATTCACCATTTAGTAAAAATGAGGAAGACCATCACTGAGATGGACACAGTGTCTGTAACAATGGCCCCATACACAGAAACAACTGTGGGGATAGTGTAGGAGCTGGCAATGTTTCATCTGTTGTATGTAGGGAATCCACTGTAAGTGCGAAGTGACTTGATAACTACAAATACCAACTAGTCCCGCTGTCCTCACTCATTTTGTTTCTTGATAATTTATTTAGGAATATGTCATGTAAATTCATTGCTGTTGATGTGCCTTTGAGTCATTTCTGACCTATAGCCTTGATGCAGAATAGACTAAAACACTGCCTACTCTTACTCCATCCTCATAATTGTTCCCATGCTTGAGCCCATGGGTTCTAACAAGGTCTCAATCTATCTCCTTGAGGCTCTTCTTCTTCAGTATCCCTCTACTTTATAAAACAATGATATTCACTCTCAAGGGATTGGTCTCTCCTGGAAAATTGTTCAAAGTATGTAAAATAAAATTTCCCTATCCTTGTGCCTAAGGAGCATTCTAGTTGTACTTCTTCCAGGACAGATATGTTTGTCCTGTTGGTACTTGGTACTTTCAGTATTCTTCGCTAGCACAATTCAAATACAAGACGAATGCATGGTTCAAATACATTCTTCTTCAGTCTTCATTTGATGTCCAACTTTGACACGCCTATGAGGCAATGGGATACACCTTAGCTTGAGCCAGGCCCACCTTAATCTTCAAAGTAATATCCTTATTTTTCAATACTCTAAAGAGGCCTTGTGCAGATGATTTGCCTAATGAAACATCTTTTGATCTCTTGACTGTTCCTTCCATGAGCATTTATTGTGGATCCAAGCAAGATAAAATCCTGACAATTCAACCTTCTCTATGTTTATCATGATGTTACCTGTTGGTCTAGTGATGAGGATTTTGCTCTTCTTCACATTGAAATGTAATCCAATTTGGAGTCTGCAATCCTTTATCTTCATCAGCAAGTCCTCCTCATTTTCAAAAGAATGCTTGTGTCATCTGCACGTCAGGTTGTTAATAAGCCTTGCCCCAATCCTGATGCCACATTCTTCTACATCTAATCTAAGTTCTCTGATGATTTTCTCATCATACAAGTTCAATAAGTATGGTGAGAGGTTGCAACCCTGACACAAGCCTTTCCTGATTTTAAGCCATGCATCATTCCTTTGTCCTGTTCACACAACTGTCTCTTGATCCATGTACAGGTTCCTCATGAAAAATGATGTGTTCTGCAATTCCCATTTTTTCTCAAAGCTACCCATAGTTTTTTATGGTTCACACAGTCACATGCCTTTGCATGGTCAATAAAATACAAGTGAAAATCCTTCTGATATTCTCTGCCCAGATACATCTGACATCAGTGATGACATCCCTTGTTTCATGTCTTCTGATGTCAGCCTGACCTTCTGGCAGCTCCCTGCATCCATTGTTGGGTAATCTTCAGTAAAATTTTACTTGCATATGAAATCAGTGATTTTGTTCTATAGTTTGAGCATTTTGTTGAGTCACTTTTATTTGGAATGGGTACAAATATGGGTCTCCTCCAGTCAGTTGGCTAAACAACTGTCTCCCAAATTTTCTGGCATGGACAAGTGAGTGCTTCCATTTCTTCAAGAACTTGTTGAAACATTTCAATCACTACTCCATCAATCCCTAGAGCCTGTTTTTGACTAATGCTTTCAGGACAGCTTGAAATACCACCTTCAATATCATTTGTTCTTGTTCAAGTTTACACTCTGACATGGTGGAATGTCTAACAGTCTCTTTTGGTGCAGACTCCTGTATTCTTTCCATCTTTTTTGATACTTCCTGTATCATTTAGCGTTTTTCTCAATGATTCTTTTAGTATTACAACTCCAGGTTTGCATTTTTTTTCTTTACTTCTTTCAGTTTAAGAGATGTTGAGCATGTATTTCCTTTTTTGTTTTCTAACTCTATGCACATTTTATTATAATATTTGACTTTGTTTTCTAGAGTTGCCCTTAGAACGTTTCTATTCAGTTCTTTGACATCATGTCCTCCATTTGTGTTCATTCTTCTACAATTAAGATCTAGTTTCAGAGTGTTTTCTGACATCCACTTTGATCTTTCTTTCTTTCCTGTCTTTTTAATGACCTTTTGCTTTCTTCATTAAGGTGATCTTGATGTTCTCCCATAGCTCATCAAGTGTTCTGTCATTAGTGTTCAGTGCAGCAGATTTGTTCTTTAAATATTCTCAAAATTCAGATGGGATATACTCAAGGTCATACTTTCATTTTTTGTGGACTTGCTTCCATTTCATTCAGCTTTATCCTGAACTTACATATGAGTAATTGATGATCTGTTCCACAGTTGGTCCTTGGCATGGTTTTAGTTGCCGATATTGAGCTTCTCCATCGATACTCCCACAGATTTATTCAATTTGAGTTCTGTGTATTACATATGGCAAGTCCAAGTTTATCAACTCTTGAGTTATGAAAAACAGGTGTTTGCTATAAATAAGTTGTTGGTCTTGGAAACTTCTATCATGACATTTCATGCTTCGTTCTCTCACCAAGACTGTATTTTGCAACTACTATTCCTACTTCCTGTTTCCAACTTTTAAATAAGCATTTCCAATTATTCTCAATCTATTTTGATTGCATATTTGATCAATTTTGGTTTTAGATTATAATAAAATTGTTCAATTTCTTCATCATTAGCTATTATGATTGGTTCATAAGTTCAAATAAGAGTTGTATCGATTGAGTTTCCTTGGAGGCAGATAGATATAATCTAATTACAGACAGCATTATGCTTCAAGATAGACCTTGTGGGTGAAAGGAACTAGAGGAAAGACATTGGATACAAAAGCTACTTATAGAGATATAGCTATAGGCATGTATATACTAATTTATAATGAAAGGAATAAAGGCCAATGTACACATATTTATATGTTAAGTAATAAGATAGCAGATGGACATTGGTCCTTTACTCAAGGCCTCCCCTAACACAAAAACACTTTCTTTGAATAACTTTGCACTCTCTTATACCTTCCTGACATGATTGCTGAAGACAAAATAGGTGCATAAGCAATATGGGAAAGAAAGAGGATGGTGCCAAGCTATAAAAAGATATAGCATCTGGGGTCTTAAAGACTTGAAGTTAAACAAGCAGCCATCCAGCAGGGAAGCAAATAAACCCACATGGAAGAAGCACACCAGCCTGTGTGATCATGAGGTGTCGATGGGATCAGGTATCAGGTATTAAAAGATCCCAAACAACCAACTGTTTTGATTGAATGAGAGGGTTTGTATTGGAGATCCCCCCACAGAAAGGTTATAAGGAAGGGATGATTCAACCAATGTGCAGTATAACACTGGTAGAACACACATCTTTCCTCTAGTTCCTGAATGCTTCCTCTGCCTCCCCCTACCCTCTCCACTTCCATGCCCAGTTCCACTCTACAAATCTGGCTAGACCAGAGAACACTCATTGGTACAGATAAGAGCTTTCAACACATGGAATTCAAAACAGATAAATCCCTCAGGGACAGTAGTGGGAGTAATGATATCATGAGGGGAAGGGGTGGCCAGTGAAGGGGAAGGGGGAAAAGGAAGGAACCCATCCAAAGGTTGGATCTATAGGGGACGAATAACAGATATGTGGGTGAAGGGAGAAAATGGACAGTTTAAGATATGAAATAATAATAATAATATATAATCGATAAAGGATTCATGAGGGTGGGAGGCAGGAGGGGGGAGGGAAAAAAGAGGAGCTTATAGCAAGGGCTCAAGTTGAAAGAATTTTGAAAATGATGATGGCAACAGATGTACAAATATTCTTGATATAATTGATGTATGGAATGTTTTGAAAGCTGTATGAGCACCCAATAACATGCTTTTAATTAATTAATTAATTTTTAACAAAATGGAGCTTGCAATGTCATTTTTGGCAATAAACGTAAATACATTCCTCTTGATTGAATCATTCCCTGCGTACTAAATCATGATTTTTTTATTCAAAATTGCCAACACCAATTCATTTCACCTCGCTAATACCTAGGATATCAATCTTTATACATTCCATTTCATTTTTGAGGACTTCTCATTTTTCTACATTCATACTTCATACAGTCCAAGTTCTTCTTATTATTAGAGTTTTACAGCTGTTACTTCTTACTTTGAGTTGTTCCTGTCAGCAAATAAAAGCCCCAATTGCTTTAATCCCACTGCCTTGACTCCATTTACATCACCATGGGGGACCCTGCTTTGAGAAAGCACCTCCCCCACAGTCTTATTTCCAGTTCCTTTATGTCCCAGGGATCCACCTTCTGGCAGCATGGCTCAGAGTCTTAGCATGCTATAGAATAGCTGATGTCTTTGAATTATGGTTTTGCAACGAATATTGAATCTGTCATGGACTGCCAGTAAAATCAGCAAGTGTATGTGGAAAGAGGTACAGCCACAATGCTCCTTAGAAGTGAAGACAGTGAGACATTCACTCATGTATTTTGGACATCTTATCAGGAGAGGCCCATCCCTGGAGAAAGACATGAAGGAAAAATAGATAGTATGTTCTTGTGAACCAAGACTCGGGAAACCCGAACTTGTTGCTGTCGAGGCAATTAGGACTCATGTGACCCCAAGTATGACCTGGTGGAACTGCTCCTGAGGGCTTTTGCTGGCTAGCATCCTGACAGAACAGAATATCAGGCCTTTCTTCTGCTGACAGGGCCACTGGGTGGGTTTCAACCAAAAATCTCTAGGAAAATCAGGGCTTGGAATGGAGAAGCTGGCTTCCTCGTTCCATGTGAATGCCATTATAGCTGCCAGCGGGGACCATGCATGTGTGGGCCCTCAGACTCCACTGCTCCTGGGAAAACTGTGTCCAGCTGTGGCTCCCCTCTGCCCCCCAAACCAGGAGCCATCAGCAGACAGCCAACCTGGGATTCATTCAGCCAGCCTCAGATTGATTCAGCTCTGCATTCACCAGCCTATAGCCTCCCTGCTTCATCTTCCTGTCCCCTCGTTTGTCAGCCTGGCAGCAACTAAGTCAGGAGATGCCTCCAGCTGACATCTGACCCAAGGACTTGAGCCAGACTAGACTTGCCCATGTCTACAGCTGTGTTCATCCGCAGCCTTTTGTTCTTTGGACTTCAGCCAGCAGCCTGCTGCCTTGCCTGCCTGGGAGTCATCAGCATCCTGTCATCTTCCCTGTTGTCTCTCCTCCAGCAGCCTGCCATCTGATCTGTGATAATTTGATTCATCAGCCCCACCCCCAACCCCCCAGCCAGGAGAGTCAAGAGAAACCTCCAGCCTGACATCTGACCCACAAGTTTGGAACTTGTTCATCCATATAATTGTGTGAACTCCTCTCATTGATAGCAACCTCCCTCTGTACACAAAAAGAAAAGAAAGAAAGTAGAAGGTCAGTCAAAAAGAGGAAGACATGGTGATTGGGAGCATTATTGCATAGGGACAAGTCTGAGGATGGCACAGGAACTGACAATGTTTTGTTCTGCTATACAAAGCGTCACTAAAGGTCAGAACTATTTCAATGGCACCTAATAATGACAATAATACCAGCAGTCATAAAAAGGAGGTCACTGAGACCTTCTTCCAACATTCCTCTGAGTGTTCTGAAGCAGCCAGCCATTCAGTTGGTGACCAGTCACTTAACTGTGCCACCAGTAGACTCAGCTGTTGATATCAAGTACATAGTACATACATTTAAAGTGGCATAATAGTGTTATGTTTATTTCTTTATTGATGTGCTAGATTCACAAAACGACCAAAGGATGTAGGAGTAAAAGATCAATGCACTTGTATATAACTGCACCAGAACAACATTGGTAGGCTATAACTAGACAACCAAACTCAGTGCTGTCCAGTCGATTCTGGTGCATGGTAACCCTGTGGGACAGAGTTGAAGTGTCCCTGTGGGAGACTGTGACCCTTGATAAAGTAGAAAGCCATGTGTTTCTCCTGCTGAGTGGCTGGTGTTTGGGGAGCTGCTGTCCTGTGGTGAGCAGCACATTGAGTCACCCACTAATCCACTAGGACTGCTCACAACAAGACTGCTCCCGTGGTCTTGTACCCCTAAGTCTTATTAAATGGGAATTTACAAAAATTCTAAAAATGAAGTCACATGAAAAATAATATTATTAAATATATGTGGAAGTAAAAAAAAATAAATATATATATGTGGAAGGAATTATTGAGTGGAGTCATAGAAAAAAAATTGTGAGTTCCCATTTGATGGATGGAAATGATGATATGGCAATTGTTTGGAATTACAAGAGCAAGATACAGTAAACAAGCTAAGTGTGACAGTGAAAGGAAAGACTTTCTTGAGTTTAATTCCCAACTTTGCCATTTAGTTGCTACATGTTCAAAGACAGTTCATAATGGTGAACATCAATTTAGTTATGGTTAAAATGGAGATTATTGTACTATTCACAATTTCAATGTGATGCTATTAAAATTAAATGAATAATATATTTAGGAGAAACATGCCAAGTATTAAATTCAGGCAACCTCTCTGACTTCATTGCTCTATTTTGGATCCACGTTGTTCTAAGATTTCTTCGTGTTAGTGTAGCGTCAGTATTGTGAAACAGGGAAACATAGTGGCTTCGTGATATTTTTGAGTGACACTCACTAGGGTATGTCAAATAAATTATTCTGAGACATTCTCTATTTTCTTCCTACAGTGTGACTGAATATGAAGATATAAAATGATGTATTTAAAAATACGTAAGTAAGGAGGAAATCTGAAAGTGAGAAATAGAGTACAGCCTTTTTAAATGCATTTGAAACCAGAAGACATCATGCGATTGTAATTCTTGACCTGTGGTAATCCACTGGGTAGGCAAGTTGGGTTGATAATATTGGGCCTTGTTGAATTTACTGCAGAGGCATAAGGTTCTTGAACTATTAAAGCAGATATTTCCTTTAACATGTTATTTCACCTTTTGCTCTTAAACTTTCATAGCAAATTTCTACTCTTGGGAAGTTTAAAGAGTTATACTTTGACATTTAAAAGGCAGTATTACTCTTGAGGGGTTCACTGATAAAAGCCATTAGTGAATTTGTTGATATAAAACTTGCATGGTATCTTAAATCTGTTAAATAAAGTCTTTTAAGAATGTGATGTGTGTGTGTGTGTGTGTGTGCATGTGGTGTGCAAGAGAGAGACTATGAATGGTAAATTGCATTAAAAAGGTCTTCAGCATAAACTGCCAACATTATACTTTTTGACATTTAATAAAAAAAGGTATCAAGGTATTCCCAGAGGTCTTGTTATGGCATAGGGTGGATGAAATGATGCCATAGATTCTAAGCAGAAGAAAAAAGCTATTTTGAAAAGCTGATTTCAATTTCATTTTCTGTGAACACTAACATTTTAACACTATATCATATGTCTAAACCATAAACATTGCACAGTATCTGGGCTAAGTAAAAGATGAAAATCAAGAAATCTAAACTCACATCATTATACTCATTTTGAGCATCTGGATATTGAAAATAAAACCGAGAGGGAGAAGTATAGCTTTTAAACACAACAACAACTTGCCTCTAAGCTATTTTGTTAAATGCATAATATTTTGGAGAGAATTCTGTCTGCAGTTAACTTCATGACAAGGTAACAAACTTCAAATGGTACTTCGGGTTCTGGAAGGCACTGGTATTTTCTTTTTCCCATCCTCCTCCTCCTCAACTAGAAGAAAATAACTGGAAAAAATGTACAGATAAACCATAAAAAAGATTCTGATGAGGCATGAAAGAATGCATATTGACCAGTGCCCTCAGTACTTGAGAAAGAAAACAGTTGGGAGTCTCCTCAATTTATTTCTAATCATCAATATATCCTGAAGGAAACCATTTGGTGCTTCATTGAACTGCCAACTGCAATGCTGTTCTCACTGAAAGTTCGGTGGTCCAAACACAGAAGCAGCTTTGTGGGAGGAAAAATGAGGCTGTCTGCTCCTGTAAAGATTCATAAAGCCTCATAAACCTTAGTGTAAAGGTCCCTTTGAGTCCAAATGGAGAGCTTCTGCGTTGGGAAGTTGGGCTGCTGACCTCAAGATCAGAAGTTTAAAACCTCCAGTCACTGTGCTGGAGAAATATGAGGCTATTTACTCTTGTAAAGATTTACAGTTCATGAGTCCATATGGACAGTTATACTTTTTATATCGGGTCACTATAAAGCAGAACTGACTCAATAGTAGGAAGTTGGTTTTTCTGAGTCAGAATGAACGAACGCAGTGTCGGTCGTGTTTTAGGGTTTTTTGTATAGCTGTTTCAATACAGTGCTGACTGGCTGCCAGAGAGAGGCCGATAACTAAAACTGACAATGGGTCCAGACACAAGAAACACACCAATAGCAAAATCCTATTTTCTGGGTCCAAAGGTAAATAAAGGTCAATCTTATCAGAGGAGCAGTGAGATGACAATCTGCAACAGGGTTACAACTGAAAGTGGAAAAGAATTCACTATCAGATCTGTAAACCACACCATGATAAATGGAGAGAGAATAATAGTTGTTGACCATTTCAATCTATTTGGACTAACTACAAATGTCTATAGGAATAGTAGTCAATAAATTAAATGAAATACTGCACTGAGTGGATCTATTGCTAATTTTTAAAAAACATTATAAAAAGTAAGTGTATCACTTTGCTGACTGAAATGTTCTTGTTTCATATCAAGATATCTTGACCAACTTAAATAAAAGCAAAAGCTGGACAATAAGAATACAGAATTTATGCGTTTGAATTATAACATTGGTAATAATATTGAGCATATCAGAGAGGGAGAGAATGTATTGTTTATAGAAAAAAAATACAGACTGCCCCACCAAAGTGTAGATATGGAGACTTACAATCACTTTATGTATACATGTCATTAGGAAAGCCTAATCATTACAAAAAGACACTATGCTTGATAAAGTGTCAGCAAAACTAACCCATATGCAGATGAACAATCAGCTGTTCTTTATGAAGTATTCTTCCTTAAAACAGCCTACAAGAATTTGCAATATCTATATGTTATTAGTAGAAACAACTAAATCATATAACCTCCTCTACAAATGGTGATTATATTCATGATACTTGGCTGATTGAACACACACAAATCAAATTGACAACATTTGTGGGAACAGATGCTGGAGAAACCCAGTTTTAGCAGTCCAAATAAGATTTAAGTGCTGATTGAAACACACCATCAATGACGCATATGCAAGTTCAAGCTGAAGTTTGGCAAAGTTAAAACAAATCAACAGGAGCCAAAAGAGTGACATTCGAAGCCACATTTCTAGAATAGACTTGACACACTGAACATTAATGGCAAAAGACCTGACCAGATCTAGGCTGACCTCAAGAATATCATACATGATGAAAACATAAGGTCATTAGGAAAAAAAAAAAGACCAATATGGGTGTCAGAAGAGGCTCTGCTTCCTGCTGTTAAAAAAACAAATGGAAGAAATGATGAAGTCAAGAAGCTGGACAATTATAAAGGGAAGCTTGAGAAGAAAAAGTGTAATGAACCAAAAGTAAATAATGCTCTGATTTTCTCAGTCAGGAACACGGACATAAAGGTATTAAGCCACCAAGATAGCGGAGTCCCAGGACAGGGACTTGTTTGGGGGATAACTAGGGAGTTATTGACGTCATTCACCAGCTGACTCCACACTAGTTTTCTGCTCATGCTCAGTGGGGAAAGGTGCAGCAGGAGGGGAGCGGGGTCAGCGAGCTAGTGATTTGCTCCTTTCGCCAACTTTGATGAGGTGTTAACAGTTTAAGTAGGGGACATGTCATTGCTGCACCTATTAGGCAGTTCAGGTCTAGTCTCAGTCAGCTCAGAGACCTCAGCCTCCGGCTTTTCTCAACAAAACAAGCGGCTGGTAGGTTGCCTATGAGGAAACCGTTTTAGACCAGAAATTGGTTCTTAATTTAACACAGCGATCACAGATGGTCAAGCATTGGGTCTCGATCCTCCTGCTGGGCAGTTCCAAACCGCAGGACTGCTCCCGTGAACAGACATGGTCTCAGCAGCACATAAAGGGTGGCTATGAGTCAGCATTGACTCAATGGCAGTAGCTGCGTTTACTTATTATTACTATTATCAAAGATGATGGTTATTCTGCGGATTACACCCTCAAGGAACCACAGAGTGACTTCAGTCACATTCTTGAGAATGTTGGGTCTCAAATATGTCCCAACGTGACCCTACCACATTAATAAAACCGATAACCCAGGGAGCACTAGAACCATGAACTTAAAGGCGAGGGCTTATAATACATCACAAAATGGAGGCTAGAAGGGCCATGTTAAGTAATTACACTGCCATCTTAAAATGGAAGATCACATTAATCATAGTAGGAGTACAAATAATAAACATAACCACATTTGCTCACTACTAAAAGAATGAAATGAAAAGTTACAACGCCAAGAGAGCTTATACATATTTATTGGGCTCAGCTGATAACCGATTAGTTGGAGCATAGTCCTTCTCCATGTAACTTCAAAAAAAGGACCGGTGATCTATTTTACAAGGAAGGCAAGGGGGAGGTGGGAGAAGGGGGAACGGATACCAATGATGGCGAGATAACCCCCCTCGAGGGAGATGATTACCAGCATTGTAGGTGAAGGGATAGAAGGGGCGGCGGTATAGGAGATGTATAAATAGCAACGCATAATATATAAAGGGTTCGTGAGAGTGGAAGGGTGGGAGCGGGAGGGAAAAAAGAGGAACTGATATCAAGGGGCTCTATAAGGAAAACACCGTTTTGAAATGGTTAATGGCAATATTTGTACATATCCGCTTAATATAATGGATGTAAGTACTGTTGTAATATATGTAAAAGCCCCCAATAAACTGATTTTTTAACTAAAAAATAGCTTTTACAATACAGTTTCAAAATTCTATTTGAAGCACATGAACCATCATGAGTCAGAATTGACTCTGCAGTAATTGTTTTTATTAATATTAGAAAATAAATGATACCTTAATTTAAAACTTTCTAAATCTGTGGGATTGTATACTAGATCTGCATTACATTGTTTAATACAGGTATGCTTCTGTTAATCACAAATATGTGAAAAGGAAAGACAGAGGGACTGTTGGGAGAAGGGACTACCAATTTAGGATCGCGCAAAGCTGTGACGTCAGGTTAAAAGATATAGTAGCAAAAATTCTAGGAAAATATTGTGTAACACATGAAACAATATACAATGATTAGCATATCATAATAATATCACATGTTTTATATACTACCTGCTCAGTATAAATTATTCAGTAAATTTCATTTTATTAATGATATTTTAAAATTAAATCAGCAACTAGCTATTTACTTCTACTTTGAAAAATTGTGTTTTGTTTTAGGGAGATTCCATACTTATAGCAAACATTACAAACCAAGTCATACAAAATAATTTTAATATAACATTTACATATATTACTATTAAATACTAGGTATTTCATACCATAATAGATAAAATATATAATATATAAATATATCAACGCATGGGATTTAGGAAGTGTGTTAGACAGGGTTCTCTAGAGAGATAAAACCAAATTCTTGATAATATAATATATTTATTTATAAAGGTAATTAATATATAACAAGAAATGAAATGTTAAATCATAAAGATAATTAGATATATAACGAGAAATGAAATGTTAAATCATATATAGATAAATATACAATCTTAAATCATATACAGATAAATATACAAGAAATAAACAGTTAAATTAGAAGCACTATAAACAGCTTAGTTCAACTCATGTTCGTGAGAGAAAGTCGAGAGACTAGCAGTCCTTCCAATCTCTATCTGATGCCAGATCTTCCTCTATTTGTAGAGAGAGCTAGGTTATGTCAGCACAGCAGCCAATCACAAGGCAGGTCACCAATTGCCAGTTCCCAGCTCCAGAGAAGTCTTAAAGGGACCTCAACTTACAGCAACACAGTCCACAGGCTAGGCGTCCCACAGGCTGTGTAGCCTTTAAATTAAAGCACAGAACAAGCAAGGCAGCCGCACACTGGTCCGATGATCACAGAGCGAGAGACAAGAAAGGCAAGGCTCACCAAGCCATCCATCTCTCCGCCCCTCAGTCAATCCCACCTGCGTTTATCAGCCAGGCTGGCACAATAAACTGTCTCAGGAAGGCCAGAGATTGTTAGGATATTGCTTCTATTGATCTCACTCTTCTCATTGCACAGGTAAACTTTGGTGCATGATGATTGCCTGAATTCTATAGGATCAAAGACTGTTTAATCTGCACAAATATCTAAATTTTACCTCCGACTGACTTCTTAGATTTTCAATGAAAAAAATAGAATATGTGAAGGATGTATACCTGGGTTTTATTTACAATGCAAAGGCATTCCACAGTGTGAATCATAATAAATTATAGATACCTTTGAAAAGAAAGGAAATTCAAACATTCTTAATTGTGCTCATGCAGCACCCATATGGAGATGGCAACACTGGTTTGTCCAATAGAACAACAGGAGAAACCATAGTTGAAAATAAGGAAAGGTTTTATCATGGCATCATGCTTATTCAATGTGCATTCTGAGGAAATATTCCAAGAAGCTGGACGGCAGGAAGAATACCCTGGCATCAGGATTGGAAGGAGATGCATTGAAAACCCGTGACACATCTGTGACATATCTTTGCTCACTGAAAGTAAAGAGAACTTAAGCCATTGACTGACGATGAGCAGACTAGTGCCTTCATGATGAATGGTGTCTCAGCACTGGGAAAAGAAGCTGAGACCAAGAAGCAGTCATTAGAGCACAATTCGACCAATAAGCAACAGTGTAGAAAAATGGAGAAAAGATTGAAGTTGACAAGAATGTTGCTTACTTTGTTTGAAAAGTAATGTCAATGGAAGCAGCAGACAAGAAATTGAGCAACACATTACAAGGTGCCAAGTTTTGCAAATGTCTTATTTAAAATATTAAAGAAAAGTGATAACACATTGAGGCTGAAAACCATAGTATTTTCAATAGTTTGACATGTATGTGAAAAAATGAAAAATGACTATGGAAGATTAAAAGAAAAATCATGCCTTTATGCTATGATATTGGTGAAGAATATTGAAGGTACCACTAGATGCCAGAAGGATGAACACATCTGTGTCAAAACCAGTAGAGCTGGATGGTTCTTTAGAAGCTAGGCTAGTGAGATGTCTCAAGTACTTGAACATGTTAGCAGGAAAAAACAGTGCTTGAAGGAGAATGTCACTCTTGGTTCAGTAGTTTGTCAGTAAAAAAAGAGAATTTTTTTTCATTCATTCATTCTTAATGAAGTGGCTACAATGGACTCAAACATCACAGCAATTGGGAAGAAGGCTCAAGATCAAGCAGTGTTACTATGAGTTTCAAGTCTATTGCTCAATCACTCTACTCAGGCTTTGAGTTTCCTCATTTTTCCTCAAGCACAATTGGTACTTTAATGTATTCCTGCCCCAGACTTCTTACTCGTTCTTTCCAGACCATATTTCTCAGACTTGCTCTTATTTCCTCATTGAATAAATGAGTAAATGTACCATAGATTGTTGTACATGGAAATAATGGTAGTAACAAGAAATTCTTGATACTGTAGGATTCACAGTTTGTCTGGTTATGCTGGTTTGTGATGACAACTACTACCATACCATATACAGGTAATAAATTTCCCTTTTTGCTGTTCAACAATAAATGTGTACCATATTCATCTTCATGGACAAATAAGACATCCCCTGAAAATAAGACCTAGTGCATCTTTGAGAGCAAAAATTAATATAAGACGCTGTCTTATTTTCAGGGAAACAATATATCCTGACACCAGGACTACTAGACAATGTCATTAAAAAATGAATAAAAGGTTGAAGCTGTCAAGGGTTTCATTTAACTTCGATCAACCATCACCTTTCATGGAAGCAGCGTTCAAGAAATCAAGGATGCATTTCAGTGGGCAAACAGCTGTTCAAGAACTCTTTACAATGTTCAAGCACTAAGATGCCAGTTCGAAGACTAAGGTGGATGTAAGTCAAAGCATGGAACTTTCGAGGCCCTCACATGCATGTGAAAGTTGGACAATAAACTCGAGAAGCAGAGACTAAAGGGTGCATGTGGCTTGTGTTACTGGCGAAGGACAGTCAAGGTGCCATGGACCGCCAGAAGAACAAGCACATCTGTCTTGAAGGAAGCGCAGCCAGAAAGCACATTCATGAGAAGGGAAGATGGTGAGGTTTTGTATCATAAACTTTGGAAATGGTATCAGGATAGTTCAGTCACTGAAAAACGGACATCATGCCTGCAGGATCCGTGAGCAATTGGAAGACCCTCGATGAGTCTAATTGACACAGTGGCTGAAACAATGGGCTCAAACATAACAATTGTGAGGATGATTAAGGACAAAGGGGTCTTTGTCTTCTAATGCGAATAGGTCACTTTAAGTTGGAAATGACTAAGTAGCCCCTATCAACAACAATTTCTTCTAAATTAGACTAGTTTTCACATTTTACAAGATATTGAAAGCATGAACGTGGCAGTGCTAGAATTTCACACATAGACATTAATTTCACAATTTTTTTAAACTTTCATAACAGCAGACACACTAGAGCCCTAGTTCCAGGGCATATGATCTCAAGCACTTATGGATCTTTCATTTCCTTGTTTTCTGCTTCCCCCATGGTGAACTTTCAGATCATCCTGAAACCAGATCTTATCGTGTTAAAACTGGAAATATTTTTTTCAGATAAAAAAAAGATAAGCATTATGTTTTTTAGAATTGAAATGGCCTATATGCATGAGGCAGAAAAATAAAATATACATATCTACCAGTCATATCTTGCTAGATATGAATTCACAAAGTTGCACACAAAATGAGTAATTTCATTAGTGCAATGGTCAGAATAGAAATACATACATGCACACAAATGCACATATTCAAGTAAGTTATGGTTAGGTAGTTTATTTTATTGCTAAATATTTACATGAAACATAAACTGTTTTTTGATTGAATATCAGTCTCTGTCTCGTGAAAGAAAAAAGATTGCAAATCATCTAATCTTATCAAGGTTAAAACTGAAAATTTTGATGGAACTTATTTATTACTTGATTCTTTATTTTACTCTTAGAGGCAAAATTTTGGATAAGGGAAATAGTTTTAAGAGTGTTAAGAAGCAGGCCACAAGATTCTGTGACTATTGAACTATCAGTTCAACATTGAGTTATACTAATGATTATAGTTGGCCAGGCACATCTTGGTTTCTGCACAACAGAAATATTTTTTGTTAATTCTGAAAGCAAACCGTGTCCATACCAGCCACATGGAATATTCACAATGCCATGAAATGAAAACAAACAGATTCTTTTTAATCACCCTGCAGAAAATATCACAGGTTTTTTGGACAATGTCATATCAGCTAGAAATTTGATGGAAACCCTGAGCAACTGGATAAATCAAATTTGCCCTGAGTGAATTTAGAATATGATTTGCCAAGCATCCTATTGATCTAATTAGATACTCTTATTCTCAGAAAGCTGCCCTCAGAAAACTTACACACAAAATACATGGATGCTCATTTAAAATTGCAATCTTATTAAATCAGAGTCTCTTCAGAGACTTGAGTACGTGCATATAAACAAATCTCACTGATAAGATCTATGCATCATTAATAAACTGCAAAGCCATTGCAAATGATTAACTATATAATTTTGCTGGTTTTATTATTACTCTAATACCTTGCTACTTCATGATAAATATTTCAAGGAAAACTTCGAGAAAATTTTCTTACTGTAAAGTTTCAGTTTCTAAATGAAGTCTTTTGGATCAAGTATAGTAGACATGAATAGCATCTCTTCCTACAAAAATGAGCGATGTTGAATAAAATCCGTTCCTATCTGTTTTTTACCAGGATACAGTACCTGGTATGTCTGGTTCACAGACATATGTGTGTGTGTGTGAACGTGTGTATGTGTCAATGTACATGTATACACACACACACAAACACACCAGAAAGCAGCAGTGCTGTTGAGTTGAGGAGTCGAGATTAATTGTTGTGATGTCAGAAAAGGTGAGCGTGAAAATGTGAAATCTTGGATCGGAGTGTTCAACAACACTGAAAACAATAAATGTATTCATGGTCTCTTTAAACTCTGGCCTTTCCCATAAATATATGCAATCAAGAGTTACGCAATTATAGCACAATTAGGACTAAAGATGCACATTAGAAAGCATCACCTTGGGTGAAAGGACTGTATTCAAAAACTGTGCTGCATTGGAAAATAGAATTAGGTAAATATCTTTGTTTTGTTTTTATTTTGATCCTATATTTGCCACTTCTGGGCAGTTCAAGAAAATTATTATAATGAAATATGCAAAAAGCTGTAGTTAGAAAAGCAAAAAGGAAGAACACGCTCAGTATATCATAAATGAAAGGACTCAAGGAAAAATGCAAGCCTAAGATGCAATCTTGAAAAATTCTATTTGCAAAACAATGAAGGAGGCAGGAAACATCAAAAGAAGATGAAAAGAATACATAGAGTCCCTGAACCAAAAAGAACTTATCTACATCCAACCATTTCAAGAGGCAGCTTATAAGCAAGAGGCAATTATATTAAAGGAAGAAGTTCAAGCTGCCCAGAAAGAATTAGTCAAAAGATATGCTCCAGGAATTGATGGAATGCTAACTGAAATTTTTCAACAGGCTGGTGAAACACTGGAATCACTTACTCATCTATAACAGGGTATTTGGAAAGAAGCTACTTGGCCAATTGGTTGAAAGAGATCCATATCTGTACCCATTCCAAAGAAAGGTGACCCAACAGAATGCTCAAATTATAGAATAATATCATTGATATTACATGCAAGTAACATTTTTCTGAAGACTGTCCAATAAAGATTGCAGCATTGAAATGTTATTTAATGGATGTTTATTAATTTTGTCTGCAAGTTTCTGGATTGTTTGATTCAAATAAACAAACTATTGTATCCACAATATGCTGTATTTTGGGTCACAATTTTCTTTGTTGTCAATTAGGATATCATTACTTAAATAAAATCGTCCATTATAACCACTTCTGCTTTCAGTTTTATAAATTGCCTTTGTACCTTTCTTTATTGTTTGGAAAAGTTATATGTGGTAGGTACATCATAATCTGGTGTCAATTTGCGAAGGGGTAGAATCTAGTCTGTCAATCAGGTTGCAGCTTGACCTCATTTGGAGGCACCACGGAAATAAATAGCTCACTGAACCCAGACACACATAGTCTCTGCTTCATCTTCCTGCTGACAAGACACATGGAGCTATGCTAGAGCCCTGCAGCTGGAGGAGCCACATGGAGACCCCTGCCAGTGTTGATCACTGCCACTAGATCCACAAGACTGCTCACCAATGAGCCCATGATTATCCTACATTCAGTGCGATTGCATGTATTGTGTGAGTCTGAAGAAAAATTTATAGTATCAAACATCTGGGCTTATAGCGGATGGTATCAAACATATGGGCTAATAGCGGATTTATGGACTAATCTGGACTGGGCTAGGAGATTTCCTTAATATACAATTACTCTTTGATATGAAATTTTCTATTTTCTATTACACACATATGTGTGTCCATGAATTTGTTCCTCTAGTCAATCCAGACTAACACATTAAATAATTATGATTTCATAGTATTTTCCTTTGAAAAGAAGACTTTAAACACTTTTTCTTTTTCCCAAAGAATATGTATTTACTTGCACTTCTAATCATATGGTACCTTGTTTTTAGTTTTATATCTATATCTATATATCTCATACTCCTTCTGTAATTGTTTCTTTTTTTACCTATGCTTCTTTTTAAATTTTTGGCAGTTCACGAGAAAGCAATATGTTTAGTTTCTAATATTGCTTATTGTTAATTTATAATGTATTTCATCCCAAGTCTGTGTAAATAGGGCGTGCACTTCAGTATTGCTCTAAAGAGGAATTCATCTTTATCATGTCTTTCTTCCAACACTAGTTATAGATCTGTCTGACCCTCAAGCAGCACTTTAGCTAACCTAAGACATTTTCCATGTAAAGTGATGCAGACCTTTGTCTCTATTTTCAATTATACCTTCAGATGTCTACGCCTGATACACTGAGTGGAAGAACTTACAGACACACCTGTGAGTAACATGGGTGTGACTGAACTCTCACTGCCTACAGTGGTTATCATCAGTTGAGTTTCTCAAAAAGACTTAATTCCTCCAGTACAATCATAATGTTTTTTTTTTTATTTTTATTTTGAATTAGGTGAATGTTCAAACACCAAAACATCATTCTTTATTTATTCAACAACTTAACAAACCTCCCAATGCCTTCCTTTGCATCCATCTTTTTCTTCCTATTTTTCTTTTATTGGCTACGGTCTTCCTTTTCACCCAAGGCAACGCCTGTCTCCCCCACCAGACCATGATTCCTTCTCCCTCCTTTCCCTTCCTGCTCCACATAATCACCAAAGTCCATTTCTTTGGGAAGAACACATATTCTTAATTTTTTAATGTATAACAGTGGTCTCATACACTATTTCTTGTTGCTGCTGTTGCTGTTGTTGTTGTTCTTCTTCTTTTTCAACTTTGCTTGCCATTAATTGCTTCACTGGGATTCTGTATCATTTTTAGGAATGCTACCTCCACAGCAAGAGCTAGGCCTCTAACTGAGCAGATTCTAAGAGAATGAGAATATCAACTTGACTCATGTAAATTTGGGTCAATAGCTTCTCTCTTCATTGCTGTCAGTTTACTGTAATGAAACACTCATGAGACCATAGATGTGATCTAAGGGGGAAGGTCAATTCAGAAAGATGTAAATGGATTCATGCCACTAATACATGATATTTAATAGCATTCCAGCACATACTTGACCCTGACAGAAAATTGTCATCTCAATTACTTGATGGATTGCTACCAAAGCTATTTATGTTCAGTGTATCTGACAGAATTAATATTAATAGGTTTTTTGAAGGTACATTCATAGTGTAAGTTCTACTTGACCCCAATCGTTGAACATCTGGGTTGCATTGAACCAGTCTACAGTGTGAACTATCAAGATCTGTGTGAGCAATTTTCACTGTGAGGGGAATTTTGACAAAGATCTTTGTCTTTTTGTCTTTTTTTCAGTCACAAAATCATGCTTGCCAATCTGATTTTACAAGTACATTTGCAATAAATCACTGAAGAAGATAAAATTGTGGGTTACCAAAAGTATCTCAAGCATTAAACAGCACAACAAAGAGGATACTACCAGTATATTGACCCAGAGTAAGGACAAAAGCAACCACAACAAAAAGACACACAGGCATCTCTGAGCATCTCCAGAAATAGGGAGAGAGCTTTTACAAATGTAGGTTAAATCTACTCTATATCTATTTATCTCAAGACGTGTTAGTATAAAGCATGCTGCTGTTCTAGTTCCACAATCAGACTTTCATTTATTCCCTTTTGCTTTATAGACTTATTTTTATTATAGATCAGATGAAAGTAAATTAGTTTTTTTATTCAAAAAATATATACTCAATTTGTTTCATGACATTGGTTGCGATCTCCACAATGTAGCTGCACTCTTCATATATTTCCATGAATTTTCCATTTGTCCTTCTTTCTAAGCTTTATTTTTAGGCAAATGCTGCCATTTTGGTTCTTTATGGCTGACTACACTGAGGAGTGCATTTCTCGCTGGTGTTAGTATTCACTTTATAGGCATGTGTGTTATTTTACTTAAAGACAGTGTCTAATTTTCCAACTGTATGATCCACTATGTACATAGATATACTTGTAGCACACAAGAGCTCTTTAATATGTTTAAAAACAAATGAGATTACTTTGACTATTAAGGTCTCTCTAACCCAAACCCATGTGCATATGAAAATTGGACATTGAATAAGGAGGACCAAAGAAGAATGGATGCATTTAAATTATTGTTGTGACAAAGAAAATTGAAGGAATATTGAAAGTATCATGAAAATACCAAAAGAACAACAACAACAAAATTGATCTTGGATGAAATGCAATCAGAATGGTCCTCAGAGGCAGGGCTTGCATGTAACTTCATCAACATACTTTGGGCATGTCATCTAATGACCAGAAAATGGTGCCATAGCAAAGTGAAGAAATAGTGAAGAAAGTAGAAGGTGCCTGACAATCTGATAAAATCGCATTTGGGGTGGTAAATGCTCCTTTCCAAAGAATCAGCTATCTGAGTGAGATGTCAATTAAGTCCACATGAAAGAAGCACACCATCACCAGTCACTGGAGGATTGTAAATCATGTAATCCAGGTGAAAGCCTAAATTGTGAGAATCCCATTTGTAGAGGGCTACGGATGACCGTGGGGGCCCAACATATGTTTGTGGGAACTACAGGAATTAAGGCTCCAGTGAACTTCCTCTATCCAAAACTAAGGGATGGGAAGAAAGTGGCTACTAAACAGTGTGCACTGGAGAGATGAGCACAGGAGACCCAAGGGATAACTCTGCCTTGAACACTTAAAACCTTGTCAGGTGGTCCCCCCTCTGATGCATGCTGTATCCAATATGGTTGTCAACATTTTCTGTCCTTTGTTTTGTTTTGTTTTTGTTTGTTCACACTAGGGTTTATCTCAGAGGTGTCATGTCATTTTGCATCACCCTCTTGAATTTGTGTTATGTTTGTCTGTTTTGTGGTAGAAGAAGCTAAGGATTAATGAACCTATAGGGACAGCAGGGAGAATTAGGTTTGTTTGGGGAGGGTGGGACAATGGTCTGGGTGGAGGGGAGTAAAAGGGAGATGATATCAAGGAGACCAGGATGGAAAAGTATGTTTGGAGACTGATTGTGGCAGCAATTGTACAATACTGCTTAACATGATTGTACTATGGAATGATATGGTATATCTATTAACTTCCAATTTTAAAAAATAAAAATAAAGAGATATTAATAAAGAAAATGGAATGTGTGAGTAATGAATCTAGGAAAACTGGAAGTTGTCAAAAATGAAATGGAAAGCATAAAGATAGGTATGGTAGGCATTAGTATGCTGAAACGGAGCAGTATTGGATATTTTGAATCAAAAAATCATATAATTTACTATGCTACAAATGACATAATTAAGAGGAATTGCATTGCTATTCATTGTCAGGAAGGACATTTCAAAATAGATCTTGAAGTACAGTCTTGTCTATTACAGAATTTTAGCTATCAGCCTTCAAGGAAATCTTATCAATACAACTGTTCTTCAAATGTATGTATCAATAACAAAAGCTAGTGGTGATGAAATTGAAGAATTCTAACAATATCTTTAGTTGGAAATTGATCAAACAAATAATTAATATGCAGTGATAATTAATGGCTATTGGGATGCAAAATCTGGAAATCAAGAGGAAGGGATAATATAATAAAACATAGTCTTTGTGATAAAAATTAAACTGGGGATCACATGATAGAATTTTGCAAGACTACTTATTCACAGCAAATACCTATTGTCAACAGCACAAGAAGTGGCTATACCTTTGCAGATGAAATATACAGAAATAAAATTGACTACATCTGTGGGAAGAGACAAAGAAGAAGCTTAATATCAGTCAAGCAGATGGTTAACTGTAGGACAGACCATCAATTGCTACTATCTGAGTTCAGGTTACACCCGATGAAGATTAAAACTCAGGTTACACCTGAGTTCAGGTTACACCAAAAGAGCCTAAATATGACCTTGAGTCTATCCCACCTGAATTCTGATATCATCTGCAAGAACAGATCTGATACATTGAACACTAATGACAGGAAACTTGATGAACTTTGGGAGGATATCGAGAATATCATTTATGAGGAAAGCAAGAGTAATTAAAAAGAGAGGAAAAAGAAAAGATAAAAGTGGATGTCAGAAAAGACTCTGAAACGTGCTCTTAATTATAGAGTAGCTAAAGCAATGGGAAGAAACAATGAAGTCATTGTTGCTCAATAGAAATGTTCAAAGGGCAGCTCACGAAGACAAAGTAAAATATTATAATTAACTGTGCAAAGACCTAGCATTAGAAAAACAAAAAAGAACATATTATAATGTATAGAACTCAAGGAAAAATTCAAGCCTGTGTTGCAATCTTGAAAAATGCTATATGCAAAATATTGAGTGATGCAGGAAGCATCGAAAGAAGATGGAAAGAATACACAGAGTCACTGTCCCCAAAAGAATTTATCTATATTCAACCATTTCATAAGCTAACATATGAGCAAGAGCCAGTAGTACTAATGGAAGAAGTTCAATCTCCATGTCCAGAATTAGTCAAAATAAAAGTTCCAGGAATTGATGAAATACTAATTAAAATTCTTCAACAGGCTGGTGAAGCCCTGAAAGCATGTTCTTGTCTATGCCAGGACATTTGGAAGACAGCTACTCGGCCAACTGACTGGAAGAGATTCATAATTGTAACCATTCCAAATAAAGATGACCCAAAAGAATGCTCAAATTACAGAACGCTATCATTGCTCTCACATACAAGTAAATCTTGCTGAGGATCAACCAACAAAGGTTGCAGCAATACCTTGATGGGGAGCAGCCAGAGGTTCAGACTGGATTTGGAAGAGAACTGGGAACAAGTGATGTCATGGCAGAAGTCAGCTGTACTTTGGCTTAAAGCAGAGAATACCAGAAAAATGTTTACTTGTGTATAATTGACCATACAAAGGCATTAGACTATGTGTAGCATAATGAACTATGGATAGCCTTAAGATGAATGGGAATTCAAGAACCCTTCATTGTGCTCATGTAGAAATGGTACATGAATCAAGATGCAGTTGCACGAACAGAACAAGGAAATGTTGCATGATTTAAAATCAGGAAAGATGTGAGTCGCAGTTGAATACTCATGCCATACTTATTCAATCTTTATGTTAACAAATAATCGTATAAGTGGGCTTATTTGAAAAAAAATGTGGCCAAAGGACTAGAGGAAAGATTATTATCTACCAATGATATGCAAATGATACAACCTTGCTTATACAGCATGAATAAGACTACAAGCACTTACTGATGAAGCCCAAGGATTGTAGCCTTCAGTATGAATTAGAACTCTATGTAAGGAAGACTCAAATCCTCATATCTGGACTAACAGGTTACATGAAGAATGGAGAAAAGTTTGAAGTTGTCCAATATTTTGCCTTGCTTGGATCCACAATCAATGTTCATAGAAGCAGTAGTTAAGAGCTCAAAAGACAAATTTCATTTGGTGAATCTGCTGCACATAACCTCTTTAGAGTATTGAACACCAAAGACCCAACCCATGCTATTTTCAGTTGCCTCATATGTATGTGAAAGTTGAATATTTAATGAGGAAGATTGAAGAAGGATGCATTTGATTGTGGCGCTAGAGAAGAGAAAGTTCCATTGACTGCTAAAATGACAAACCAATATGTTTTGGAAGCAGTACAGCCAGAGTGCTCTTTAAAAGCAAGTATGATGAAACAATCTAATATACTTTTAACTTATTGTCAAGAGAGACCAGTCCCTGGACAAGGCCATTATAGGGAAAGTAAAACAGAGGAAGGCCCTCCAAGAGATGGATTGACAGTGGCTACAACAACGGGCTCAAACATAAGCGCAATTGTGCGGATGGCATAGGGCCAAGGAGTGTGTCGTTCTGTTGTACGTAGGATAGCTATGAGTCCAAACCTATTTGACCTGACTTAACAAGAATCCAAACACATTCATAGCCATATTTCCTATCTGCTTATGTAGGCCTATTCACTTTCCCACATCTATTCAACCTGCATATTTCCCAACATGCAAGTACTCACTTGTAGATTATTGTTTATTATTGTTATTCAGGATGATGTATCTATTTTGGTTGTCTTAAACACTTAGGAAACTCTTACGTTTCCCTTTGCCTTGTATACTCTACCACATCCATGGATTTATTTGCATCAAATGTAAATACACATCTACAAATATGCTCTATTAAATTTATATGTGCTTATTGGTGTATGCCACTCACTTTCAAATGTATTATTCATGCATCCACGTGTAGATTACTGCTACTCTGGGATTCTGTATATGACATTTATCCTGATTGTCTCTAACTCTGACCTTCCTCTTGTGTCGGCCTTCCCACTATATCTTTGGCCCAACTTCCCTGCTGTTCCCTTCACCCAAGTTAGAGTTGACTCTCTGGCTAGTAACTTACTCTCATTTCCCACCTACCCCTCCTCACTGCCACTAAGTCAATTTTGACAGATAGTGAATTTATAGGACATTTTAAATTTTTATAGGAACAAAAAGATAGACTCACCTTTTGCTCATCCTTCTCCCATGGAGCAATTGGTGGGCTTCACTGGCTGGCCTGGAGTTTAGCAGTCAATGCATAGCCCATTACACCACCAAAGCTCCCCCACCCCATCAAAGAATGCTTCTTTCAGGGTGAAAATCTTTCCTTGACTTCTAAAATTAGTGGTCTCATATTGAGTTAGTTAATTGTGCCAACCTGGCCGATAATCACATATGGGGTGAATTGAAAGGCGGAGGGATAAATGGGTGGTGAGATTCGCCTTTCTAGTTCTCAGGTCTCTTGTTTTGTGATGGTCGCACCAGGGTGCAGCTGCCTTAGCAGTTCCCTGCTTCAGCTTGCGAGATTGACTACCTACAAGACATCCCCAAGGAGAAGCCACATGGACCTATCCCGATGCAGCCCTGGGTGCTGGAGCAGCCAAGTGGAGACCCCTGCTAGTGCTGAGATGCTAATTTGTTCACTGACTCAGCTTTCCTCCTGCAGTCGGCATCATTGCCTCTGTTTTGTGAGGTGGAGGACTTTGTGGACTGGTGTTGGGTTAATGAATTAATGTTGCACTTGTGGGCTTGGGCAGCATTGGGTTGGGATGTTTTCGTGATGCACGCTTTCTTTACATAAAACTCTCTTATACATGAGTTGCTGTGGATTTGTTTCTCTAAAGTACCCTGACTAATTCACATATAATATTCTTTTGTGACAGCCAACTTTTGTTCAGCATGATGTCCTCCAGGTTTATCTATATTATGGCGGGCTTCACAGTCATAGTTTTCTTTAATATTAGCTAATATTCCATTGTGCATATGCACTATAGTTTGTCTATCCGTCCCTCAACTGGACAATTAAGTTTTTCTGCCCTTTTGCTATTATTTGTTTATTTTAAATACTTCCTGTGGACCACAATAATGCCATCTTTGTTTTCATATAACTACACTGTTTGGGTGAAATAAATGCATTTGATACGGTAGCGACAGTTGCTTTTGTTGTTATTTTGTTTTTGATTAAAAAAAAAAACAGAACAAAATGCTTACTGCCATTGAGCCAGTTATTTCTTACTCATAGCAACTCCACAAGACAGGGTAGAACTTCCCTTGTGGATTTGCAAGACTGTAACTCTTTACAGGAGTAGAAAATCTCTTCTTTCTAACTAATAAGTGTTAATGGATATACACACTACCTTCATATATTTACAGATAGAGAATATATTGAAAAATAATAGCTTCACAATTTTTATTATTTTTAAACCTTATTGCTATTCAGTTGATACTGACCTATAGCAACTCATTAGGACAGGGTAGAAATGTCCATTGGCGTTTCTGAGACTGTCATTTTAGAAAGTTTCATCTTTGTCTCATAAGGTACCCAGTAATTTCAGAATGCTGACTTTGAGATTTCTATTATTTTTCAGCAACATATGTTTAGTTATCCTCATATAATCATGTACTTAAAAGAGTGGTATGGTCAG
Source organism: Echinops telfairi (assembly GCF_000313985.2). Classification (NCBI taxonomy): domain Eukaryota; kingdom Metazoa; phylum Chordata; class Mammalia; order Afrosoricida; family Tenrecidae; genus Echinops; species Echinops telfairi. The sequence continues at coordinate 21,829,381 of NW_022103908.1, read as the reverse complement.
AATTATATATAAAGAGTAAGACTCTAGACAAGATGGATTGACACAGTGGCTGCATGAATGGATTCCAGCAAAGAAAAACTTGTGAAAGCAATGAGGTGTTTCATTCTGGTGTGACAGTGACCCATAGAGTTTCTCTGGGTCAGAGCTGACTCAACGGCACCCAGCAACACCAGACACAGGTTATATGTGTGTGTGGTGTGGCAGTATATGTACTGCAACCTCAACAACAAAGAAAAATCATACGATATTTTGAGAATGATGAGGGCAACAAATGTGCAAATGTTCTTGGCACATGATGGATTGATGTGTGGATTGTGATAAGAGTTGTATGAGCCCCCAATAAAATGATTAATAGAAAGAAAAAAGTCATACAATGTGAAGTGGAAGTGGATGTTAAGAATACAAAATTTAATGACAACAACTAGTAATACTCAATGCATCATTTATAGTTTAAAAGTCAACATATGAATAAAAAATATTAGGGTAAAGTAGAAGAAGCTTGTATATGGGAAGAAGATGATCAAAAACAAATAGAAATGACTAGTAATATGTTAGAACAGAATAGAACCTGGGGAAGTTATATAATCTGTTGTCAATTTGAGAGAATTATTAGTGAAGGGGTGGAGTCTACCCTGTGGGTCATTGTATAGTCAATGAGACTTTTGCCTGGGCATAGCCTTTCCCTGAGGATTCTAAGAATTCCTGGATTTCCCCCTTGAAGGCTGAACACAGACACTCTCTACTCACTCCCTGAGAGACACATGAGACATTAACAAGACACGTGGCACTATGCTAATAGAACCCATGCCCTGGGAACTGGAGAAGCCACTTGGTGACACCTGCCAGTGCTGAGATGCTTCTACCACCACTGGATCCACAAGACTTTGCACCCATTGGCCTGTGATCATTCTGACATCATTGAATGTATTTCGTGAGTCTGAGGAGGACTTTATAGATTGGTATCAGACATATGGGCTAATATCAGACTTACGGACTTGATCTGGACTGGGCTGGGATGGTTTCTTAATATTCAATTGCTCTTGTATATAAAGCTCTTTCTTATACACATATGAGTGTCTATGAATTTGCTTCTCTAGTCTACCCAGACCAACCCGGAACACTATCAGTTATTTTATTAAGGCAATGAATTAACCTCTGCAATTAAAAAACAGTTATACTTAGACAAGAAAATGAAACTCAAGTATATGCTGAGACAGGAGACACACATTATCCCTACAGTGATGTTGAGTAGGGAAAAAAAAGAAGTCCATGCAAACATAAGAAAATTGGAGTTGTTAAAGTATTCTAACCAACATAAATGTCAAGAAAATTAGGAATATTTTATAATGACAGCAGTTCAATTATTCATGATGGCATAACAATCACTAATGTGAATGCACTTAAGAACAAATACTAATACAGTAAATGAAACATAGCCAAGGGTACCACTGTGGGAAAAGTTACATTATCATAAAATGATGGGAATATAGAGAGTATATTCTCTATTCAAAATATAATTTTATTAAACCTCAATAACAATAAGATTATTAGAAAATTATGAATAATTAAAATAATAATTTGATCCAAAAGTAATCACATGGAAATTAGAAATATATCAAATTGAATGAGAATGAAATCAAACCACTATCATCCCAAACAAGATGAAAATATGTGGCATGCAGCCAACAGAATGCTTAGAAGGAATTGCATAGGCATACCTATATTTAATCATTGGATTAATTTACTGGACTCATTTTATGCCTGCTAAACTTATGCTTTATGATTCATGACCAAGTGTTATTTTTGTTAACATTCTTTTTACAATACATTCAATGCATGCTCTTTGTGTAAAATTACACGATATGTGCCTTTCATCATTAAAATTATCTTTTAATGAATTCTGACATGGCATACTTTAAATTCCTCCTGTGAAGAAGAGATAAGGACAATCCCGTGTAGCAAATGGAGAAAAATCATCAGTGCTCCTCCTGGTTTTTGCTGACTGGGTGGCTCTCTGGTGTCTTCATATCATGTACTCCAGATCAAGGCTTCCGGGCAAGGATTTGTTCAGCACAATTACATCTAGTGGATAGTGCTACTTAACTGTGCTGAGCTGTGGTTTGTAATAAATAATAGGCAAAACCTCAATACAGCTGAACAGCTGCCACCACAGCTAAGACAGGAGGCAATGAAGAGATCAGGAAAGAGACATAACTGGGGTGTATACATAAACCCAGCTGCCAAGGCTAAGAACACGTCTCTTAACATCAGCGAGGCTGTAGCTGCCAGAATTTCTCACAATTCAATTTATATATAATTTATATATTGACATCAGACTTGGTAGAAAGATAGAAAAAGTAAAATTTTGCACATTCAACATTACTATAAATAAAAAGGTTCTTGCAAGGTAATGCTGAAACTGATAATGTATGACTAATGATTTCATTTTTGCCAAAGAAAATATATGCCTTTAACCTCTAACTGTACAATTCTTTTTTTTTAAATAATTTTATTAGGGGCTCATACAACTCTTTTTACGATCCATACACGCATCAATTGTGTAAAGTGCATCTGTACATTCATTGCCCTCATCATTCTCAATACATTTTTTTGAGCAAGTATTACCCCTAACTTCATTTTTGTCTATTTTAACAATTAATAGTATTACTTAATTTAATTTAAATAGTGAAGCAGCCATTGTGTTCAAATGTTGAATTCTATTTTCTCATTTCGACTCATTGTTTCATGAATTATTTTTCTAGGGCTTCCATAACAAAGCACCTCACACTGGGTGTGCTCCAAACCACTAGGGAACTAGATGGTCTCCTGGACACTTGTAGAGGTTAGGAGACTGCTGTAGGTGGCAGCAGAGCCCTGGTCACCTGAAAGGCATTCAGTGTTTTTGCATATACTAAAAAAAAAAAAATCGTTCCTATAGAGCCCATTCTGACTTACAGTTATCATAGAAGACCAGGTAGGGAGAGCTGCCTCTGTGGGTTTCTGTAAGTCCTATGGGAGTAGAAAGCCTCAACTCTCATCAATTGAGAGACTGGTGGTTTCTAACTCCTGACCTTGTGGTTAGCAACCCAAAGCATTACCCACTATGCCACTAGGGCTCCTGTGTTTTTATCTCTTTTTTCAGCAGGAAACTAGTCATATTCAAATTGGGTTCATTCTCATGCAATAGGACCTCATATTAACTAGTTACACCTGTAAATACACCATTTTTCATTAAGGGCATACCCACAGATACAGAGGATTAAAACTTCAACTTATTTTTTGAGGCGGGTGGGGTGGGGATTTCAATCCATAGCAGATATATATAATTGAAAATTATTCACTGAATTGAGATAATTACAATCCTTTGTATTCTTAATCAAACTTAAATATAATAATTTTTACTATATTGTTTCTGTTATCATGCATTTATATTAAATTGGTAGGTGAAGGATAACATTTTCTTATGGCAGGTATATCAATTTATTGCAGAGAAAAAATGGAGAAGCACAGGTAGAATATTAGATTTCTTAAATGCACTTGATGTGTTATGCCAGAGCACCACAGCATAAACTGTGTTGGCATATTCTCTCACCTTAAGTTGCCAGGAAGCCAAATAGATGCCAACATGAGAGAACAGTCATGTGGGATCCTTCAATGAGCTTCTACCCTCCCATTTCAGGAAATCCTAATATCACAGTTGAGTAAGCATTATACAGCTAACCAAAGGGCATTTATAGAGGTCTAAATACAAGCATGTACATATGTAAATATATTTATATATTATGACAGGGAAATGGATCTATGTGCCTATATTTATTGGTTTAGTATTAAGATAGCAGATGGACATTGGGCCCTCCACTCAAGTACTCCCTCAATGCAAGAATACTTTATTCTATTAAACTGGCATTCCATGATGCTCACCTTCTGACTCAATCGCTGAAGACAAATCAGATGCATAAGCAAATGTGGTGAAGAAAGATAATAGTGCCAGGCTATCAAAAGATACAGTGTCTGGGGTTTTTAAAGCTTGAATGTAAACAAGCAGACATCTAGCTAAGAAGCAGCAAAGCCCACATGAAAGAAGCACACCAGCCTGTGTGATCACGAGGTGCTGAAGGGATCAGTTATCAGGCATCAAAGAACAAAAAAAAAATCATCATTTTGAATGAGAGGGGTGTGCGGAGTGGAGACCCAAAGCCCATCGGTAGGCAACTGGACATCCCCTTACAGAAGGGCCATGGGGAGGAGACAAGCCAGTCATGGTGCAGTGTAGCAACAATGAAACATACAACTTTACTCTAGTTCCTCAATGCTTCCCCCCACCACCACCACCACTATCATGATCCCAATTCTACCTTACAAATCCGGCTAGACCAGAAGATGTACACTGGTACAGATAGGAACTGGAAACACAGGGAATCTAGGACAATTGATCCCTTCAGGACCACTGCTGGCGATACCCGGATGGTGGAAGGAAGGTGAGGTAGAACGGGGGAACCAATTACAAGGATCTACATATAACTCCCTCTCTGCGGGATGGACAACAGAAAAGTGGGTGGAAACATTGGACAGTGTAAGACATGACAAAAATAATAATAATTTATAAATTATGAAGGGTTCATGAGGGAGGGGAGTGGGGAAGGGAAAATGAGGAGCTAATACCAAGGACTCAAGTAGAAAGCAAATATTTTGAGAATTATGAGGGAAACAAATGTACAAATGTGCTTGACACAATGGATGGATGTATGGATTGTGATAAGAGTTGTACAAACCCCCAATAAAATGACTTTAAAACAAAGTCCTTGTGCAAAGCCACCAGTTGATATATGAGAGAAAGTTGAGGTTATCTGCTCTTTTCAGATTTTAAACCTTAGCTTAATGTAGGATGGCAATTAGGCAGACTAGACTCTATGGAAGTGGGATATTATACAGTTTTGACCCCACTTGACAATTTTGGATCCAGTTTACATGTCTTCCAGTCCAAATGTGCAAGTATAATTACTGGGAGTTGGGGGTTGGGGGGACAAGAATGTTTACTTACAGGTGTTACTAGTTTCTGAAGGGTTATCTATCTTGGTTTTCATGTATCAAATGTTCTTAATTGTAAAAATCAACATACTCAAGTCTGATATGATCAATGAGGTAAAACAAATAAAAACCATAATAGTAAGGGGAGGAAATACTAAAGAACTAGAAAATAGTTGTACTTTTGTGTCCGCTAAGTTTAGCTCCTATAAATGCACACACAAATCATAAAAATTTAAAACACGGGATTTATTTATATGTATGATGTGGATTCAAAATGTTCATTGATACATGGAATTATAAAATAACGGACTTTCCCATTAACATTTTGCAGCCCCTATGTATGATTGAATACCAGATATTACCTTTATAGAACCACATTAAGACATTTTTTCCTATTGATATGGAACCATCAATTGATAATTCTATAATAGTTTTGGCATCAAATTGTATCTGGCTTATACTTAATTAATTATATTAGACCTGAAAACTTCAACTGCATCATGTTCTGGAAATTAACTGAAATAGAGAATTTACCAGAATATAACATAAAAGAAACAACTATGATATAGTTATGTAGAAGGGAACACATCAAAAATATTTGGAAGTACTATAAACAACTAGAAAGTATGATATCTAAATAGTCTTCTTAAACTAGGTTAGCACAACAATCTCTGTGTTATCAAAAACCAAAATATTTTCCCTTTGAAAAATACTTTGTTTAAGTGTCCAATACAATTTGTATTTTTAGTAAATTTATCTATTCTACTGTACATATACTGGTATTTTTGTGTTATTTGGTTTTGATGAACTATTTCTGGTGAAGTCCAATGCCCATTTTAAACAGTGATATCTGTATTATATGAATTAATATATTAGTTAGATACATATATTATGTTATATTTGCACATTTCACCATTTCAAGAAAAATTAACACAGAGGCACTGCTCAAAATTCTGCCCAGTGGGGAAATTTCTTTCATATTGTCGTTCAGAAGGGTCCCAGAAATGAGCTGTAGGGCTATACCTGTCCACTCAGGTAGTATCTGTACATTTCATAGCACCATCTATAAATCAAGATCAAGTTTTCTGTTATCTTGGTCCACTGACCAGAAGGAATTTATCAGAAAATGTAAGCAGAAAGAAAGCAATAGAACATATGTGGAAACCATGAAATTAGTGACCACTTAAAAAATTATCTTTAATTGGTAGTTAACAGATATATCATATCATTCCATAGTTCAATCAAATCAAGTGGTATTATACAATTGCTACCACAAACAGTTTCACAACATTCTTTTCCTTCCTGGACTCCTTCACATCAACTCCCATTTACCTCCACACCCACACCCACCCCCAGTGTACCCACACCCCAATCCTCCCAAAACCCTTTATTTGCTGTCTATTTGCTGTCCCTATAGTTTCATCAATCCTGGGTTTCATATGCAAAAAAAAAAAAAGAAAAAACATATCATATAAATTCAAGAGCGTGACTCCCAATGACATACACCTCTGAGATAAACCCTAATGTGAACAAAAATACAGAGACTGTTGAAAACCAGCGTGCCTCCGAGGGGATCAACTGACAAAATTGTAAGGGTTCAAGGCAGGTTTACCCCTATGGTCTTGGGTATTCATCTCTCCAACGTACTCTGTTTAGTGGCCACTTTCCTCCCATCCCTAAATTATGGGTGGAGGGAGATCATAGGAGGTTTATTTCCAATGTAGTTCCCACAAATGTCTCGTGGGCTCTCCCTGTTATCCATAGCCTTCTGCAAACTGGATTCCCACAATTTAGGCTCTGATATTAATCTCTCCTTTGATTTTGGATTGTATGATTTATAATCCTTTGGTGACTGATGATGGTGTGCTTCTTCCATGTGGACTTACTTGACATCTCACTTAGATGGCTGCTTATTTGGAGACAAACCTTTAAGACCCCAGACACTATTTTCTCTGATAGCTGGGCACCATCTAATTTCTTCAACACATTTTCTATAGCACCCCTATCTTCTGTGTTCCCTTCCTGAGGGTGAGTATCGAGCAGGGCCATGATGTAAGATTTAATTGTTCTTAAGTTGGAGCTAGGATTTAGTGCAATCCCCAAACCCATTCCTGGATCTATGCTTTGTTTGTTTGCTAAATCTGCCTTTGGCTCCCTTTCAAAACATCCTTGTTAATTTATGGTAGAGAGTCTTATCAATCATCCCACTGAGGCATAGCAATCTTCTGTGAATATTGTCTTTGATTAGCCCCTGGCACTATTTTTTAAAGCTCTATTAAGATAGGGGGCTATTGGGTCATTGTAGGCTGATGCTATATAACAGAACCAGAATTACTCACTTGTACAGAATTAACCTTTACATGGCTGGATGTTGTTTACACAACAATGGGGATTAATTGTCAGGGAAATGTACAATAATAACTGAGAATGTCAGTCACAGATTTACTGCAATAATACATATCTTAATACAGCATATTAGGCATTGATGTTGCAAAACCTTTTTTGTCTGTCTACCAACAGTTCAACAGTGCTGGTCGAGCTTTCTTCTGCCTCCTCAGACACCGTGTATATTCCAGTGTATGACCTCAGGTTACAAGTGTGTCTGAGGAGGAGTTTCTGCATCGGATTTCCCTGCTGCAGCCTCTGGAGCATGCCGTGTGCCTTGAAGATCCAGGATTGAAGTGTCCCCGACTTCCAGGTTTCCCCAGGATGCACATAGAAGCCTAGGTCAATGTGGCCCATTTTGTGCATACCACCAGAGACACTCCCTCCACGAGGGTCCCTCAAAGCATTTTCAGTCATTCTTCCCCCAAACTGGAGGTCTGTCCTCCCGCTTTTCCTACCAACAGTCATGCATTTGTGTTCCTCAAGAAGTGTTTGCCCCCTTTCCCCTTTCCTTGTTTTTCCCATCAAAGTCCTCATCCCTCTGATTGAGCTGTCTACCTGTCTGGGGGGACCTCTTCATAGCTTTGCATGGCAGCCACTAAGTAGACACGATCCCCTTTTCCTCCCTGGACCATTTGATCCCAGCTGATCTGAGGCGCCCTCAGGCAAAGTGACCTTCAAAATACTTGCCTCGAGCATATGGTGTATGGTTCATTGGCATCGGTCTGGCTCTCCACCAGGCTGCCTGGACTCCCGAGCCAGCAAAGAGGATGACCTACAGGCCGGATCTTGTGCTGTTCTGCTGCTGTTCCTACAGCAGTAGACTCAGATAGTATCTGTCCTGCTGTGCTTGACTGCCTTCACTCCGCATAATGTCTTCCAGACCCCTCCAAGTCTTGAGGTGTTTCATAGTATCACCGCTGTATTTTAGGATGTGTAGTAATGTTCCACTGATGGGACTTTAGGCTATTTCCAACCTCTTGCTATTGTGAACTGTGCTGCAATGAACATGGGGGAAACATGCTTGTTCGTGATCTGTTCTTAACTCTTTTGGGTATATGCCCAGTACTGGTATTGATGGGTCATATGATATTTCAATTGCCATCTGTTTTAGGTAATGTATCACCTTCCACAGTGGCTGTATGTATTTATAATTCCACCAGCAGTGAATGAGTTCCAATCTCACCACAATCTCCAGCTTTGTTCTAATTTTAGTTTTAATTAGGCAAAAGTTACGGGTCTTAAATGATAGTTCATGGTTGTTTTAACTTGCATTTTCCAAATGGCTCATGAACGGGAGCATTTCCTCATGTGTTTAGTAGCCATTCAAGAATCATCCTTTGTGAATCATCTCTTCAGGTCCTTTGCCCACCTTCTCAGAGGGCTATTAGAATTTTTCTTGTTCTAGGCTTATCATAGAGTTCGATTTTAGTAATTAGTCTTTGGTCCATTATGTCGTAACTAAATATCTTTCCCCATTCTTTGGCCTCTCTTTTTACTCTTTCATGAATTCTTTCAATGCACACAAGTGCTTTAAATGTAATAGGTCCCACTCATCTATCTTGTCTTCCGCAGAGCGTGTTTCCTTTGTTCTCTCTGAGAGCCCATGTTGTCCCTGCACTAGGACACTTAGTTTTTACCAATTTTCCCATTGATGTTCCCAATGTTGCATTTTATATTTAGGTCTTTGATCCATCTTGAGTTTGTTTTTGTGCATGGAGTGAGGTATAAATCTTGTTCCATTCCTCTGCAGCAGTTATCCAATTTTTCCAGCACTATTTATCGAGCAGGCCATCTGCTTCCCATTTAATGCTTAGTCGGCTTTTTGAATACTTTTTCTAAAACTTATTTTATTGGGGGCTCGTACAATTCTCATCACAATCCATACATACATCCATTGTGTCAATCACATATGCACATTTGTTGCCCTCATCATTCTTGAAACATTTGCCTCCCACTCTAGCCCCTAATATCAGTTGCTCATTTTCCCCCTCCCTCCCCACACCCCCTCCCTCGTGAACTCTTCATAGTTCATAGATTATTATAGTTTTGTCATAAGTGACCCTGTCCAATGTTTCCCTTCGCCTTCGTCTCTGCTGTCCATCCTCCAGGGAGGAGGCAATACTTAGATTCTTATAATTGGTTCCCCCTATTTACCCCACATTCCCTTCACCCTCCAGGCATCGCTCCTCTCACCACTGGTCCTGAAGGAGTCATCTATACTGGGTTCTCTGTGTTTTCAGTTGCTATCTGTACCAATGTACATCTTCTGGTCCAGCCAGATTTGTAAGGTAGAATTCGGATCATGATAGTAGGGTGGGGGGAGGAAGCATTAAAGAATTAGAGAAAAGTTATATGTTTCATCATTGCTACCCTGCACCCTGATTGGCTCATCTCCTCCACCTTCAGGGTCTGTTTAAGCTTGATCTATCTTTTAAAATCAATTTATGATTTTTGATCATTTTTGCTTCTTTGTAGGTACACCTTTATGACTGTGGGTCATACAACAATCAGTTAATGATGAGTATTTATTGACACATGGTAAACTGGTGGCCCTATACTTCATGCCATGAAACCATAGCTGCAATCAAGACCTGGTTAAATGTATAACCTACTGCCAGTCTTCAATACCTCTCTTGATGTCACAGACCAAATAGGAAAACTGAATGGAGGGCTAGTGGGAATCATCATTGTGTATTTTTTGAATCCTTCATAGTGATATTTATGTCTGCAATATCACAGGGATGCTACACTGCTGTTAGTTTACTATATTCCTAAGTAGAGGTAGGTATCTATGTAAGCTTAAAGTAACAATACTATGTTATCATTACAAATCAAGCCAAGTGGATATTACATGTATTGTGTTCCTTATATCCTTTTGGTTTTCAGGGGGTTGGGGCAATTTTCAATATTGTAACTACTATCTCATCAAGTAAGATTATTCAAGTGCCAAAGGATTTCCACAACCTAAGATCTTTGGGGTTATTTTTGCAGAGTCTCATGGGCAGATTCCAGGTTCAGGAGAGATCGTGATGAGTACATTTCTCTCACTGAAATGCTGCATACCACAAATGGGCATGCCATTGAGAGGCCACCATGGTTTCTCACAGTGATTTGACTTTCATTTGCTCATGACAGACATCAGATACCTTCAGATCTCTGGGTCGCTGATGAATAACTTCTCATTGTGTTTGAGCTGCGTCGGTGAAGCAATATGGTGGCTCTCACCTCCTCATGCTGTTGTGACAGTACTGCCTGGAATGTACAATAGTTTGGAGTAGCACTTGAATGAAACCAGCAAAAGCTAGGATTGTCACCATATTCTCTTGGTCATCTCTGTCGCATATGTTAGAGATACTTCCAGGGGTGATTACATTTATATCTTCTAATAGGCTGTGAGCTCTTATCTCTACAACACCAGTAAGGCTTCTCTTTGAGACCTTTTACTCACTTTGATATATAGTGACTCCGAGTTGTGGGTCAACGGTAAGGAGAGATAATGGAGGGATTCACATTAATGATAGATTCACTACCCTTAATACACTCACGACTGCTTCTCTGGTGATGTCTATAACAATTGCCATATGACTTCATGCACAACCCATTCATTGCTAATGAGTCACTTCTGATTCATGGTGGATGGCCCTACAGACCAAAGTAGAACTACTTCTGTGGGTTCCCAATATTGCAACTCTTTGCAGGAGTAGAATGCCTTGTGTATCTTCCATGGAGCTGCTGGTGGTGTCAAACCGCTAGCTCTGTAGTTAGCTGGGTTATGCAAGGTGGGTTACACAAGGTCAGTAGTTCAACAGCACCAGCTGCTCTAAAGGGAAAGATGAAGCTTTCTGCTCCTGTAAAGAGTGACAGTCTCAGAAACCCACAGGGCTGGTTCTGCTCTGTCCTATGACTTTGCTGTAAGAACCAACTGACTTCCTGGTACTGAATGTTGGATAAATGAAAAATGGACCACGTTTTCTGAAAGCATAGATTATGGCATAATAGTTAAATATTTATGGTTCAAAAACATAACCTATTCTAACTTTAGGGTATACAACTATATCTTGTTATTTGAAATGATCAGAAAAGGACTATCAATCACATTTTCTTCTAGCTTTTGAGCAAAACTTCCAATTGTTTTCAGCGTTGATGTGCTATACAATCTTTGAGAGAAATGCCAAAAGTCAATCTTTACTGAGGGATGAATACTGTAAAATAATGGATAATAATGTGACCAACAATAAATGAATTGTATGAGGGCACTGTGAAGTGAATTTATTCCATATCATTTCGATGCAAGCTGATTTGAAGAGCTATGGCATTATTCATAATAATGGTCTTTATGGTGAAAAATAAGCAATCGGTTTTTAAAAGCATATTGGACACAATATAGAAGACAAAAACATGTTTCCTTGATCTGAGTCATGACAAATGTAGGCTGGATACCAAAGAAAATCTTTATAGATGCTGATTAGACAAGAAATTAATATGTAAATAACTTCTGAGGATTGTAAATATTGAAATGTATTTTAAAATATATTTCTTATTTTTCTTTTTCTCTCCCCCTCCCTCTCCGCTTCCCAAAATATATTTCTATAATAAGCGTTCTGGGGGGGAAAGTTAAGCTGACAGACTGACTATTCGCCGCAACTCAAACCAGCTGGACCTGACAGTGTAATGGTTTATGTGCTGAGTTGTTGAATAAAAGGTACCTACCAGCTCTTCCACAGGAGAAAGATGATGCTGTCTTCTCCTGTACCGATGTGTAGTCTCAGAAGAGTTACACTCTGTCCTAGAGGGTTGACTAGATGGCCGTTTGAATTTGTCCTATTAGCTCATTTACCAAAGCCCTAGGGTTTATTATCAGAATAAACGTTAGTTAGTCGTTTATTGAGTCTTTCTATACTTCAGAATACTATCACAAGGTTTCATTCTACCTAGAGGATTTAGACAAATAGCTTAATTGCCCTTTACCAGAAATATTGCATATCTTATTTCTGATGTTTCTTTATGTACTATAATGATAGAAATAGTATGATGTCCACCTTCTAGTACAAGCCTGGAAGTGTATCTCTGGTGTGTATAGATGAAGTTCAACTGGATGCGTCACAGAATACTCTTTTTCTCTACGTATGTATATTTGAATCATTCTCCAAATAGATTAGAACCAAAAGCACTGTCTCCAAAATATCTCTGTTGCACCATATACCAATTTTAGTAATTCCAGAATTAAAAATAAACCTCAATATAATAGGCAATTTGATATATTATTTTTTAATATCACATTGATTTTTACAAGTTTATGATCATATAGATGTGCCATTTAAATTCTTCTTTTCAAACATATCTACATGTTTAACTAGGTTTTTTTGCTAGTTTGTATACCAATATTTTAGAGGTTCAGCAACTACCTTGTTTTTATTTATGATTTATCTTACAGTTTTTATGACATCTCATAAAATCAAACTATTGTTTTATGTCTTTGAAATTACCAGCTTTCTCTTTCCATATCCCTTCTGTACAAGAATATGAAAATAGTTTACCATTATTTTGAAAGAGACTGCTGAGGGACTCAGCAAAATATTAACGTTGAATACAGGCGGCAATGTACTTAATTAAGAAAAATAAAGGTTAACAATGTTGATTTTCCTTATAAAGAAGAAATTAGAGAGGAAGCTATTGCTGCTTCCTTACATGTGTATACATTTACAAAATCTTACAGTATGATATGCTTATGCTTCAATATTCATTTCATTAAAATACTTTCAAGCTGATATTTTATCACATATGAAAAATGTATGACTTTATTTCTTTCCAGCCTATTAAAAGGCATGGCAGAATTTCTAAAGAAAAAATAGGGTGATTGTGCCTCATGGCTAAAACCATGACATTTACTTTGATGTAACAAATATGAATTATAAGTAATTGATTATTATTATTTGAACTCTGGGAATTTTCCTTCAGTTTATTTGTTCAAAGAATTCTATTAGTATAATCATAAATTAGATCTTCCTTTTTCATGTTTACTAGGTTCAATTTCCTTTGCCCACTGAATAAATATTAATTTCATTTTGTCCTTGGGTACTTTATAGATAGTAAATCCACATAGGAGAGATTTTCTACAAAATAGCCTCTTTTTTTATATGATGGTCAGCATTAAAATGTAAATACTACAGACGTTTTAAAATAAATATGTAGAAAGCTTAAGTGATTCTTATCATGTGTGATATTTTATTTAGGAAATTGATGCTTATTTTCCCTTCTTAACATGTAGTGCTATAAAATGATAATGAGAAATTAAGGAAAAATAAATTAAAATACTAAGAAATGTCCTTATATCTTTTACTATACTGATTTTGTCGCATCTACTTTTTACCATACATATACTTATGTGTAATATATATATATACATAGTAGAAAATGTAAGATCATCCTTAGATACTTACTTGTCTTAAATGTTTCAGCAAAGTCTAAAAAGCTCTAGATATTTTACAACAGTAAATTATTTATCTTTACTAATTAAGGATAAAATAAAGTCAAGTCACTGGCATGAACCCTAATTCTGTTTTTTATTGCTTACAAGACATAAAATATTTTAAAATCTTAAGTTATCAGCTATATTTTAAAATATTTGTATAGTAGATATATATATATACACATGTCTATTATAAACATGTGCATTATGCGTATACATAAGTAGATTAGAAGTGTTTGCTCATAGCTGCATAAATAGACATAGACATAAGTACATGAGCACATGTGTCACAATTTTCTCTATTTCTCTCTCTTTTAATGTTGATATCATATATTAATTGTGAAATTTTCAAAGAATGCTCATAGTTGAACGAAATTATGACCCTTTTGGAATTTATAAAATGAAGGGAAGATTTGTATTTTGAACACTCCCTGGTAATGTGTTAAAATGACTAATGCTAATGGGAGAGTTATATATTTTAGTAAGATGTAAATCTTTGAAGGATTCCTTTCAACTCTGAGAAGTGATCACTATAAAGTCCAGTTGTTTGCAGTAGGAGAGGCATCATTTGAATTTAATTTTCAGAATTCTACAAAATCTTGGTAGCAATTTGTCTCATAAGTCATAATCTGAATTTCAATTTGTCTGTGTTCCACAGATCCCATCCAAACCATGGCTTCCACCAGAAGGCATACAACATTTCAAAGAGGAAATTTTTGATTAAGGAGGCAAAGAAGTGTACCACCTTTGCATCAAGTATCATAAGAAGACTATTAAAAACCATGAGTGTCATCAATGAGGTTCAGTGCTTTAGTGAAACACTCTTCACCATGTTGATTTATAGTGTCTGCCATTCGTCTAACATTGACTACAATATGTAATATATTTGAGTGACTAAAGACAAAAAATATCATTCTTAAAGACTAGAACTGTGAAAGCCGATACCAACTCAAAGTGGGCACAGAAAAGTAATCAAGTATAAAACAATCCTGTCTTCACTGTACTCCTTCACTCCATTTGCAGCTCTCTTTTGTCAAAGGCAACTGGAAATAAGCCATCAGTCCAGCACAGGTGATCAGGCATGCAGAGGTTAACATGTGAAGTCATGGAAACGGACTTTATTTTACACAACTCATTATCTACCCAGGAGTTCTTTTCCAGGAAGAGAGAGAAATATACCAATAGGACTGATGCCAGATAAGGAGCCCTCAGAGCACTGGGAAGCACTGGTCAGCTACTAACCCCAAGGTCCAAGTTTAAAGCCAAAAGCCTAGATGACAGATAGAGATGATGCTGCCTGACCCTATAAAGATTGATGCTCAGAAACTCTATAGAAGGTTGCTGTGGTTAGAATGGACTTAATGGCAGTGAGTTTGTTGTTCCTTGTTTGCCAGACATGAACCTAAATAATCAAACTACCACTTACACCTAAAATGTGAAGTCTAGCAAAACAAAGATAGCCAGGTGTTGTCAGGTTGGCTCTAATAACACCATGTGTGATTATGTCTAATTATTCAGAAGTAAATTGTCGGGGTGAATCCAAATCTACCCCCTTTGGGTCAGTAGAAGGTATATAAACCAACTGTTTGACCCACACTGGAATTTCTGAACTCCATTAAAAGTATACTATCACACTGAAATTAGTATAACTGAGTCATATGCATTTAAAAAGGGATATATGACTTGGAGGAGTAAGGTGCACCTGACCCACGCGATGGAATTTTCAATAGTCTCATACCCGTGTGTAAGTTGGACATTGAATAAGGAAGGCAGAAGAAAAAAAATCTATGCACTTGAACTATGGTGTTGGTAAAGAATATTGAAAGTACCATGGCTCGCCAAAAAAACAAACAGATACATCTGGGAAGAAGTACACACAGAATGCTCCTTAGAGGCAATGGTGGTGATATTGTCTCACATACTTTGGACATGTTATCAGTAGAGGCCATTCCCCGGAGGACCTGGTGTTTGGTTAAGTGAATGAGGCAGTGAAAATGGTGGATTGACACAGTGGCTGCAGTGAAAAGATGGATTGACACAGTGGCTGCAACAATGGGCTCAAACTTAAGAACAATTGTGATGGTGTTACAGGATGCAGTAGTGCTTTGTTATGTTGTACATAGGGTCACTACATACGTTAACAGCATAAACAGGTCAAGAATATATAAGAGAGAAAGATCTAAGTCCCCAAAGAGGAAGGGGATCATCATAGTGGCCTTGAACCACTAATGAGAGTTGCATATGTCATACAAGGGTGAGTGTATGAGAGAGTATGATAGCCCTCTAAGTCTGAAATACACTTCAGTAGCATTTAAATTTAAGCAACTGGAAAGAGTTAACCAAAAATGTGATAAGACATGTAAGCTGAAGAAAGAGCTAGGAGCATTCACGTTGACAGGGAGAATTCCATTCTATTCTGTAGGTATTGAAATAATTTGATCAGATAGCTGACTCGATTAGCTTTCCACGTTACTAAGATTGTTCTGTGAGAAATATGGAGGATTATTTGCAAATTTCAAATTGTAGGCTGAGAACACATTGGAGAGCTACATGGAGCAAAAATGATTAATGTGTACATTATGGCATGGATGTGGGCATAGAAAAGAGGAGCAGATCTTCTCAGCTACAAATTCAATCTATTGCTAGCATTTATCAGAGTAACTAGTTCCATTTTTATTGACTAATATCCCCAACCACATCCGCTGTACTCAGATATATTAATGAACTTCTCTGGAGAGCTATAAAAATGTTATGTGAGTAATTTTTAGTATCACTGTATTTGTAAGTGTGTTTTGAGACAATTTTACAATTGGTATGTCTTTCATTACTAAGACAAAATCAATCAGAACCATCCAAAAAAAAAGAGGTCAGTCATTGCAAGGTGTATGAAAAATATGGAAATCCTTTTCCAGGGATTGGATTAAAGTAGACATTGATAAATATCCATTTTCTTCTTATTTTCTATTGCCTTGATTAAACTCAAACCTACTATCCTTGAATTGATTGTGACTTATAGGGGCTGTGTAGGGTAGAGTAGAATTGCTCCACAGGGTTCCCAAGGCTGTAAATCCAATTCCCAGGCTGCTTCATCTTTCTTCCACAGAGAAGCTGGTGAGTTTGAAATACTGACCTCTGAGTTAATAACACAAAGAACTGTGGCACCAGGATTTGTACTCTCTTTGTTACTCTGACTTACAATGTCTAAGGTGACTGATTTTATTAAAATGAAAAAAAAAGCCAGAATTTTTAAAACTGTATATATTAAAAACCATGTCCAGTCTAGTCCATTTGAAATGCTGGCAACCCTATGTATGTTTGACCAGCACTGTGCTCCATAGTGTTGTCAGCGAATGACTTTTGGACCATAGAACACTGGTTCCTTCCTGCACAGGACCCTCCATATCCCCCATGAAGTACAGCTTTATTTTGATATACGTGGCTTCACCAGCAGTTAGGATCGAATGGATGGCAATTGATTTTATTCAATATATGTGGGGAAGCAATTTTCTTTAATTTTATGTGTAAACATAAATTTATATTAAGAAGACATGTAGCCGAGAGGAATTACTGAAACCTGAATGAAGGCTGAATGAAAGTAAAAGTAAACAGTGGAAAGAACTAGGAGGAAATGACATTTATAGAGTTTGAAATACAGGCAAGTACATATGGATACATATATATACATATATAATGATAGAGAAAAAGATCTATATACGTATATTTATTTGTTAAGTATTACAGTAGCAGATGGACATTGGGCCTTCACTCAAGTACTCTCTCAATGCAAGATTTTGTTCAAATAATCCAGCATTCTGTGATGCTCACCTTCCCTGACATGATTGCTGAAGACAAAAATGGGTGTATGAACAAATGTGGTGAAGAAATCTGATGGTGCTTGGCTATCAAAAGATGGTGCTTGGCTAGCTTGCGTCTTAAAGGTTTGAAGATAAACAAGCAGCCATCTAACTAAGAAACAACAAAGCCCACCTGGAAGAAGTATACCAGCCTGTGTGGTCATGAGATGTTGATGGGATCAGGTAACAAGCATCAAAGACGCAGAACAAAAAAGCATATTGATATGAATGAGGGAGAGGGTGGAGTGGAGACTCAAAGCCCTTCTGTATGCAATTGGACATCCTCTTACAGAAGGGTCACAGGAAGAGATGAGGCAGTCAGGGTTCATTATATCACTGACAAGCATACAACTTTCCTCTAGTGCTTTAGTGCTTCCTCCTCCCCACTATCATGACCCCAATTCTACCTTATAAACTAAGCTAGATCAGAACATGTACATGGGTACAGATAAGAACTTGCAACACAGGGAATCCAGGATAGATAAACCCCTCAGGACCAATAATGAGAATAGCAATATCAGAAGGGGAAGGGGAAGGTGTGTGTGTGGGGAAACCAATCACAATGATTGACATATAACCCCCTCCCAGGGGGTTTGACAACAGAAAAGTGGGTGAAGGGAGACATCGGTCAGTATAAGACATGAAAAAATAATAATTTATCAATTATCAAGGGTTCATGAGAGAGGAAAGGTGGAGGACGAGGAAATGAGTTGATAGCAAAGGCTCAAGTAGAAAGAAAATGTTTTAAAATAATGATGGCAGCATGTACACATGTGCTTGACACAATGGATGGATGGATGAATGGATAAATGGATTGTGGTAAGAGCTGTAAGAGCCGCCCAAGAAAATGATTCAAAAAAAAAAAAAAGAAAGACAAGAAAACTCCAAAAGAAAAAAGTATTAAAGCTTAGTAACTGCTAAAATATCTTATGGTTCCTGATAGATAGATGACAGACAGATGATAGATAGATAGATAGATAGATAGATAGATAGATAGATAGATAGATAGATAGATAGATAGATACAAGATAGACAGAAAGTTTAGAATAGGAGACTCTAGCAATAATGATTCTTCTCCATGTATATAAATATTATTTTACAAAGATGTTGTCCTTAGTCTGAATACTTTCTTGTGAGCAGGACATGGATTGGGAGAGTATGGTCATGAAACTTAGAGCCTCGTCCCAGTAGCAATCTGGTTTAATCAAAGAAATTGTGCACTTATGCCATCTTGTTAATCAAAAAGACATTCTGTTGGCATGTCTACTTATATGACATAGAAAAATAAGATTTCTTTTTTGCTAATATATTTGACAGATAATGTATCAATTTATTCATTATCAGGTAGAAGTACTGACCTTCTATTCTAAACTTTCTGAGAAACTTCTCTTT
This sequence comes from Echinops telfairi, assembly GCF_000313985.2. Taxonomy (NCBI): domain Eukaryota; kingdom Metazoa; phylum Chordata; class Mammalia; order Afrosoricida; family Tenrecidae; genus Echinops; species Echinops telfairi. The sequence continues at coordinate 21,810,250 of NW_022103908.1, read as the reverse complement.
AGATCAATTGGCTTGAACAATTGCTTAGTAAACTTTGCATAGGCAGATAAAGTTGTACATCTAAGATGTACACTAGAAATAAATTGGTTAAGGAGATAAAGCTTGCATAATTTTTCAGGTTGAACATTAAAAAGAAGAAGAAGCATCTGTTTAAGAAGGAGTAAATGGATTTCCTATTTAAGAGACTTTCCAACAAACACATTAGAAAGAAGGACTTTCATTTACGATCAATAAAAGTCTACATAACAAACAACACTTTGTTCTCTCAATAAGAAAGACGATTTTATCCTCAGGAACCAATAGCTAAGAAACAAAGATAGAAGATAAAGATGTGTTGTTCAGACCAATTACATTGGAGAGGAACATAAATAAGGGCTGTGGTTTTGTGCCAGCTTCAAACAAGCCTTTTGTACTAGAGACCGGAAAGATGAGAGCGCTGAAACCACACAATGCAAGTAAGACATGCAAAGGAAAAAAGCCTGCTATTCTACCTTTCATAATTTAATTTTAAACTGAAAAAGTGATCACATGATAGCTTTTGAAATGATCACATAATTGGTTGAAAAACATGGGATTTTTTTTAAGTGACATAATCAGATAATATAATTTGGAATTTTTCTAACAATTATATTTCTTCAATTACATACAAATGGACCATTAAATAATTAAAATATGAATGAAAATGTTTTCTTCCCCTTGATTCAGTCTCATGATGAGTCTGAATGCCAGACTAGGACTGTACTTAATAGATAGTTTATATCCTAACTGTTCAGAAGTAAATTTTCAAGCCTTTCTCCTTTGCAAATCTGGATAGACTCAAACGCATTACCATCAAATCTGTTCCAGTGGATGGCCACCTTATGGGACAGAGTCGAACTGACCCTGTGTGTTTCTGAGACTGTAACTCTATAGCACAGTAGGAAGGCTCATCTTTCGCCAATGGAACAGCTATTGGCTTGTGAACTGCTGACCTTGCTGTAACAGCACAAAGCATAATCACTACTCCGTCAGGCTCGCTGAGACCTAATTTTCATGACCATTTGAGTACTTATACCGTCCAGTACCTTAAAACATGCATATGGGGTTAGAATGTATAGCCATATTTACCCTTTATTCTATTTTACTCCATTTTCCATAACAGGTATCTTGCATAACACAAGCTATTTGTTTATTAATAATGTTGTTTATTATGCATGTATTTCTTTGTCTCTCTTATTCTACTTCTTTTTTATCTATCTTATATCTATCATGTATCTCTATGTAATCTTTTTAAATGCAGGTGATTTTTGTCTTTTTTTTCCCACACTAATAATATTAGATGCTATACTAACAGAAGTTAGTGTTTGATTCATGGAGGTATTTCCATTTAATGAGACTGATATATCAAAGAAGAAACAGCTTCTGTTAGTCAAATAATGATTTTAGTTTTGGAAAACTTAGGGTTTGAGATTATTCTGGCTTACCCAATCATAAATTTCTTATATGCATGTTAGAAGTTCACTTAAAAAATATCATAATGAAAATATGAATTGAATATTATTTAGGGAGGAATATTGAGTTCAGACTTCATGTGAAAATAATAATATTGAAAAACAAAATGAAATAATGCACCCAATCATATGCAAATAAACAATAAATCCACACTTCATATGTACCATGGGGGAGTTTCCATCTCGTAGTGACCCAGCAGGACAGAGTACATCTGCTCCTGTGCAGGTTTCCCACAGGCTGGTGAGGTCCAAACGCTGGCCTTACGATGAGCACTATGCCACCAGGGTTCCTACTATCCTCCTGATGATGGTGAACTTGACTTTCTTTTCTTTTAGGTGGGGTGGGTGGTTTGTGTAGGAATTTACCATATATGACTTGTTTACTATTGATTCTATGCTCTTTTCCATATTGTAGACAATTGAAAGATATGGCTACAAATATGAGTAGATTGGAAACTGAGCATCAATGACAAAATAAAGAAACAGGTGACAAAATAAGGACTTAACTTTTCACTAAACCACTAAATATTTGGTGTTTTGCTGTTTTGTTTATTTGTTGTTTTATTTGTTTTTTATGAAAGGCATTGCCCTAATTTGGTATATACATATACCACTGTTAATAAGCATTTTCATTTCAATGTCATCTGTGTAGGCTGTTTATCCTATGTTTATATAAAACCAGTACAATACAGTCCCATAAATTACTTTCTATTAAAACACCTAATTCACAACGCTGTAGAATTGCTCTCCGATATTGTTTTGTTTTTATTATTTTTTCTGCATTAAACAATCTGGAAGGAAATTTAGACATTGAAATATACTTTAGAGCTTTTGGGCTATAATAATGTAACAACAAATAATGGAAAAAAAACATGATGATACATATAGATATAAGTAGGAGTTACATATATTTTTCTGGTAGTAAGTACTTCTGAAGACTCAAATGAAATCATGTACATTTTAGTTGTCCTTTCAGTCATGGAAATATTATTATGCATACAAGTCATGGACTGAGTGAGTCAGTGGATACCAGCTTAGCTTTCCTAATGCACCTACAGGGCTAAAGCACAATTTATTAGTTTTATATTTGGACTGAACCTTGGAGTTTTTAGGCATGGCTCTCAAGAAGAGAGTCACGCAATTTTACGTAGAAATTAGTTTTGTGATCTGGCAATTCACACCTTGAAGTTTAGATCCTTAGAATCCATTGGATTACGTAGTCCTGTACACAGGACTCTAATTACAGAATATTTCTCATATTAATTCACATTTTCGAAGGTTTTTCAATGAAATTGTTTTAAATTTGGTTAAAAAGAACAATTTCCTTTGATGAGATGACTTTCTGATGTTATCTGTAAGGTTTTCTTTGGTTTTATAGAATGTTCTCACTCTTTTCCTGATGGAAACAAGGTTTATTGAGTAGAGGTTCCCTTGTTTAGGGAAATGTGTAGAGCCAATATAAAGGTCGGAATTCTAATTGGCTCCCTAGATTATTTATAAGCACATAAAATCAATTTAACAATGATAAAAAATACTACCTGAATCAGAAAAGTGCAACATATGAATACAATGTATGTCTTGTACTGTTAAACTCAAGGTTAGCAATTTGAGCTCACCAGCTTCCCAAGTTAAAGGTGACTTTCAGCTCCTCTGAAGATTTAGAACTTTAGAAAGCCAGAAGGGCAGTCATGGTTACCTGTTGGGCTGCCATCCCCCAGGGTCGCAACTCAGAACCACCAGATGTTTTGCTCCCGTGGAGTTACAGGCTGGGCAAGCCACAAGGCAAGTCCACCTTGCCCTGTCGGATTGCCGGGAGTTTGGGTTCTTGGTTTGTTATCCTTTTTGTTTTATAGGGTTTCTATCAGTTGGAATCCACTGATGACAGTGAGTTTGGTCATGGTTTAATATGGTATTTCAAAGTAAAAAAATAAGCAAACCTAACATAGTGAGTCAGATATATGTTTTTATGTTGAATAGTAAATATTATCGTATTGAGGAGTTCTAATATACTGAATAATAAAATGAAATTATATGGAGCTATTAATCTAGAGTTCAGAGTTATGCTACTAATTAACTATGTCCTTTAGCCTTAGATTGTATTACTAAATTTCACAAAGACTTAATTTCTTTCTCTAGATGGTAGTGTTAATCACACCTATCCTAATTACCTTTCAAAAAATTTGTGAGATGAATAAAATGATTACTGATTCATGGTACAGACAAAAGTGAGATTACATATTTTGGATTATAGCAAAGTATTATGTGCTGGAGAGATCACACTCTGAGATTGAAGAGTTTATGATCTGTAGCTTGTGGTGGAGGAGTGGCTGGCAGAGCAGAAGGAATCCCATTAAATAAAGTGATAAGGTATAAACAGTGCAAAATGCAAACATAAATAAATAATGAAACAATTTAACCTGCTTTGTAGAACTAAGGAGGTTTTCATACTTACTATAGATTTTGAACTGGATATTGAATGATTAGAAGTATTTCAATTAACCAGGCATGAGGAATATAGTTTTTGCTCAGAGATCTACAATGACTCAGATATGTTTGCAGTTTCAGTAGTCGATTGATGCAGTAAAAGATAATAAGAATCCTATGAAATTTTCTGAAGATGATATGATGTTCTATTAGAAAAATGTTTTGCTTTTATCACAGAGTATTAATTGTCTGGGGATGATTAAAAATAAGCAAACCCAAAGAGAATAAAGAAATTATTTGTGATCTAGAAAAATGAGTTAATAATTGAGTTCAAGTTGAAATGCTAGTCAAGTCAGAACAGGATAAATTAAGGGAAATTAGGTTTAAGAGCTTGTAAACAGAAACTCAAAGGTGATATTTATCATCATAAAGTTCTCCTTTTAGTATAATCATTTCTCTTTGATTTACTGAACTGTTTTCATATCCCCTAACCTAAGACACAAAACTTATGGAGGCCTTACGTTAAATGAAAAGTAGACCAATACATGTCTCTCAGATTCCCAAGGCTACGCTCTTGAGCTACTATGTACTGTTATGAAAGTACATCAGACTTAACTGATTGCCTGAAAGGTTTAACAGTTTTATCTTCTGTTTTGGATTGAATGCAATAGGAAAATCTATAATTGCTGTTTAAATTTTTCTATTTTCATTTTTACTTCAGAAAATAAAATATATTGCTCTATATTAAAGAGATCTGGGTAAACCTATTAGGAAGAATAACAAATTTGAAGAACATTGGTTTGGTTGGATTTTTATTCAGATGTACAGGCACATCTGAACCTTCTTGATTTTTAGTCTCAACTATAATTGCTACTTGCAATGTGATGTTGGACAAATGATTTGTATGACTTAAGAATTTTAGTTCTAAAATGTAAATTGTTAAAACAAGATATATCATTTAGGCTGGTTGAAAAGTGTCAATTAGGCAATAAATTAAAGTAGCATGAAACTGTTTACTAAGTTATTTTGATGCTGAGCTCATGAAAAAAAAATTTTTTCTTATGGAATGTGACTATTATTCTCAGTGGAGGTTAGAATGTTCTTATCATGCTGGACAGGGTCCAATAAAATTTTCAGATTTAAACAAATAAGGGGATGGGAGGGAAAGCCTAGCAATATATTCACAAAATATCAACCAATGAAAATTCTATTAATCCTATGGTCATATCTTCAACTGATGATGGTCATAAGACATAACCTGGTAAATAAAATATCAACAAGAGAACTACTAACAAATGATTACAAGTATTAGCCTAGCTTCAAGGAAATATTACAATAAATTAATAATGGCAAAATATATGAAATCAGGAAAAATGAATATAACATTTTCTCAGATTTGTTTACTGTTTTACTATTTTAAATGTTTGTAGATTATATCTTTAAATAGATAACTATACCACATAACTGAAATAATATTCTAAAATGTAAAATAGGTCTTAAATCCATTAATATAATTATTGGTGCTCTCCTTTTTCTTGGTGAAATATGTTTCTACAATATATATATGATATCTCTGAAAATACATTTTCACAATATATTTACAAACCAATACTTTAACAAATACTGATCCATTCAGGTGGCTCCATGTTTATTATTATTATTATTTTAATTATTTTATTTTATTTTCTCCTTTCTTCCCCTACAGCTTACGTAGCTCTCTTCCTTTGTCTCCACTTCCTTATCACATGTTTTCTGGCTCTCATTAGACCTCTGTCATACTACATGACAGCCCAGAGCTCTGTAGAATCCAGCAGCTCATACACCACTAATAGCTGCACGACAATGTGACAAAAACAGCAGTCAACCACAATACATGCAAAAGATAAGGGAAAACATACACAAACAATCATAAATCCCCCAAATCAAGAAAGTACTCATGGAAATATGAGGAGTTGGCCTTGAACTACCAGAAATATAATTCAGAAGAATGATGTTTAGGTGCCTTCAAGAGATAGGAGGATGCTCATGAAAACTGAAGAAACTGAACAACCAGCTAACACCAAAGGAAATACCAGAAAGCAAACAATGTGATAACAGAATTAGACAAATTAGTAAAAAAAGCTGACTAATAGAATGAAAGAAAAGAAAAACTGAATCAGTTATCTCAAAGACAATCACTCTGGCTACAACTATCAAGAGAAACAATCAACTAAAAAAAAAAAAAAAAAGAAATCCGAAGAAAGGTTGAGAATTGTGTGCAACACTATCAAAAGAAATAACCTACATCTCATTGTGATCCTGTAACAAGATTAAATAAAAAACAAACAAGCAAATCTATGGAAAAAATAGTATGACTAATCATTGAAGAAAATTTCCCCAACATCATATACTAGTAAGTAGCTATTTAAGAATCTGAAAGAACTACAAACAGGATCGAAACCCCCCCAAAAAACACGCTGCAATTCGTCATAGCCAAATTCTCAAATTTTAAGAAAAATGAGAGAATGGGTGAGACAAAGGAAAAAAACTGTCATCTACAAATTAAAACTAATAAGAGTAAATTTGGACTTCTCAAACAGTAACGATGCAGGCAAGAAGAGAGTGGATGACATATATAAAGTTCTGAAGGGAGAAAAAAAAAACAAACACAGGCAATTAAAAATCCTATATCTAACAAAATTATCTCTTAATATAAGGGAGAACTAAAGGCACTTAAGGACAAGGAAAAATTAAAGCAGCTCTTAAAATCAACATAATAAAAGCCTTGTTCAAAAATCCCATAACCAAAGTTCATGCTCAGTAGGGAAAAACTAAAAACATTTCCCCTAAGATTGGGAATTAGACAATGCCTCCCTTACCATTTTTATTCAACATTGTGCTAGAAGTTTTAGCCAGAAAGATTGGACAACAGAATGAAATCAATATCCATTGGGCAAAGAAGTGATACCCTTGTCATTTTCAGATATCCCTCATGAACATGGACATAAAAATTCTCAAAAAAAAATCTGACCAATAATTTCCAACAACATATAAAAAATATTCGTTATCATCAAGTCATTTTGATACCAGGGATGAATGAATGGTTCAACATTAGAGATAACAATCAATGTAATGCACCACACAAGACAAAAAATAAGACCCACATGGTCATATCAATAGATGAAGAAAAGACATTTGATGATACACAACACTCAGTTCTGACAAAAAACAGTCAACAAAGTAGGAATAAAAAGAACATTCCTCAACATAATAAAAGTCTTCTATGAAAAACCAATGGCCAACATCACGATCAATGGGGGGAAGTGAGAACATTTATCCTGAAAATGGGGCCCAGGCAAGGACACCCTCCATAACCTCTTATTCAACATCATGCTAGAAGTTTTAGCCAGAACCAGGAGAGATCAAAAAGAAAACAAGGGAATGCAATTGGTCAAAGAAGAGGTGAAACTCTAAACTAGAGCATCCACAAAAACTTTTGTTGAAAACAATTGAGTAGCAAGATACATTATTAACAAGATGAAATCAATGAAGAGGGCTCTGAAAAATACATCAAGAAAACTATACCTTTGATAATAATCATGCAAAATATTAAATACTTAGGAATAAACCGAAACAAAGATGTATATAAAGAAAACTACAGAACATTTTACAAGAGACCCACACAAATGAATGACTATCACTTGTTTGTGGATAAGAAGACTTTCACTTCTGAAAATGTCAATAATACCCAAACCCAGGATTTTGCCATGAGTCAATTATGATAGCAAGCTAATAAGCCAGGGAAAAACTGCCCCTTCTCATTTCTACGACTTTAAATGTTTACAGGTGTAGAAAACTTCATCTTTCTCCCGAGGAGGGCTGGTGTTTTCAATCTGCTGATCTTATGGTTAGCAGTATAATCTGTATAAACACTCTGCCATGATGGCACCTATATTACCCAAAGCAATCTATAAATAAAACGCACTTCTGACTCAAATCCCAATTTCATATTTAAAGAAACGGAAATACCAGTGACGGACTTAATATGGAGAGGGCATAGACCTAGGAGAAGCACAGAATGCTTAAAAGGAAGAACGAAGTACGAGGCCTCACACTATCTGTGGTAGTTACATAATCTGGTGTCAACATGTGGAGAGGTGGAGTCTAGCCTGTCAATCAGGTAGCCACTTGATGACCACATTAGGAGATGCTAAGGAGATAAATAACTTAGTGGAAGCGGGATACACACTCATTCCATCTGAGACATTACTGACAGACGATGAGCCTGATGGAACTACACTTGGGTCCTGGTGCTGGAGGAGCCTAGTAGAGACCCTGCCAACACCGAGATGCTTACACTGCCCCTGGATACACAAGACTTTGCACCCACTGTCCTGTGATTTTCCTGCATTTTGGCATCATCATGTGTGCTTTGTGAGTCTTAAAAGGAATTTATAGATTGGTATTGGACATATGGGCTAATATTGTATGTTTTCTCAATATACAATTGCTCTTTTATATAAAACTTTTAGACAAATGAGTGGCTATAAATTTGTTTCTCTAGTCTAACCACACTAATACATTCTGGCACCTTGGGAGTGGGGTATTAGAGAAACAAATCGTAAGTATGGAGAGTAGATATTGACCTCTGCCTCATGGTAGCTTTTCTTCCCGTTGGCTAGCCAGATGTCTGATATATCCATGTAGTTTACCGAGTTGTTTTCTGGAAAGAATATGGGAATTTAAAGGTTTGATTCCTAGAAACTGTCTTTGTTTAATCCTGTCTAAAATGATGAAAATGATTGTGATAAATATATATTTGGAGCTCAGGAGACAAAATTGTCCCTTGAATTTCTCATTGCTGCTTAGTGAAAATGGCTGCCTCTGGCTTGATGCTGTCAGAGGCTGTGTTAGTGCAGGTATAATAGAGTAACAAACCCAGGGAGACTCATGTGTGTATAAGAAAGAGCTTTATATATAAGATAAATTAAATAGTGAGAAAATATCCCAGCCCCGTCCAGATCAGGTCCATAAGGCCAACATTAGCCCTTATGTCCAGTACAAATCTATAAATTCTTCTTCAGGATGCCCGATTCATAGCATCACGAAACACATGCAATGACATCGAATGCAGGAAGGTCACAGGCCAGGGATCTGTGGATCCAGTAAGCAAGTCTCCACGTGGCTTATTCAGCTCCAGGGCTCCAGTGTGACTCCATATATATTGTCATCAAGCATGCCTCACAGGGAGTAAGTGTGTGGCCCAGCTCCAGAGAGCTGTTTATCTCCTTAGCACCTGCAAATGAGGTCATCAAATGACAATTTGCTTGACAGGATAAACTCCACCCCTTCACTCTTGAATCTCAAATTGACAACTGATTATGTAACTACCAATGAGATCTAATCCCATATTTTGTATCAATAGAATAGTTCATATAGGATTAAGATAACTGCATTAGGATCGAATTTGACTGTTTTAAGAATTGAGTTTAGGATCTGATTCTACTTCATTTATACTGATTTCTTCTGCTTGTTAATGTTGATATAACGATTGATAGGAATGATAATTGGGAAGTATGGAAACAGAGAGCTTGTAAGCCCACTTGCTTTCAGCCATTAAACTTTAATCTTTAAATGGGTTTAAGACATGCCTGCACAGAAGAGCTCTGAAAGGATAAGTCCCACCCAGTGCTTTGGAATACTCAGGACATTTGCATTCCAAGAGACTTACCTAGAGAGCTGTTGACAAATTGAAGGAAAAATAACTCTTTGGCTTTTTAAATCTTGAACAAGTGATTTTTTCAGAAGCTGAAAAATATCTGGAGCCCAGAAGAAACTCTCCGTTCAAGGACTGAACAGTTGAAGAGAGTCTGTGGGCAAGCCGAAATGCTTGCTAGGTGACCACCTGGATCCATTTGTTGAGTGGAAGCGAGAGAATTGCAGCAATAAAGAAAAGGGTTGAGTCTGGCCACTGACACCCGTGGACCTGGTTTAGAGGACCTAGGGAAGACAAGAGTGGGTTGGCTGGTCTGAAGTTTATAGAATTGTGTGGAACCTGAGCCTATGGCATGACCTAGCCCAAGGGGTCTATGGTTATTGAGAATTTGTGATGGGTCCATGGTCTAAAGCAGTGGTTCTCAACCTATAGGTCGTGACCCCTTAAGGGGTCAAACAACCTTTTCACCAGGGATGCCCAATTCATAGCAGTAGCAAAATTAGAGTTGTGAAGTAGCAATGAAAATAATTTTATGGTTGGGGGATCACCAATACATAAGGAACTGTATTAAAGGGTCATGGCATTACGAAGGTTGAGAACCACTGGTCTAAAGGCAAGGCAGCCAATGGGAACCCTGGCGAAGCTAAGTGAAACAGCCCACATTGAGTTGACCAGAACCAGACCAGATGGAGAGGATTTTGGAGCCTGTGAGCTGGTGCATATTGTTACTAACTTTATGGATGGCCTGTTCTGATTTGACTTTGCTTATGGATGCAGACTTCACAAGGCTCCAACTGGAATGAAGCTGCCTCATGTCAAATAATATGATTGTCTCCTCAGAGTACTGGGTTAATTTGAGTGGGCAGTATAGGTATCAGATACCCAAACCAGGGAAGATAAAGAAATGAAGTATTTGGCTTACAAACTTCCATAGGCGCTGGAATATATTCATAGGGTTATAGGGGTAAGGTGGAGATGTTCACATAAATATAGAATATGTTTGTTTTGCTCATTTATAGAATGTTATATTTAAATTAAGATGGTACATATTGAACTGTATGCTGTTAGATACAGAAATGATTTTATTATTGTTCTGTTAAAAATCATGTATGGCTAAAGAGTTGTGTAAACGTGTCAAGTTGACAAGGGGTGGTTTGTGGTAATTATATAATCTGGTGCCAATTGTGGAGGGGTGGAGGCTAGCCTGTCAATCAGGTTGAAGCTTGATGACCTAATTTGGAGATGCCAAAGAGATAAATACATTCTTGGAGGTGGGATACACACACACTCCTTGCAAGATATTCCTGATGACAAGACACGTGGAACTATGCTAGTATCCTGGAATTGGAGAAGCAAAGTAGAGACCCTGGCCAACACTGAGATGCTAAAACTACCGCTAGATACACAATACTTTCCACCCACTGACCTGTGATCTTTATGCATTTTTGGCATCATTGCATGTGTTTCATGAGTCTGAAGAGGAATTTGTAGATTGGTATCAGACTTATGGGCTAATATCAGATTTATGGACTTGATTTGGACTGGGCTGGGATGTTTTCACAATTTCTAAATGCACTTTTATATAAAGAGCAGTTATACACATATGAGTGCCTCTTTTATATAAAGAGCATTCTTATACACATATGAGTGTCTATGATTTTGCTTCTGTAGTCAACCCAGACTAACACACTACCCAACCTATTACACACTCACAGTAGTCAAGGCAGCCTGGTACTGGCATAGTGATAGATAAATAGACCAATATAACAGAATAGAAAACCCCAAAATAAATGCATCCACTCACCCACAAATGACGTCTAGTGGGGAGAATAAAAAGATTTCTGGAAAGGGACCAAAAATCACTAACTTGGAAAAATACAGCCTTTTTAACAAATGGTGGTAGCAAAATTGGATCTTGTCTACAGAAAAGTGAAACAAGACCCATCCCTCAACCCATGCTCAAATACAAGCACAAGCTTGATCAGAGACCTTCATTTAATTTGCAGATCTATAATGATCATCAATGATAAAATTGGGACAAACTTCAAGGCATACACATACTACCAATTACTCATTATAGCTCACCTAGACATCGTTTGTGAAGGATGCCTGAACTTCAGCTTTGGTATTTACCAGTACCCAAAACAACATCAGCTACTTCTCTGGAGGCTTTTGAATTCTGTGAGCTGTTTCAGGAAATTGAAGACCTGTTGTACATAAGGGACTATGAAAAGGACAGGGTGGAGATATAATGGTAGTTGATATCATGGATAGTGGAGTGGTAGAGCATTTTGGAAAAGTTGGACATTTGGCCAGTTTTCATCTTCTCCTCACTAGGACTTATTTTATATTAATTTTTAAATATACCAGAGTCTACCAGACCAAGGGTTACATTTTTTGGGGGGAAAGTATAGAGAAAATGTGACTTAGAAATATTTCACTTATTGTGTACATATAATCCAAAAGGACTACTTCTTGAAAAAGGACATCTCACTTAATAAAGTAGAGGATCCGCAAAAAGCAAAACAAACAAACAAAGGATAAAAACAGGAAGAATGTCTATGAGATGAAGTGACACCGTAGTTTCAAGAATGGGCTTAAACGAAAATGCTTATTAAAATGGCTTTGAGAAAAAAATTGGCTTTGAGATCATTTTCAAAATGAAATACAATTTTATTTTATTAATTTAAGGGACAGATACTTGTTAAGTGCCATTAAATGGCACTGATTTTTTTAATTGCTCTATGAATTATTTCAAAATTCCCTCACTACTATCTGAATGAAAAAGATGCAACCTTTATTGTTGTTAGTTGGCATCGAGTTGGCTCTGACTCTTAGTGTCCCTACACACTACAGAACAAAACACTGCATGCCCGTGCCATCCTCACAACTGTTCCTATGCCTGAGCCCGCTGATGCAGCCACATTGCCATCAATCTCATTGAGTCCCTTCCTCTTTTTCACCGCCCTTCCATTTTACCAAACATGATGTCTTCCCCAGAGACTGGTCTCTCATTACAATATGTCCAAACTGTGTAAGATGACGTGTTGCCATCTTTGTCTCTAAGGAGAATTCTGGTCTTACTTCTCCCATCACACATTGGTTTGTCCTTTTAGCAGTCCATGGTTCTTTAAATATTCTTCTCCATTACCAATATTCAAATTATTCATTTCTTCTTAGGTCTGGCTTATTCAATATCCAACTTTTGCATATGAAGCAATGAAGACTTCCATAGCTTGCGTCAGGAGCAACCTAGTTCTCAAAGTAACACCCTTGCTCTTCAGTCGTCTAAAGAATTCTTGTGGACCTGATGTAATATGTATTTTGGTCTCTTGACTGCTGCTTCCATGAGCATTGATTGTGGATATAAGCAAAACAAAATCCTTGACAACTTCAATATTTCCTCCATTTATCATGATGCTCCCTCTTGGTCCAGTTGTGAGGATTTTGGTCTGGTCATTGTAGTCTAGATTGAAGGCTACAATTCTTGATTCTTGTATAATCAGATTACAGATTTTTTCATAGATTAGTTATATAGAAAATAGTTATGACCACTCTGAATATTTTTGGAGGGATAATATTTGTCTAAATTTAAAATATGTAAGTATAAAGTAAATTAATTCAGAAGGAAAAATTTAATCCATTTTTTGATAGGATGTGAGGCAATTTCACCAGGTGGATTTGGAAAAGTGTTAAATTTGCTATTATGATATAGTTAATCTCTGCAACTGAATTTAGAATAAAATGTTGAGGGTTTTCTTATTAAAAATCTGAGGGTAAAATAAATAACAGAAATCATTATTAAACAACATCAAAATGAAAGGTTATTATTTTGCAGGCTATCTTGCATTTAGGTCTATATACTTCTGAGGATGGTGTTTTGCCCCTGAACCATTTCCTGATAGTTCTGCAGCCTTCAATAGACACCATGTCAGAACAACTGTTTTGGCATCCTTCAGGGACTCGATTATTTCTCTATTAAAATATTTTTTAAGATTTTGGAACAAAAAGAAGTCCCAAAGGGAAAGACCAGGCATGGAAGCTGCATGGGGGAAAGTTTAGCAAAGAAACTCTCACAGGACAGCCTTTACTACCTTAGAAGAAGGAGAAGATAGATTGTTGTGGTAGAAAAAAAAGAAAAGGTTATTTCACCAAACATTCTGGCCTTTTTCTCAACAATGTAGTTTTCAAATTTCTTAAACTTTCTTCATAATACACCCCCAGGAGCACCATGTGTCCTTCAAAAGCTCTACCAGGACGATGCCTTTCAGTTCCCCCAAAACATTCAACAGAACTTTCTGAGCTGAACTCTTTGCCTTGAATGAACTGACGCAGCAGGATGTCATCATAAATCATTGGTATTTGATGGCACCAGATGAGATTAAGACAGATGTACTATAAAGAGAATATGTGCACAGCAATTTCTGATCCCAGAAACATTATTAAACACATTTGTTTACAATACACTGACACATGGATGAGCTGGAACCTTAACAACAAGACTTTCTTCATCTTTTTTTTTAATTAAGCTCATTTTATAATAAGATTGTTCACCCTAATTTTAATACTTTATCCAATCTCAATGGCTTTCCAAATCAGATTATATGTTTTATATAGCTGATAACATTTTTTTTCTGAATATCCATATTGAGAGCCTCCTAGTGCACAATTTGACTAGTCCTGGATATTCCTGACAAATCTGACCTTCCCCAAAAGGAGCTACATTGGGAACAGCACACATTCATATATAATAACAGATAGTAGATGCTTCTTAGAAAATCACTCTCAGAACAATTTAGCAAATCTCATATTAATATCATGTTAAGACACCCCTTATTCATGTCAAAAGGAAGACGGAATCTGTTTTCTACATGAAACCATATTGCTTAATAATTCTACATAAATAAGAGAAGGTTTTAATGTAGCCAAAAGAACTGGCATATGCTTAAAACAAACAGAAAATCCTTCTAGATAAATATACATTTTTCATTATAAAAATTTATCTATGAAGAGTTCATTCATTACAAACTCAATAGAAAGCTTTTTAAATGCTATTTTTGTGCATTGAAGTGATTTTTATGTACAAATCATATCATTTATGAGGTTTATTATTATATAGTAAAATAATTCCAAAGATGGTTTATCACTAATAATAATAATCATGTTAATGACAACATTAGTGGTGACTCTACTATATTTATCATGTTCATGTAGTTTGGGAGCAGTGGAAATTCTAGGCTGTGTACTACTTGCTTTGCAAATATTCTCTGAGTCCTCACCACAGCATACGAGGGAGGTATTCTTTATATTTTATACTTAATGAGGTGGAGTTAGGTTTCTAAGTACTTATTTTAAAGGCTGTGTAACCATTGAATATTGGAGTAGATGGGTAAACTTCAGTCTGTGTCAATGAATTTCCATCATTATATCAATATCAAAGATTTTAGTTCAAAGTGTTTTTTCAAAATTTAAGTTATACATTTCTAATAATTCATGAAATCATTTTAGAACTCAACAGCATTTAAAAATTAAATATAATCAATGTAAATATTAGATTTGATTACAGATAGTAAGAAAAATAATGTTTTATTTATTTTATCCTTGAATTCCATACATTACAATAGCTGACATGTTATACAAGGCTGAGTCTATTAACTGGGAGGCCATAGAGCACAGATTTCTTAAATAATTGCTAAGCATTTTGCTTAGGGGAAAAACTCATTTTTTAAATGCTAGAAAGTTCATGAAGTTTGTGCTAATTAAATATTGAAAACAAGTGCTCTGGAGATGATTAATAAATCACTGATCTATATACCATTGAATAAAATGAATCCCATTTTTCATTGATCAATAAAATGTCTTTCCATTAGGTTCAGTACAGATTAGCATCTCAGGATACTCAATATCACTAGTTCTTTAGCAGCTTAAATTGTATAATCCCCATGATGATAAAACACAGTCACCAGTTTTTATATTTTCTAGGTGATGTTTGCCCTAGCTGTGTTTCTGTGTTTCCTTCCAGGCCCTTATGCATATCTCTCTTGGCTTGTGACCATGGGGTGATGACACACAAAAATGCCAAGTGGTAAGGATGTTGGATAGACACCCTCTTCTTGGCTTCATAATATTAATGCATAATATTTATATATATGAACAACAAGACATTATCTCTACTAAAGCATGTAAAAACAGGTGAGATAACAATACACTTGACAATAGCAATTACTAATTTCCTTTTTCGGAGGAACATGCCTGCCATACACAAAAATATCTTGTAAACAGGCGGATCATTCTTTAGACAACAAATTATCTCCCTTATTAACTTTATGCAGTCTTTTTTACTCACTATTAAACTCTGTGAGAATTTTAATATTGCATTGTACTGTAAAGCTAATAAGTTAAGATTCCATAGTTCATGGCTAAAATGGAGAAGGAGCAATATAGCTGAATAAAAACAAACAACTTTCTTCTCAGTTCAAGAAGTCTGTGCACGTATATATATTTGACCATTTATGGGTATGTATTATGTGTTTGTGTGTGTCTCCAGCTTGAAAGAGACACAGATGGGTTTAAGTGGATGCCATCTCACACCATGGATTATGTTAGAGAGAGAAGCCCTAAACATAGGGAACCTGAACCTTTGTATATTGGGTAACAATCGTTTTGGCCTTTGTTCTAGAGGAAAATATTATATGCAAAGTATTCTTGTGAATGCTTCTACCCATAAGATAAGAAAAATCATGGACATCCATAGAGGAGGGACTTTCACACTTGTCTTGAAGTATTTATCTAAGTCTGCGATGAAGCTTTGGAAGTATGTCATTTTATTTGGTCAGGGTGCAGCATAACATCAATGAAACATACAATTTTCCTCTAGTTCTTTAATGCTCCTTCCCCCATACCCCTTACCCACTATCATGACCTCAAGTCTACCTTACAGATCTGGCTCGACCAGAACATGTACACTGGTGCAGATAAGAGCTGGCAACACCAGGAATCCAGGACAGATAAACCCCTCAGGACCAATAATGAGAGTAGCGATATTAAGAGGGTAAGGGGAAGGTGGGGGAGAAAGTGGAAACCAATCACAATGATCAACATATAACCCCTCCCAGTGGGATGGACAACAGAAAAGTGGGTGAAGGGAGAACAGTGGTCAGTGTAAGACATGAAAAAAATAATAATTTATAAATTATCCATGGTTCATGAGGGAGGGAAGATTGGGAATGGAGGGAAAACAATGAGGAGCTGATACCAAGGCTCAAGTCAAAAGAAAATGTTTTGAAAATGATGATAGCAACCTATGTGCAAATGTGCTTGACACAGTGGATGCATGATTGTGATACGAGCTGTAAGAGCTACCAATAAAACGATTTAAAACAAAGCAAAGCAGAAATATATATATTTGTTGGTAAACAATATTGTGTTATAAATGGATCCATTTAGCACTGTTTCATGAAGAAATTTAGGACATTTTTGTTGAATTTATATTGCAGACACATGTACATTGTTGGGAGCCGGTGGCCTTTAAGGCCTTAGCCTCAGCCACGAGCCGAACTTGGCTGCTTCCTGGTTGTTAAGTGTGTCTTTCATTTGCTAAATCTGTGGGAACTGGCCCTGCCTGAAATCCCTGCCCAACCCTGCCTCCGAGTTCCTAGCTACGTGCTCTGTAGCAGGGGCAGTTGTAAAGTTGACCTTTTCACCCATTGGTTAATTATGCCAGGCGCTCATTGGACTAAGATGGACTTTGCTTTACACCTGATGGACCTTAATCTGCATGCAGGACGTCTTTGAGAACTAGC
>NW_022103908.1:21704622-21788863 GCF_000313985.2 Echinops telfairi | reverse complement strand
CCCCGTGTCTTTTTTTCTCCATCCAGGTTCGCCTTTCCCCGCAGGGCCTTGCTCGTGCGTCCCGCAGGCCGGGACGCAACAGTACATCGTTTCATTTTCTAGTTTTGTGATTAATCGCTTTGATGCAGTGTGCGATTTTAAGGGTCCCCAAGCCAAGTGGGCACTAGATAGGAATCAATAAAAACTATTAGCTTTGACTCCCCAATAGTTACGCATCTGAAAAGAGATTATGTCATTTGTGTGATAACATTTTAAGTTTGTATGAGCTTGCTAACTACAAAGTCAGTGGTTAAACCACCAGCTGTCCATAGGAAAGAGATGAGAATGCTCCTATAAAGTTTGCAGCATTGGGAACAATTGGGAGCACTTTCACTCTGTTTTATAGTGCTGCTTTAAGTCAGAATCTACTTAGTAGCAGTGGAAACTACATTTGTGATTTTCCAAGACTGTAACTGTTTATGGGAATAGAATTTTCTTTTTCCCATGGAGCTGTGGTGCTTCCAAACTGTGGACCTTGTGGTCCTAAATTTAACACGTAACCACTTTGGTAACCACTCTGCTGCCAGGAATCCTTGACTAGTCAAAGGAAAAGGGAAATCCCACTCCACATAAGTTTGATAAGGCAGGAATCAGACAAGACTCTGTTAGATTTCTAGGGTGGGAAATATCTCAGTTCTTGGTTTCACATGAGAAAGACTGAAGCCTGCTTTGTGATCCACGTGGGGTTTTTATAAAGGACAAGGAAAAGTTTCATGCTCTCCAGTCACTGACCACAGGCACCTTTGGGGCACTGCACACCTGCACGTGGTGGCCCGAGGCCAGAGAGAGACTTTGGCATAGCTGAGCAGCTAGAAAAGAGAGGGTGGTAGTCTCCTGTTGGGAGCCATCCCAGCCATGCTGTCTAGCAAAGCTACAGCCTGGTGGAAGAAGCTTCTGCAGAGCAGAGCTTCCCAGCGAGGGTTTCCAACATCCCTCAAATATTTGCTGTTGTTAAATCCATTCTTGAGAATTCTGTGCATTGTCATGTTTACCACACCTGTAGTGGATGCGAGGGCAGTCTTGAGAAGTACGAATGCAACCAGATCTAAAACTTGCTTCAGTATGATGGGGCTTTCCTTAATTGAGGCATTGGAGAGGCTTAGACAGTGAGACATCTTTGGGAATTCTGAGAAGGATATGTGGAAAACCGAAAAGTTGAGGTCAGAGGAGAAAATGAAGCCCACCAAAAACCCTGGATTCCATTCAGATTAGGGAGTGGGGGACTCTTGGCCTCCCCGATATAGAGGACCTTATAGACTGCCTCCCCCAACTGACGCCCCTTTACCTTTGACAGGGGCTTACATAGAAGGAGAGAGAACGGTTAACATTAATAGAAAATACATAAAAGGGGAAACATTAAGTCTTTGGCAAAGAATCAGATGGTTTGGTTCCCCTTGGTGCCTCAGGAGTATACAAAATAAAAGAGACATAGGTAGACAATGGAACAGTTACCATGGGAGAGTTTGTAAAGGAAAATATTTAACTCTGAGAAGCATTTAACTCTGCTTGTATATAATAGGCTTTGAAATAGCATATGAGGTAGTTCCATTATGTTAAGTTAGTCAACCAGGAAAGGAACATTGTGAGCAAAAAATAGGGCAGTGAGTAGGATATGAGTCCAACCAAATTTTCTGAACACTTCATCACGAATAGTATGTGACGTAGAAGACAAAAAGTACAGGGGGAAAGAACCAGGGAGAGGACAGAAAGTGATAGAAAAAAGTACAGACCTTATTATGGTCTTTTATCAGGTTTTAGTGGAAACAATGAGGGTGATTTTGGAGTTAATCATAAAGCATTGTTTTTATGTAGTGGTCTGCAAAACTTTATGCTTTAAATAAAGCTGTTTGGAAGAACTCATCAGAGATTGCTTCTACCAGAACATCTCTCGTCTCTGTCTCGTGTCTGTGTTCGCCGACTCCACACCTCCTTCAGGTATCCAGTTCAACCCTCCCTCCCGGAGCTGGACTCCATCAAGACAGGTTCCGGCCTTTAGGGCCTTCTGCTGGGAGGAGTGGTTGACAGTACTGTTTAACCACATGGCTGAATTAAGCCCACCTGGCCTACTTGGGCCCACTCAGGTATACTGCCCACCTGGCTCAAGGGCCT
The DNA here is from genome assembly GCF_000313985.2 of Echinops telfairi. Lineage (NCBI taxonomy): Eukaryota > Metazoa > Chordata > Mammalia > Afrosoricida > Tenrecidae > Echinops > Echinops telfairi. Next base: position 21,786,715 of record NW_022103908.1, on the reverse strand, counting down.
GAATTGGCGCATGCTCTTTACCCTTTATCAGCTTCCAGCTTCCTGTAGGGGGGAGGCCTTGACATCTAGAGGAACAACCCTGGTTCCTGTTGTGCGAATTAACAACTCCATTCTCTATATTCATGATTTGTTTCTCTAGATTCACATTTCATGGTACCAGATTGTATTTGACTTTTTGCTGGCTCAGCTAGTAAAACAAAATCAGTGATACTCATCTGTATGTAAGAAACAGCTTTATATCAAAAAGTAATGCTCTACAAAGAAGGCATTGCAGCCTAGTAAAATTTACGTTCATGGATCCAATGATAAGCAGACCCCTCTCCAGCCTCCAATAGCTGCTGGCCAATGACACAGAAAGTTGAAGTGGGATACATGAAGATCACAGGCTGGTGAGTGCCGCGTCATGTGGATCCAAAGTCAGTGAATATATGGCAGGGTGCCCACAGCCCTCAAGTTCAGGACCACCACTGGAGGAAGGCACAGAACCCCAGCAAACAGGAAGGAAAAAAGACAGAGTTAAAGAGGAGAGGGGGTCCCAATATTGCTCTTCTAAAGAGGCCATACTGCCAAGGAGGCATCATCAGACTGTGATCTGATTGATAGGTTGATTGAAATGAAAGTCTTATACTTTCATACAAATTCAAGTTCCCATAAAATCTGATTACCACAGCATTGTATTCATTTAAAAAAAGAATATTTCAAAATCTATTTTAAAGTATACTACTGTGTAATGTAGGATAATATCCATTTTACATAAAAGGAAATTGAGTCGGTACAATCATTATTTACATGTGTGCATAACCCACTGCAGCTAGTGATAAAGAAATAGAAGAATTCTACCAACTTCTTCAGTCCAAAATTGATCAAACATGAGATCAAGATGCATTGATAATTATTGGTGTTTGAAATGCCAAAGTTGGAATCACAGAAGGAGTAGCAGTTGGAAACGGTGGCTTTGGTGATAGAAACAAAGCTGGAGATCACATGATGGAATTTTTAAGAACGGTGACTCCTCCAGGTCCAGCAGGATGGTGTTTGCCATCCCTTCCTGTGCCCAAGATATGGGACCTGCAGAGAGCAGCAATTTCCCCAGGCTTTGTCTAGAAGTAGTCATAATCCCAGGCTCACATAGAGCCTCCGAGAACTAGCCACAAGACTCACACCAGTGTTCCCCTCTCTGGTATCCTCCCTGTTTCTGCTGTCCAGAACAGAGTGACTATGTTGACAACTCCCTTTCCCTCTCTCCCCAGCTCCACGCCTGCCTGTGTGGGTAATGATAGATAATTAGATAATAATTTGAGCAATTTAGGAAACACTTGGATATTTACCTGTGACAGAATACATTTCCCCATAGCTCAACTGGCAGTGATGTGCAGGATAGAGTCGGGAGAGACACAGGAGTGTAGTCAGGGGAGAATTGACTTCCAGTTAGCCACAAACCCACTCCGCTAAACTGGTCCCCTTCCTTTTGGGACAGCATGGCATAGTGTCAATACCAGGGCACCCCACAAGTCCACAGGAATAACCAAGACTACAACCAAAAGAATAATCAAAACTTTAACTTCTCATATTCTTTTCAGAAAACAACCCACTAAACCGCACAGACATATCTGATCTCCGACTAGCCAAAGAAGAAAAACTAACATGAGGGAGAAGTCATCCACTCTCCATCTTCAGGATTTGTTTCTCTAGTACCCCATTCCCGGTACCATAATGTGTTAGTCTGGGTGGACAAGAGAAAGAAATCCAGGGAGCGCTCATATTTGTATGAGAAAGAGGTTTGTATACAAGAGCAATTTAATGTTGAGAAAACATTCCAGTCCAGTCCAGATCAAGACCATAAGTCTGATATTAGCCCATATGTCCAATACCAATCTATAAAGTCCTCTTCAGACTCACAAAACACATGCAATGACACCGAATGTAGAAGATCACAGGACAGTGGATCACAGGCCAGTGGATGGGAAGTCTAGTGGATCCAGTGGCAGGCATCTCCACATGGTTCCTCCAGTTCCCAGGGCAAAGGGTCTATCAGTATACTGCCATGTATCTTGTCAGAGCATCTCTCAGGGAATGTGTTGAGAGAGAGAGTGTCTTCTGCTTCCAAAGAGGAAATAAAGAGTTCCCAGAATCATCAGGGGAAAGCCATGCTCAAACAGAGGCCTCATTGGCTATACAATGATTGACAGGCTAGACTCCACCCCTTCACTCATAATACTCACAAACAGATAACAGATTATATAACTACCACAGAAGACATCAAGAAAATCATTATTGAAAAAACTAAAAAGTAATTAAAAACTGGAAAGAAAGAAAAGATCAAATTGAATGTCAGAGGAGGCTTTGAAACTTACTCAGTCATATAGTAGCTAAAGCAAATAGAGGAAAGGATGAAATAAAGGAGCTGAATTGAAATTTGCAAAGGGTCATTCTAGAAGACAAAGTCAAATATTGGAATTAAATGTGCAAAGACATAGAGTTAGAAAACCAAAGTGGAAGAACACACTCAGTATGTGTTACACTGAAAAAACTCATGGAAAAAAACTAGTCTCAGGTTGCAATATTGAAAGACTCTATGTGAAAATTTTGGAATGATTCAGGAAGCATAAAGAAAAGATGCAAAGGAAACAGAGTCACTGTATAAAAAAGAACCAGTCAACTTAGCCCCATTTCAGACAGTAGTACATAAGCAAAAACGCAAGAACCAATAATACTGAAGGAAGAACTTCAAGCTGCACTGAAAGCATTAGTCTCCAAGAATGGATGGATATCCATTAAAATATTTGAACAAGCTGATGAAGAACTGCAAACACTTACCTGACTATGTCAGGAAATTTGGAAGATGGCCACTTGACCAACTGACTGTAACAGATCCATATTTTCACGCATTCCAAAAAGAGGTGACCTAACTGTATTCTCAAATTACAGAACAATGTCTCATGCAATTAAAATGTTATATCCAACAATGGTTGCAACTGTGTATTGACAGGGAGCTGCCAAAGGTTTAGACTGGATTCAGAAGAGTATGTGGAAAAATGGATATCACTGCTGATGTTGGATGTATCTCGGCTCAAAGGAAAGAATACCATGAAGATGTTTATTTGTGTTTTACTGATTATGATCAGGCATTTATCTCTGTGCATCATAGCAAACTATCGATAACCTTGGGAAAAATTAGATTTCTACAGCATTTGATTGTGCTCATATAGAACTTGTACATGAATTGAGGGGCAGTTGTGCAAACAGAACAAGGTTGTACTGCATAGTTTACAATCAGGAAAAGTGTGTGTCAAAATTGTATCCTTTCACCATACATTTTCAATATGTATGCTCAGCAAATCATCAGAGAAACTGTATTATATAAGGAAGAATATCGCATCAGGATTGGATTATTAACAACCTGAGACATGCAGATGCTTAACCTTGCTTGATGAAAGTAAGGAAGAATTGAATCAGTTGCTGATGAAGACCAAGAATTGTAGCTTTCAGTATGGGACCAAAATCCTTACAACTGGACCAATAGGTAACATCATGACAAATGGAGAAAAAGTTAAAGTTATCAAAGATTTTATCTTGCTTGGATTAAAATCCATTAGGTAGAATGGATTTAAAAATTATATTTCATCCTTTTGCAATCTATAGGAAAAGTCCCTTAGATATAAGGACATACACACACTCAAAAAAAAACCTGAAGACATACTAGACTACAGTTTAGTGTAAACAGTAGCTTTGTACGCATTGAGAAATCAAAAAAATTGCTTGACTCTCTTTATTTGATGACCATTCTATTGTGGTGGCCTGGAATAAGACACACAATATCTCAGAGAAATGCTATACTTCTTTAGAGTACAATGCTCAAGGTAATTGTTACTAATTAAACTAAACTTGTGTTTGTTTTTCAGATAACTTCAGAGGTTATTTTTGATTTAAAGTTTAAAGATAATCATAGGGAAGTAGTGTCATCAGTTCATCTAATCTTCGTGAGTTCAGAAATTCTGGGTCCATAACAATTTAAATATCTGCTTACATCTTCAAACATTTGATCAGTATTCATCTATGAAATATTTGATTGAAATGTTTAATAATGGGCACTATCTAGTTTTAATTTTGTGGCAACAGGAACAATTGTTAAGGAGAAAATTAGCCCAACACTCTCTATCCTCCTCCACATCCTGACTCCTCCTCTTCTATTGTTTCTGTCTATGCAGACCAATTGTACTTCAGAAGACATTGGTAAGCTTTAACTACCTCAATAACTATGCATTGAACTAGGAAGTCAAGCAGAAGAACTAACATGTTATTAAGAAATTAATTGAGATGTTCCAAGAATCCATGCTGATAGACCTCCGAACAAAGAAAAAAAAGAACCATGGGACTTTTGGTTGTATATAAATGAATGTGGAACAAACAAACAAAAAAAATAGATGAACAAATTCCTAGAAACATAGCCCTACCCACACTAAAAGAATTAATCTAGTGCCCATCGAATAGACAGAAGTGGTCATAACTGTGGCACTATGGGTTGAGAATTAGACTAATAAACACATGGTTAACCCACCAGTTGTGCAGAGGAAAAGAGTTGAGGCTAGCTACTTCTGTAATCATTCATAATTTGGGAAATTCTGTACACCACTTCTACACTGTTTTATAGGATCTCCATGAGTCAGTATTGATTCAAGGACAATGGGTTTGACGTTCACACACAATACACCAGACAGCGTTCCATCCACAGTCAAAAGAAAATTTTTGAAGAAAGAAAGAAATGGCAGAATTTCTTTCATTTTTGCTTCTAGCAAATTACAGAAAAAAAAAGTAAAACAGAGAGCTCAGAAACAGGTAACTTATGTCCAGAATTACAAAATAAATCACGAGTTACAGCAGCAGAGTGAAAGTTACCTTAAACCAACTGGTAAACAAAAATAAACTCAGAGATTTTCAAGGGAGCGTTCAGTCCTTGAGAGGCTCCTGTGGCATCAGTTCAAGGATGATCAAATAAGAACACCAAAAGACTCTTGCTCTTTCTGTATTGAAATAAGCAACAATTATATTCATTAGGGGAAGGAAACAAAGCAGTTTCAGGGGAAGTCCTACAATATCTAAGAAGGAAACGGAGACCAAGGTCACTATAATAATATCAACAATATTAATATCAATGTGAATACCAATACCAATGAACTGGATGTAAAAGGGCAGCTGAGGTTCCATGGTAGAATCTCACCATTCATGCTGGAAGACCTGAATTTGATTTCCAGCCAGTGCACATCATGCCCGGCCAATACCTTTCTGTCTATGGAGACTTTGTTTGTTGCTATGATGCACTGACGAAGTTTAGACGGAGCTCTCAGGCTAAGACAGATAAAGATGCAAGTGTAGGTGATGGAATGCTGAAAAGCAGATTCAGAAATCCCTATGGATCAAAATGTTTCAGGCTGTAGTTGGCCTGGCAGAGGGACCAGTCATCACTTCATTCAATGACGGATTGGGTTGCCATAATTCAGGGGCCACTATGCATGATGCTACCATAAACCAAGGGGGAATTCCACAAACTAATTGCTAATTTGAATCTATTAATTTGTCAGGCAAGTGACACATAGCATTGAAGAAATTCAGTAAGCTCCATTCGCTAACTGAGGGGGATAATCAGTAATTTTTAAGAGCTTGATAAGGGGAGTTGATGGTGATTTTTCTGATTAGGTACAGAAAATTAGCACATGAAATAAGATGAAATAATCTCAACTATCTATATTATTCATTGTGAGAAAGGTGAGGCATTCTTTTCCCAGAAAGATAACGGCCGCAGGGCCACAGCTATGAGTTGGCATTGACTCCAGAGCTATTAACCAATACTGTTTATTTTTTAAGAATGTAATATTTATTTGGTCTAAATAGTGAATGGTAATCCAAGTCAATTAAAGACCAAACTACTTTCTCGGCTTCCATTATTTAGTCCAGTTTTAATAAAACAATAAATTACTGTTTTTTTTGTATAGCTGATGGACGTGCTATTTTACATGGATTCAGCTATGTACTAGATTGCAATTCAAAAGGCATTGCCTAGTATTTCTTGGTCAAAAAAGTTTAAATGGCATTAGTTTAGACATGCAAAATGATTTCTTTGTTCTGTATCTATTGACTCTACTCTAGATTCTGTGTAGAAAACTGACTATTTAAAATCCCAAACATTATTAAAGATTAAAAGAAGAAAAACTGCCAAGGATTTTTGTAAAGAGATAACCACTGAAATTAGTTTAAAATAAGTGCCATGTTTCTTTCTTTTGCTGCCCTGTTTCTATTACAGTAGAAAGATATAAGAAAATGAGCTTCTCATAAATTATTTTATTAGAAAAATAGAGTATGATCGGATATGGGCTATCACTGTTGCACATTGTTAAAAAAAGCTTTACTAATCTTAGGATAAAAGAAGATGTCCCAGGTGCTTATCAGCAAATTCAATTACAAATGCAAAGCCAGGGAGACATTTATAAACACAAAGTGAAAAAATCAGTTTTAGATCATACTGAGGCATCCGGGTTGCCTTTTCATAGGCTATACCTAAGCTTGATGAGATGGGAGTAAAATGGAAATCAGGTATTCCTAGACATGGTTACATACATTAAGAATAATGAAATTGGTCTGCGTGGAGTAGCTTAGCTGGCAGACTGTCACAGCTTGCTTTCTCATTAGGATATTTCCTTGAAGTTAAAGATTGTTAGCAGAAGCAAGGCAGAAATATCCAGGTGATAATGGTTAGACATAGGTATTTATCTTCAAACTAAGCTGTCCTTTGAAGAATGATGTCTATAGAAATTCTAATAGTTATTTATATTCTAAGTACCCGCCACAATAAATATCACCACAAGCTTTAAATGAGCAGTTTGCTCCAGCTTTCTTACCCTGAGTTTATTTTTTATGGGATTAGTTGTTTTTCTTATTTACAGATTTTGAAAAAGCAACGTTCAAAGCAAATTTAACTTCCAAAGTTTTTTTCATTGTTGTGGTGGTTTATTTTTATTTTTTAAAGATTTGTTTACATTAATTTGCGCTAATATATGGATTTATAGTTAAATGAAAATATGAATGCGCACTATTGAAAATCGATATTAAAAGTTCCTGAGGTAGTTACATAATCTCCTGTCAACCTGAGTGAAGGGGTGGCGTCCAGCCTGTCAATCAGGTCATAGCCAATGAGGTCTCTGTGTGGTCATGGCCTTCTCCTGAGGATTCTGGGAACTCCTCTTTCCTCCCTGGAGGAGGGGCACTCTCTCTGCTCCTTCCTTCTTCCTGATGACAAGACACATGGACCTATGTTGGAGCCAGAGCTCTGGAGTTGGAGGAGCCATCTGGAGACCCATGCCAGCGCTGAGATACTTCCATCGCCTCTGGATCCAAAAGTTGTTTCACCCACTGACCTGTGATCTTCCTGCATTTATTGTCATTGCATGTGTTGTGTGAAGCTGGAGAGGAATTTATAGGCAGGTAATGGATATTAGGGCTAATATCAGACTTATGGACTTGATCTGGACTGGGCTAGGATGTTTTCTCAATATACAGTTGCTCTTTTTATATAAAGCTCTTTCTCACATGCGAGTTTCTCTGGATTTATTTCTCTAGTCAACTCAAAGTAAAACAGGCCCATTGCAAAAATAATTTATTTCAGAAAAAAATAATGCAAAACTTGTCCCAAAGTGTAGAGATTAAAATATTTTAAATGTCTAACTTTCCAAACTGCTATACCACTTTATTATTCCTGAACTCAACACCGTTCCTCTCCTTAATATACTTGGTTATGTTCCAGGATTCTGAAATTCACTAAAACATCTTGCAGAATTTACAAATCATTAAAGAAATGGCTCATGTAGTCTCAATAAATACTCGCTCCCATCAGAGCGACCCTATAGAACGAGAGAGTTGTCCCTGAGTTTCCGAGAATTAAACTGCTCTCATGTGGTGTGGAGGCTGGTGGCCCCCAAATCAGAAGTTTGGACCTCTGTCTGCAGGGACCTCCTCATCCAGGAGGCTATGGAAGCTGATGGAAGCAGGTGAGCTGGTAAGGTGCCACTCAAGTCCCATGAATCAAAGGTCAGGCATTCGCAAAGCAAACCCACTGCAAGAATGGAAACATCTGACAGTAAAAGCAGGCCTCGGGTCTTAGAAAGCAAGCTCAGTCTAGAAGGGCAGGTCATAAAGGTGGCTTTGATGGTTTCTGTCTTCTGAAGATCACTTGACCAAGGAAACAAAGGGTATTGATTATAATCCCATGATCTTGTGAGGTGCAGACTCAAAATATATCCCACCTAATCCTGACTCATAGTAACCCCATAGAGCAAGGTAGAACAGCCTCTGTGGATTCCCATGACTGTAATTACTGACAGGAGTAGAAAGCTCTGTCTTTCTCCCTTGGGGGGCCTGGTGACCTCAGATTGCTAATGTTGCAGATAACAGCCCAATGAAATGAGTCTACATCAACTGGATGGCACTGAGTGAGTGAGAATCCTGTCTCCTTAGCATAACACTTAACTCCTTCTCAAATGAGAATATAAACTTAAGTGGTGAGGTTCGAATTTACAATACTTACAAAAGGGAAAACTGTGGCTAGAGGTGTCATATTAAGAAGTAATTAACTATATCTCACCCACTTAAGCACAGATTTCCGAATTCTCTAATTAAACTATTTTACAAATGTATATGATACATCATAGAGTAATTTTTTTCATATTTACCTATTTATTATTTGTTGGTTTCTGTGTCTGGCCCAGGTAAATTATGCATGATTTTAAAGTTGAAATGTAAGAAGTATATTTTTACCCATTTTTGAGGACTATTTTCCTTTAAATTGCATATTTTCCTATAAATTATATATAATAATATATCTATAAATTACAATGTAAAACTTACGGTACTCTTCCATTTCTCCCACTGAGAGTGTGTGCTATCGTTATGCATTTAATTTTCACAGTGTGCATATTATGCATTTTATCCAATACTCACATCTTACTGTTACCATATCTTTAACCAGGACAGTATTTTTAATGTATCTAAAAGTATCTGTTTAGATGTATCTAAATCTAATTTAATGTATCTAAGAAACAATAGTATCTATTTTCCTATATACTAACTGCTTTTGGTGTTATTCATTCCCATGTATGGATTTATATTTTCATTTCATACCATCTTAATTCTTCCTGAAGGTCTCTGTTTAGCATTTACTCTGGTCATGGTTTTGAGAGGTGGGACGACCAGGGATAAAGGGGCTTGTCTCCACTGATGGCCTACACTAAACGAAAATTAGTTTTCCATGCCACAATAAAGGGATTGCACAGAAATCAGGCACACAGTAAGACACATGGAATCGGTCCAAAGCTGGGATGCTCAGACCACGGTTACCTAGACACAGGTGGAGGTCACCCAGGACACACACTAGGCACCAGGGACATCGAGTCCCAGGGGCGCCTGAACTTAGGCACTAAAAATGGCCAATACCCTCAACCACGCCCCCTCAAGTAGGGTAGGAGGGGGTGAAAAGCAGGGACCAAAATAGGCAGTCACGCTCTGGTTTTGCCCTCTTGTTCCAGTACTCCCCTTCCACGTGTTTTTGTTTGTTTGTTTTTGGCGCTTCCCTGAAGCAGTCATTTCCAGTGAGGAACTTTCCTCCGACCCCTCCAGGCAGCCTTGCAAGCTTTCCAGAGAGGGCGTGTGCTCCCCGAGACTGCGTTAACTGAAGCTTCCCTTTCCCTCATGAAAGTTACGTGAATTACGAAAGTACTTCTGCCGCATGGATTCCTTCAGCGTTGAGAAGCAAGAACCAGGGTAAGCCATCCCATTATCCTAACGGTTTAAGAAGAAAAAGATTTATGAGACTGTAGGCTTTCAGTTTAAATATATGTAACTTATTATAAGTCAATTATGCCTAAGTTTGTAAAACAGTTTAAAATGCAATGAGTCATAGCACTACTTGCAGGGATATATGTGTGTGTGTGTGTGTGTGTGTGTGTGTGTGTGTGTGTGTGTGTCCTAAACTATTCTCTTACTTGCTTTCAAAACCTTTCCCCCCCACCCCCCCCTTCTGGGCTATTTAGGAAAATACAAAAAGTAGCCAGTTAGCCAATATCCTATTTGTGAATAAATAGAAGAAAATTATATACATGTTTGTCACTGTTCTGCCATTCTCACATGTTTCCCCACTCATCCTGTATATATGTTTGCCACTATATTTTCTAGGTATTGTTTTGGTTATAACAATTTGAACTGTGATTCAAACATAGAAAAACCTCAGTCAGAAACATAGCAGAAAAGATTAAAAACTGGAGCAATTAAACATTATGCTACTGTAAGCTAAGATTTCCCAGAGAAATACTCATGGGATAGCCCCTAAACTGGAAGAATAAGCAGCTGCCTTGTCATGATTTTCTCTTTGTAATGTAATTGTCTTTCTTTTTTTCTTACAAATATAGTTTTCAAGTTTCTTAAATCTTCTTTATATTAAGCCCTAATAATTGCCTTGTGTCCTTAAAGAGAATCTATCTGCAACTGCAGTAATCTCCCCTCCATTGCACTCTGGACTTCCCATCTGTAGTCCATCGTCAAAAGGGACTCCCCAGAGGCTCCATCTACAGAGAGGGCCTACAGGTAGGTCTTGGCCTTGCACTGTCATCCGCAGTCTTCTGTAAAGTGGGTGTTCAGAACTTAAGTTCTAATATCTTTCCCTCCTTTTAGTTTGTATCTTAGCAGACTTTTCACCTAGATGGCTGCATGTTTTAAGACAAGCTTTTAAGACCCCATAAACTATTTCAGGTACTATTTGCTTTCTTCACTACACCTTGCTGTAGACACCCATATTTTCAGTGATCATGAGACATGGAAGAGGGCCATGTCATATGAATTAACTGTTCTTCAAGCTATGATTAAGTGCGAACTTAAAATCCCTTCATATATCTATAGTTTATATATATATTCCTGGTTCACTTTAAAGACATAATTATTATTTTGCTGAAGGATATTACAAATTATCTCCATAGGGCACATGGTAGCTCCATTGGTATGGCCATTCATTTAAATAATAGTATAGCTTTTAAAAACTGTAAAGAAAAAGGAAAAATACATGTTAACCACAATTTTTTTAGATCAAATATATAGATTGTTGATTTGTACAAATTAACAGTTTAGGGGACCATACACTATTCATGTAACAATGGAGGTGAGGTGTAGGGTTGAGCATTCAACGATGCTCATTCACAAAGGCTCAGCCAGGCTGTCCATGGCCCCAAAAGGCAAAGGGAGTGTGAAACAGCACATCTATAGCCTTGAGTTGCCATGTAGTGGACACCCTTGCAACATCTTGTCACTGATCTCTCTTTTCATCCAATGTCTAATTGCTCCAGTTTTTAATCTTTTCTGCTATGTTTCTGATTGAGTTTTTCTGTTTCACTGGGTTATTGTCGGTACAGTTGTTTAGATTTTGTCTTGCTTTTGTGTTTTCTGTACATAAAATCTAGACTCGGTAAACCTTTAAAGACAAACATGGAATTAATATATTCAAAGGAACCTTTAAGAAAAGCATATATATATATATATATATATATACACATATATATATGAATACGCACTTACCAAATAATAAGAAAATGTATCAAATAACACCAACAAATAAGTAAAATGCACAATGAAAATACTATTAACAGTATGAATAGAATTTAATCCTGAAGAAGGTAATGTCCATGTTTTGTATATGTTTGTATATGTAATGTCTTATATATGTTATCCTAAAGTGTAAATTGATAATGTCATTTTTGTGCAATTGATTAATATTTATCACTCAAAAGGAATTAGTGCTACAAATATCACTAAACAAAAGTTTTCGAGTATAGTTTCAATTAACCTTCTAAGAAGAAATCAATTGAAATAAGTATTAATAATGTCAATGTACACCCATATAACAAACGAATATGAACTACAAAAATACGTCTATGTATCCATGTCCTTAGATGGAAACACAACCTAGCAGAGAGTTGGATGTGCCTTTGACTCTGTCTGTCTAATTGACAATGCCAAGCAGTTATGGAATCTACACGATCGGAGTGCTATGAATCAGCATTGACTCAGCAACAGTGAGTGTTTTGGTTTTTTTTAGTAAGAGTAAAAACAATATTTTTGACTGGTTCTACTATTCTTAGCATGATCACTCACATACTCACTGCCATCTCTCCATTCTGACTCACAGAGAACTTGTAGGACAGAATCGAACTGCACCTGTGTGTTTCTGAGGCTCTAACTCTTTACAGAACTAGAAAGTCTCAACTTTCTCCCCTCACCATGATACAGCAGCTATTATGTCTTCCTACTTAATTTTTAATCAAGCTTAGACCCCAGGACATATTTTTAATACAGTGTCAAATTGTCTTTCAAATTAGGTCAGATCAAGCAACCATTCCGGTGAACACCCTACAATGACTCCTTATCACACTTGGAATGGTTTTCAAAATCCTTATAATAGTTTGCAGAGTTGTTGATATTCCCTTCCTTTCCACATTATGAATCTAACTTTGCCTCCTGTCAGTCACTCACTCAACAATTTGGCTGTTCCCCGAGTTCTCCAGACCATTCATCACACTTGTGGTTTCTTTTTCCTGCCCTGCTCCTCCCCAGATATGAGCCTGCCTCATTTCCTCACCACCTTCTGCTGTTTCGTTTTCTCAAAAGGACCTTCTGAATGTGTCCTTCTTTTGCTGCCCTGTTCAAAACTGTGCCTCTTGTGCCTCTTGATTTCTTTCATTATTTATTTGTTTATATCCTTCACTGCATGTGCAACTAACCCACATTTAACGTTTCTTGGTTCACTTTTCATGTGAAATGGAAATACCATGAAGACAGGAACTGTTAGGAGCAGGGGAGGGGAGAAGGGCAGGCCATCCTGCGGCCAAGGGGTTTTAAACCTCTGGCTGTGGAGGCATGGTCGAAGGTATTGGTTGACTTCATTGGCTGAATCAAGTCGACCTGGCTCTGGGGGCGCTGAATTGGAGCATGCCCAGTTAAAAGGTCCTCAAAGGTGTTTTAATACTCCCCTGACCTTTCTTTCCAACCTCCTGTAAGGGGCCTGTGCAGGCATGAGAGGGCAGCCCCTCTGGTCCCTGTCTCAGCTACCTAACAGAGCCAAATGCAGAAAGAGAAGTATTCAGTGCGTAATAATTTGTTGAGTTAATAGATGGTTTAATGATGACTATTGATCATCAGGACCAGCTGGATCAATGTAGAATTATAAATAGAAAGATGCGGTGGAGACATAATCTGGCGTCAATTTGAGGATTATGAGTGTAGGGGTGGAGTCTAGTCTGGCAATCTGGAGTTAGCCCATGAGATCTCTGTGTGGGGTTGGCCTTCTGATAATTCTGGGCACTTCTGTATTTTCTTCCTTGGATCCGGAAGACACTTTCTCTCTCTCTCTCTCTCTCTCTCTCTCTCTCTCTCTCTCTCTCTCTCTCTCTCTCTCTCTCCCTCCTCACTCCCTGAGAGACACTCTACTGACAAGACAGATATCACTAAACTGTTAGATCCTGTGCCCTGGGAACTGGAAAAAGCCACGTGGAGACGCCTGCCAGCGCTGAGAAGCTTTCAATGCCACGGGATCCAAGGACTTTCCACCCACTGGCCTGTGATCATTCTGCATTTGGCGTCGTTGCATGTGTTTCATGAGTTTGAAGAGGACTTTATAGATTTGTTTCAGACATATGGATTAACATAGGACTTATAGGCTTGGACTGGACTATACGATTACTCTTTATATAAAAACTCTCTCATATACACATATGAGTTTCTATGGATTTGTTTCTCTAGTCTACCAGGACTAACACAAAAGAGAAAAGAAGAAAATACTCAGGCAATGCCCTAGCATTCTACTAATGAAACAACTCACTACTTAATACTCCAAGTTGGATAAATCACACAGTAAATAAAAATAGTTGGAACACTTTAACTGACAGATATATTATGTTTGGACATGATGAGAAAAATTAGATTATGACACAAAATTCGGTCGGCTGATTAAATTCATGCAATGTTAAAAAGTAAGGACTGGAGACAGAAATCAACTGTAAGCCTCAATTCTGAGGTTATAATAGCCCATGTTTGCTGCACATGGAGCTGATTTGTACTTTCAAAAATCCTATGAAATGTGTGTATCAATTCCCTGGACAGATTTGAAAATAAAAAAGTGATTACCTTAAAAGAATGGCAGTGAATGTTTACCAGACATATGACTAGTTGGTGGTATTCTTATTGTGTTAGTCCTGGTACCATAATGTACTAGTCTGGGTAGAGTAGAGAAACAAATTCATAGACACTCATATATGTATAAGATAGAGCTTTATATACAAGAGCAATTGAATATTGATAAAATACCCCAGTCCAGTCCAGACCAAGTCCATAAGGCTGATATTAGCCCATATGTCTGAGACCAATCTATAAATCCCTCTTCAGACTCACACAACACATGCAATGGCAATGAATGCAGGGACATCACAGGCCTGTGGGTGGAAAGTCTTGTGGATCCTGTAGCAGTGTAAGCATCTCAGTGCTGGTAGGGTCTCTATGTGGGTCCTCCATCTCAGGTCACTAGTGTAGCTCCATGTGCCTTGTCAGCTGTAATGTCCCCCAGAGAGTGAACTTATGTCCTGCCTCCATCGAGCTATTTATCTCCTTAGTGTCTCCAAATTAGGTCATCAAGCTGCAACCTGTTTGACAGGCTAAATCCCTTCACTCTTCAGTCTCAAATTGACAACAGATTATGTGACTACCACAGTTATGCAGAGAAAAGGCTGACTCTAAGAGGTTAAGTCACAGTTCAGACAACTGGACGCTGAAAATGTTGTTATTGCATTTTGCTTTAAGTTTTATTTCAAAAGCAAGACAAGATCAGCTTAGAGTATTGATGTACCTGTGTTATTTAGTCCTGAAAACTGATAATAGGAGATATATTTTTGTTAATTAAAAGGCCAATATTTTATAATAACAGAATTTTACTGGAGAGTGCCAGATCACCTATAAAAGCAGAGCAACCTCACCAGCCTGGTACACTTATCTTCATTTGGTTGGCAATTGACTTGACCCTGAACCAAGCATAGATACTGCATTTGTTTTCTCAGAATAGTGACACCCCACAAAGACAATTTTAGCTTTTGAGCACTTAGAGGTGACTTCCTCTGTTAACTCTGCACTTATCGGAAAGGATTCTCAGTGCCCCTATGAATTGAACAACTAGTAATTAGATTGCAATGATAATGACTCCAATCTGTTAACTTTGGTGTTAGCAGAGGTATATGCAAGGATGTAGAAAAGGAACATAAATTAACCTCAATCTTCTCATTCTCACTAGATATACATCTTGGTAGAGGGGATATAATCTATATTTTTATTTCACTCCCATGATTTGGTAACTGAAACTGATGTTATTTCTGGAGAGCACAGTTTCCACAAGATGGTTCTGTTTATTTTTGTTGGGGCTCATAGTGATATAAATTACCTTCTTGATATTAATTTGTTTATGCCATTTCTTTCTCATAGGAGAATAACCACTTATAAAATCAATTTAGAAGACATAGTTTGAAAACTACATTGCCTTTCATACATTTTATTTTCAGTTTATTTGAAAATATTAATTCAAAATTTAATTATATAAATAATATGACATAATAGTAACTGACAATGTTATAGTGCCTATTATGTACCAGGCATGAGCTAATTTATTTTTTAATAATAATAACTTTAAGGCAAATGGAATTCTTTTGGTTGTTTGAAATGTTAACACTGAGGATAGCATCTTAAGTGATTGCCTCGTGCCATGTTATTGGAGTTGTTAGGGGATTGAGCCGAATCCAGCACATAAGGACCTTATGCACAACAGAACCTAACACTGTCTGGTCTGCACCAGCTTCCTAATTGTTCCTATGCTTGAGCCCATTGTCCTCATGCCATACATGTAAGGGAATGACAAAGCTGAGTTTTGATTCCAAATTGTGTGATGGAGAGTTTGTAATTCCAAGTCCATACTCCATCCTGAATCTGTGCACTTTCACTTCTAAACAGTCAATTAAATTAAAAGATAATGGATTTTTTCTACAAACTCCTTGGAGTCCCATCTTGCAATTGCAAATTAAATATGTAAAGTTGCCTTGGGGACACAACTGATTCCTTCCTTCCTTCCTTCCTTCCTTCCTTGGGGACACAACTGATTCCTTCCTTCCTTCCTTCCTTCCTTCCTTCCTTCCTTCCTTCCTTCCTTCCTTCCATCCATCCTTCCTTCCTCCTTTCTTTTTCATTTTTTCAGAGGCCCTTCATCATGTCTAATCAGGCATGAAACATAGTCTGATATTATTTAGCAACTTTATCTCTTATTGGGTCACAGATGATTGAAAAGATTATTCAAGAGCAAAATGTTTATCGTTATTTTAGCAAGTGTGTGACTTCATACCATTTGAATGCCACCTTTAATTTTTTTTTTTTAACATTTTATTAGGGGCTCATACAACTGTTATCCCAATCCATACACACATCAATTGTGTAAAGCGCATTTGTACATCGTTTCTCAAAACATTTTCTCTCCATTTAAACCCCCGACATTAGGTACTCATTTTTCCCTTCCCTCCCCTCTCCCCCCTCCCTCATCAGCCCTTGATAGTTTATAAATGGGTATTTTGTCATATCTTGCCCTGTCCGACGTCTCCCTTCACCCATTTTTCGGTTGTCTGTCCCCCAGGGAGGAGGTCACACACAGTTCCCTGTAATCGGTTCCCTCTTTCCTACCCCTTCTCCCTTTACCCTCCCTGTTTTGCCACGCACACCACTGGTCCTATAGGGCTCATCCGTCCTGGATTCCCTGGATTTTCAGTTCCTATCTGTACCAGTGTACCTCCTCTGGTCTAGCCAGTCTTGCAAGATAGAATTCGAGTCATGGTAGTGGGAGCGGGGAGGAAACCTTTAGGAACTAGAGGAAGGTTGTATTTCTCATCATTGTTACATCGCACCCTGAGAATACCACCTTTAATGCTATTAATAGCAATATACACTTTTTTCCAAAGTGTTTTAATTTTGCATATTTTCCCACAGCTGATTTGACTTTAGTAGGAAAACCAATATTTTGAAAACTATAAATAGAACATATAGAACATACTGTCACTAGTGGAAATGAGCAATCAGTGAAATTTGAAAAGAAATCAATATTGTATTTGAAAATATACTGAACCAAAGGGAAAGATCACAGTAAAAGACAGAGCAGTTTTTGTACACATTCAAGTATATTAGGGTCTAAAAACAAATAAGGAGCCTACATTTTAAAATGCCCTTAGTTTACACAAATGAAGCTTCATTTAAAAAAATTAATATTGGATTGAAAGGCATATAAACTTCTCTTTAACATATTTATTTCTAAAAGCAATACATGATTTGGGGTTCATTGTCCTAGTGATTTAAAAAAAATCTTATATACATGCTCCATTTGTTGGTATATCCTTTGTATGTTTTTACATTTATAAAAGTTTAATATTGTTTCTTGGTTTTAGGATTTCTAGATTAATGAAACAACCAAGAAGCCTTGGATTTAAGAATCAGAGTTTTCTGGTGTCTCCCTTCACATTACCTGTATGATGCTTTCTACTACAGCAATTTTACATTCATTCACAGGTTCCTCTGGGGGCATTTTTCATGGTCTTGAGAGGCTAGATAAAGGGTGAGTTAAAACCAGGGTGAAGGTCAATCAGAACAAGACTATGTTAGCTAAGGTAAAAAAAAAAAATCCCTCTGATACACTATCTGTTGTGGAAAGACAAGCTAAATCCCAATAGAGCAGAATCACTAATGCTATAGATTAATCTATGACATTACAGATTACCAAAGGTATATTTTGACTTTTTATACAATGGTATTGTCAGGAGTGTTGAGAACTTAGTGTCATCATTCCATCTTATTTATGGTACATGAAGAGGATTAATAAAGAAAATGGACCAATATGGAAATAATTGCCAACACCAAGAATAATTGAAAGCGTATATGGCCACAGAAAGCTATGAGTAAATTCAGGGGTTTTATTAGCTTATAGTATGGAAATATTAATTTATTTTTTCTAACCAAGCTATTTCAGCAAGAATAATATAACCATTCACTTTACTCAATAGATATTAAATATTTGCTAAAAATATTGCTATGTTAGGAACATGTAATAGTCATTATTTTCATAAAAAATATTATTACTGTGTGAGAGAGTAAACTCACTAATAGGAAAAAAATCATGTTTTTATAAAATTGGAATGGGTTACATTTATCATATCCCTTCTTAGTTCTGTATTATATATATATGTGTGTGTGTGTATAAATTTAGCTTATATAGTAATAAGTTCTTTCAAAATGATTTTTATAGTGAGAATATTTTCGTCAACTAGTGGAATAGGTAACATTGGGTTTTGTTCATAGAAGTATATCTGAGGATTTATTATTACTATTGAAATGTAAATGGTGACAGAGAACAGGACATTTAAATAACAGGGAGATTAAAGCTTCTGACAGAAAGAAAATCTAGGAAAAAATTCTAAATCAAGGCTGCATTTGGGATTACAGTAAATGTGACAGAACAGTGTAAAGATATCAACTTGTGTAAATAGTGACTTCTTATAAAAAGGGCTTAAGAAAATCAGGTAAAGAGTCAATTCATGAAGAACCATTTAGATGATGGGAAATCTTTAGAAGGTATTCTAAATCTGAGGCAATATTCCGAAAGCTCACAGAGCTTAAATGGTAAATGAGATATATACTCTAAAAGGCTCCTGGTGTTGGGACCTGTTTAGGAAGTCAGGTGGGTGGGAAATCAAAACAACTTTATCACAGAGACATACCGAGTTCATAACTTATGAAAAATAATCCACATTGAATGTAAGGTTCTCAAGTTTTTCTGTAAAAAACACAGGTAGTGAAAAGTGTTTTTGTTTTACATTTTTGGGGCCAAGATATAAAATTATCAACATTATACTATAGGTATACAAGCCTGCTCATGCAGCCATCTCAGTGCACCAATTTTTGGCAAAAAACAGCATGCTTCTCTTGCCCCACACAAGTTACTCATCTGACTTGCACCGTGTGACTTTTTTTTGTTTCTGTGAATGAAGAGGGACATGACAGGACAGTGAGTTGAAGAGGTGAAGAAAACAAACAAGGAGATGCTGGCAGTCATCCAAACAGATGAAAAATGTTTCCAAGAATGGAATTTCAGATTTGACAAATGTATTAACTGCAACGGAGTATACTTCGAAGTTGATAGGGTGTTTTGCAAAAAAAATTAAATACATGGCCTTGGAAAAAAATTCCATCTTTTTTGGGGGGTCCCGCCTCAGATCCCACTCGTGAATTGTTATGTTACATGCTACTAATTCCCAGAACTATCATTAAGATAGTGTCTGATGAGACTTCTTTTACATTATCACTCAGTAGGCTTGTATCTTCTACAGCATTTATTTTAAGTAAAAGGAAGTAATTATTTAAGTAAGAAAAGAGCATTAAAAATATTTTATTTTTATGTGACTATAAAACATTACTTGACTTACTCAAAATTAAGCTGAAAGGTACCAAAATTTATTAAAATATTCTAAGATCCTAAAATATTGTAATATAATTTCATTATATTCTAGTCTTATTGTCCATAAGTTTCTATTATCCATGAACACTGATGATTGTTTTAGTGCTCTTTCAAAATCAGTGTGTCATTTCTCTTGTGGCAAGGATAGAGTAGCTGACTATCTATCTATCTATATATTTTATATATATATACACACACATACACATATGTATTAAGTTTATGTAATATTGCCTTTATCCGAGTTCAAAAATCCATCATTAATAAACTTTCTGCATAGAGCTGTAATTATGTTTGCAGGATGTGGTATTGTAAATTTAAATGTAACATTAACAACACCTTGTATTGTTATATTTTCATTTTATTTGATTCTTGACTTACTGAATTCTCATTGAGGAAAAAATTTAGATATTTCCTAAACATATCTTCTATTTCTTATAGTGCATAATTCTCAAAAATATTCTTTATTTTATAATATTTAATATAATGCCTAACATTTTCTTTTTACAATACCGGCAGTTCTTGGTTTCATGTTCATAATATATGTGTACACACACATGTATTTTAAATGCTCTCACTGTCATGGAGTGAATTTTGACTCCAAGTTACCCTATAGGGTTTCTAAGGAATTAATTATAAATTAATGATATAAATATGTTAGATTTAGCAAAAACTCTCTCTTTTATAATACAGTGCTATTTAAAATATTTTAGGATGTAATTAGAGGCAAAGATGAATAATATGTAATTGAAAATAATCAATTTTGATGATGGCTCTTTAAGATTTTAATGACAACTCTTCTTGCCTTTTTCCTATTCAGTACTGACTGTATATTTGATGGTAAAAACAAACCAGTTTTTCTAGTCTCATCATGAACTGTTTGCATTACTAATGAATATCACCTGTGAGTTGATGGAGCAGGTGGAAATGTTCGTGGACGACCGAAGGCATTCTGCAGGTCAAACCAGTCAGCGACTGTCTTGCTTTAGAATCGATAGTATTTTCAGCTGCAACAAAAAAGTTCTCCATTTCGGTAAAAATAAATACTCTTTCACTTAAATAAAAACTATCAATTTAGGAATAAAATCATGGTTTTGGAGAAAAAGACATGGTGACTTATTAAATTGTATTCTAATTATGCAAAACCAAGGCTTCTGTGGACACTACGGAAATGAAATAAGAGTTCTGTTTAGAAGCCATATCTTAATGCACGTGCCTATAATTAAAACTAAACATGTTATGATGTTGAAAAAGAAAATGACACAAGCCAAATGTCTTCCTTATAATATTCCCATAGGAACTTCCCAGGAATCGGAAACCATGGTTAATGCCTTCTTCTTTCCAGAATCAAGAAATGTATCAAATTATAATATTTGGGTGTTACAGAGGCCCTCAGACTACCTTCTTCTGCTATCCCCATAATACCATTAGATTTCATCACTTTTGTTTGAACATACAATTTCACTTTAACGGAACTGCAATCCAAAGCTTAAAACATAGCAATGACATACATAGTATTTCACTCTTTCATCTGCAAAATATTTCAAATTACTTCAGAAATAGCAAAATCAGCCCATAGTTTAATTTGTTTATATAAATTTTGTGTAAATATTTCTATTGTGAATTAATTTATTCAAATCCAAGAAAGTACCTATTAATAAAATCAAACCTAAAAGTGTAACAGCCTAATTCTGTATTGCTAAATAGTAATATATTACCATATCTAAATTCCAAACTGTGAATAAAATATAAGCTAAAGTTATAATCCCTGTTGAATTTCATATCTGCTTTTAAATATTATGCCATACATATAAGAATGTAGAATTATGGTTCATAATGATGTGACAGTACTATTATTTGTTTCTCTATCAATCTAGGTAGTATTTGCTAATTCCATAGATAGGTAATAAACAGATATAGATATAGCCAATAATGCATTTACTATCCATGAGAAAATCAATGATTTTTTTAAAAAATCATCAATTTAACAACAACAACAACAAAATCCAACCACTAATGCTATAATAAAACAAGGGGATTAAAATTATGGGAAATAATTCCTTTGAGATGATGGGAAGGAGATTTGAATACTTTCAGAACTTTAGAGACAAGCTTGGTTGCCCTTTCCTAAATCTATCTTTTTCTAGTCTTTTGTCTCTTGTCTTTGAATCCTATGTATCAATAATCTCTTTTCAAGATCACTGAATATCCACATTTAATGATTTAGGCCATTATATTAAATTAAAACATTCATGTATCTTGTACAATGTGTCAAAGCATGTGAATTATTGTTATCTCTGAGTCAAAGTCCCACAATTAAATATCTTTATAAACAAAATAAACTTTTATTGGATTGGTCAGGATTAGACCAAATACCCAGTCATGATTTGCAAGATTGTGGAATATTTTTAATTATCTAATACTGCCATAACAGAAATGCTACAAGTGGATGGATTTAATAAACATAAATTCAATCTCCTGTATAGGGGCACATATCCAAATTCAGAGTTCTAGATATAAGGGAGTGCTTTCTCTCGTTGCTTGTCTCCTTTCAACATTTGTGGACCTGGTGTTCTTTAGAGATACCATCTGTCTTACTATGAATGGTCCCCTGAGCCTAGGAGCTTCCCAGTACAGGAGCTCCAGGTTCAAACAGTGGTTCCCTTCCAGAATTATCTTTCTTGGTGGTAAGAGTTTCCTCTTTCTCTGGCTTTTGTTTAATTTATTTTATAGAGTAAAGAGATGAACTCAAGATACCACATAGTCCTATAGACTTAATGTTTCTTCATAAAATATCTGCTTCTAACCCTGCCTTCTTAATGTTATAGAAGTTAGAATTTATAAGAATTAGGATAATTATAACTGATCGCAAAAATAAAGGATAATTGAATTAAGGATAATGGCCAACCCAAATTGACACATAATTTGGCAGACATAATTGAATCAATCATAGAAGTTTAAGGTCATTCAGGAAATCTGTTCTAGCAGTGTGAGTAATATTGATTCTCCAAGAAAACGAACATAAATTTTAATACTTTCAGCACCTTAAATTATCTAAATTTTGGCTGCTGGCAGTTATATTTTTATTTCAAAATAATAACACAAAATTGCCATTATTCAATTCAACAATCACAAAGAAAGTAGCAAAAATAAGCAATTTGTTGTCTTCTTTAATTATGTTGCCTTCCGTACTTGTTGTTAGAAGTTGTGGAATGGAATTAGTTCAGTTATTTGTAATATACCAACTCAGTTATTTCTGATAAATCACCAAGAAGTTGGTACAAATATTAGAATTTCTAGTCATTAAATATGTAAATTGAAAAAATTTACAGTTAAAGATTACATGTACTTTGGCCATATCTCAGATATTTTATTAAACCTTATTACTCAAAATATTATGCGAATTATACAACAAATTTGACCTGAAGTAATAATACAAATATGACCATATACATTTTGAAATTCAATGTATAAATGGAATCAATCAATCATATTAAGTAGTTTAAGAGAAACAATTTATTGAGTATTTGATTTTGGAAAGAAAGGAATACATTTAGTAATACAGTCTGTGTATTTGAATAAGAATAAAACCTTTTTTTTCCTCCTGTGATTGGGTTTCAACTAGTAGCTTCACTATAGGAAAATAAAATAGAAGAACTTGTAGTGTTTCAAACACTGTCTTCTTTACTAGATCAGGTTGCTGTATCCCTGTTTTGCATTCAGTAAGAATAATGATTAAAAGAGTTGTTGTGAAGTGCTCCGGAATTAGTTCCGGCTCACAGAGACCTATGTAGAACAGAATAAAACCCTACCAACGCTCTTCTATCATCATCATCATTATTTTTGAATCGATGTGGCAGCTACGTTGTCAATCCATCTCCTTAATGATCTTCAATTGACTCCCTATTTAATCAGACATGATGTCCTTTCCCCAAGATTGGTCCCTTATGATAATATGTTCAAAGTATGTCAGACAAAGTCTTATCCACTATACTGCTAAAGAACACTAAGACAGTACTTTATGCAAGACAGATATGTTTATTCCTCTGGCAGTCCACAGTTTTTCCATATTCCTCCAACATACATCTTGGCTCTTTCACAATTTATAAAGGTCTTGTGCAATAGATGTATGCAGGACAACACAGTATTTCTTGACAGCCTCTTTCATGAGCGTTGATTTGGGTTCTAAATAAAATGATATTCTTGATGATTTTAATCTTTTCTCCTGTGGGTCCAGTTAAGAGGATTTTGGTTTTCTTACATTGAGTTGCAATCAACAATGAAGACTGCAGCCTTTGATCTTTATGAGCAATTGCTAATCTTCCTTACTTGCATATCACAGATTTTTCATAAGCATTCTTCTAATCCTGATGGCATGTTCTTCATTTAGTTCAACTTCTGAAATTATTTGTTCTGCATGGAGATTAATTTGATGTGGTGAAAGGGTAAACTCATTGCCATCAACTCACCATAGGTTTCCGTCCTTTCTTTCTCCCTTTGGAGCTGATGGTAGTTTTGAACTGCTGACCATGCAGATCACAACCCAAGGCATAACCATGACACTACCCGAGCTCTATAGGTTGAGAGGATAAATCCTGGAACAAACCTTTCCTGAGTTTGAACCATTCCATACTCCCTTTTTCTGGAGAATTGTTGCTAATAAAAGGAAGAGCAGAAAAACATATAATGTGATATAATGTCATTCAGCTGCATGAAATAAGTGCAATTTAACATTTTTTTTCAATTTTAAGTGTTTATTGCGTAAAATTTAGCTTGGGTTTTTTTATAGTTATGAATGTAATTAAATGTATAGAATTTTATATCTTACCATTCTTATTCATGTTAATAAAAATCACAAATGAGAATGTTCACAACAATAGTGTTTAGGAATGGGATTGTCAGTATAAGTAATTTACTATAGCAGGTGACTCTCCCTGGAGACCTAACACTAATTCTCTTTTGAGAATCAATTAAACAGATTTGGTTACTTTCATCAGGAAGCTATAAGCTCAAGGGAATTACTTCCATTATGAGGAAATGTTTAAAAATGTGTTATTCATTATTGAAAATTAAAGGCTAAATAGATTCATTAAGGACATTAATTACCAAGACAATTAGCTGTTGTCTTGAAACGGCTTAAGATGGTTTTATTATTGTAATTTTAATAAGTATGTGGATCTTATTGTCAATTTTAAGCATAATAAACTTGCATGACGGCTTACTGAATATTGGAGAAAATATATAAAGCTAGAAGAAATACCCAGCTTATGAAGCAATACTTGTCTTAATAGTTTACTTTTCATTAGGATATGGATACTGTAGTTTTAAACATCAACAAAGTAACATAGCCATCAATATTGGAGAAAGTCTCTAAATCTCAAAACTGGCTAATATATTGTATAACAATCAGTTCTGTCTAACCAGCTGTGACTGAGAAAGAACATTTTTGTTCAATTAACAATGGGAATGTTTGAAAACAATCTTCTGTATGCTACAATAAAGAAAGCTATGTCATTCCTCTAGTACCTAGAGTCTAGTTGATCCAGAGTTTTTGTTTAAAATTTTTTAAAAGTACAAGCACCACAAACTCCACTTTAAAATCCTGGTGTTTTCTCTTCATTGGACTACTACATACAAATTTTCTCCTCTGGTAAAATTTCTCAAGAAATTTATTAGGCTCAATTTGTTTTATGTTTTACAAATATCTTTCCCAATAGGTAAGTTTCTTTTTCCTCCCCTTTTCTTTGTTAGATTCATATGTTTTGTATGTGGAACGCTGATTATGCAATTTTACAATGATAATCTAGGCCTCGTGGCAACTATTCCTGAGGGAAATAATAAAAGTGATCATCAACAAATGAAAGAGAACCCTACAGGAAGCTAATATTTCTAGGTAAAATATGTCAACTTTTTGGACCTACACTCACAATTACCTGTTGTGTACTTGGTTTTGATCAAGAGTCTTAGGTCGGATATTTTATAAAACATTAGGAAATGATAACCAAGCGCTGTCCCGTTCTTCTAATCTCGTGATGAGAGAGGCACGGGGGCAACTAACCACACATTCTAAATTCCACTAGTTGCAGTGTATCCAGCAGCAACAGCATGCAATCAATTATTTTAGAAATTCTACCATTTAAAAACTATGAAACACATTCAATTCTGGCCACAAAGAGGTAACATCTTGTTCATATTTATAGCAGGGAATATTTTGCTAATTGTGTATATAGTTAGCGTAAAACAAATCGCAAAAAAAGTCACAAATGATTGGGGGTAAAAAAATAAGCCTTAGAAGAAAATGAAGAATGAAGGGCAGCTATATATTGGGAAAAACAATACACAAAAAACTAAAGAGATATACCAATTAAACACAATGAAAGGTCTTGCCTAGATGCTGAAACAAAGAAAAGTGAGTTTATAAAAATATTAGTAAATCTGAAATATTATGAAATTTTCTTAATGGTATTTTAATTTATACATTTTTAGAAAATACTATGCTACGTCACATAGAAAGGATCTTGGCAAAGCAAACAAAGCAATTCTGTAGAAATTGTAATTATTTATCAGTTAGTCAAAAATTTCTCTCAAAACATGATAATGAAAGACATAGATGCCTATATAAATGATGTTAGGTGCCTTCAAGTCCTCCTGGTATCTCTACACTGCTACAGACAAGAGCCTGCAACACAGGGAATCCAGGATAGATAAACCCCTCAGGGCCAACAAGGAGAGTAGAGATACCAGGAGGATTAGGGGATGGTGGGGGGAGAGAAGGGGAATCAATCACAAGGATCACTAGAACCCCCTCCCAGAGGTGTGAATAACAGAAGAGTGGGTGAGGGGCTATGAAGGATGATGTAAGATATGGAGAAAATAATCTATAATTTATCAAGGGTTCACGAGGGAGGGTGGGGAAGAAATGGGGAGTTGGTATCAGGGGCTCAAGTGGGAAGAGACTACTTTAAAAATAATGATGGCGGCATATGTGCAAAGGTGCCTGACACACTGGAGGAATGTATGGATTGTGATGAGATGTAAGAGCCCTTAATAAAAGTATTTAAAAAAAGAAAATAAAAGAATGTAGCCTCTCTTTAAAAAAAATACCTCACAATTATAATTTACAAGTTATTGGCAGACATGAAAACTGTCCAAGGGTCAAGCTATTGGGAAGCTCCTCTATGGCAGGTGTGTATAAAAACAGCCAGTGAGTAAGGCTGAATGGAAGCTTTACTCATTGGATATTTGTATGCATTTTGGAGAAAAATGCACAAAAATAAAAAGAATTTCATTGGTAAGTTAATGAAATGCAAGTGAGTAAAGCCTATATAAATAAATAGTTTAAGAAGAAGAATAAAGAGTGCTAAGTATGAAAGAAACATCCAAAAAGAATGTTTTGTGATAAAATTTGTGCATTCTTCTCACCCCACAACTCTCTTCAGATTATTTATCTATTCATTCAGCATTTATTTATTCTGCATACCATACAGACACTGAGAAGACAGTTGTGACAGAGTACTGGGTTAGTATAAATTGGCAGTTTAGAAATTGGTGAGGTAAATGTATGAAGTGGCTGGTTTATAAACTTTAATGGGTGAGAGTGATGTTGATAGGATTATAGGATTAAAGTGGTGATCACAAAACTGCAATTGTTAAGCATATACTATTTTTGTGTTGCTCATTTATAGACTATAAGATTTAAATGGGGCTGGTTTATTTTTAGTTGTATGTGTGTTAGTTGTAACATGATTTTGCTCTTGTCTATGTTTTATGATTATGGATGGTTAAAGAGTTATGGAAAGGTGTCAATTGGACAAGGGGTGTTCTGCTGTGGTGAGATGATTTTATGTCAACTTGGATTTGTGTGACAGTGTAGTAGAGTCGAACCTGTCAATCAGATCATGGCCTGATGATGCCTTCTTGGGGGTATGATTTTCTTATTAGCAGGGACCTGGGAATTGCTCTGTGCCACATCATATTCCTGTTTGCTGTGACTCTGTTTCCAGGCCTCATGTGGGCCAACTGACCCTGAGAGCTGTTGGCACCCTACCACGTTTTCATCAGCTTTGGATTCATCAATTCTGGATCCATTGCCCAATATTGATACAGATGCTTCCAGGCTGACCTATTTGTGTCACTGGCCGGCAGCTATGTGAATCTGAGGAGTAAACGGGCTAGTGTCTTTTAAACTCATGATCTTGAGTTGGACTGAATTGTGAAGCCTTATTTTGATATCAGAATACTTGATGATATAAGGCTTTTTCTTTTTTTTTTCCACCCCTCATTTCTCAAGGATTTTTCTTATACATATATGTGTGTCTCTGAATTTGTTTCTCTAGACAATCTGGCCTATCATAGAAGGTACAGCAGGCAGATGAGTGAAAAAGCCATTAAAATAGATACTCGTATCTTAGAGAAGATATGGTGAAAAGTACTTGGATTCCATTCGAGAGGAAGGTGTGAGTACTTGCATCCCCTTGGCAGATAGGTGGTAATGGATTGGACAGGCGATACACAAAATGAAGAGCCAGTAAGAAGTGTTCAAGGGTGAAGGGGGAAAAAAGAAAGAAGTGTTCAAGAGTTTTGGCCTGATCTACTGGCATACTATATGAACAGCTATCATGTAGAGGTGGGATCATGTGGAAGGATAGGCTTTTAGAGTCAGAATTAGGAAGGATATCAGCTTTTAAACACCGAGTGTGAAATGAAAATTATACGTATAGTGGGAGAGGCTAGGTATGCATGTGGTTAATTCAAGTAAAAGAGTTTGGCTTAAAATATAAATTCATAAATCTCCAGCATATAGGTAATCTGTAAAGGAAAATGATTGGAAATTAAGCATCGAGTGTTTGCAAAAATAAATAAATAATAAAAGTGGCATAAAAACTTAAAGAGGCTAATTGAAATGACTGACAGACAATAAAAGCAGAAAACTCATGTGAGCACTGGACATTTAGACAGGTGATATCTGCACATTAAAACCTTTAGAGGAAGACCTCACCAGGACACCAGCATCTGGCTTTGATGCATTTCAAAACATTAGAGTCTGGAAAGCAGAAAAATTAATTTATCATATCTTGGACCTATCTTTTGTCAAGAAGCAGGAGAGACTTTATATTGGCACTTTAATATGGGACAAGCAGAAAGTTCATCTAACAAACATAGCCTTGAAAAATTAAATTTTCCTCAAGCACAGGGTATGCTGTCTGGTCTGTTATTATCGCTTTTCAGTGACAGGTACCAGCAGCTGCCACAGGACTCTGCCATGGCTTGACATTCCTGAATGACTCCTGTCTCTAAGCCAAGTAAGCTTGTCTCCAAATGTAATAGAAATTCTGTAAACTTACTAATAATCTATAATACATGATTCTTCATCTTGTTAAAGTAGAGCACGCTATTGTCTACATTTCAAAATCCTGAACAATACAAAGTAGTCAGCTTTAACAAACAAACAAAATTAAAGTTAGTTCCATTGAGAACTACAAAAAATGCATACCTTTATTAATTAGATTATTGTGGGTACGATTCATTATGAATTCAATGAAACTACTTCTGCAAGAATTGCTGAAATGGGCCCTGGGATATCACCCTGGGGCAGTCTGAAGCTAATATTCCAAAAATGTAGTAACCTCAAAGGAAATGGTCACTGATAAGAAAGATCAGGACTATAAATAGATAGCAAGGGAGCCCTGGTGATATAGTGGTTTAAGGTTGAGCTGTGATCCTCATGTGCGACAGTTCAAAACCACCAGCAGCTTCCCGGGAGAAAGACTGGGTTTTCTACTCCAGCAAACAGCTGCAGTCTTGGATTGATATTCAGTGGGTAGAAATTTTGTCCTTGAACCACTGGAAAATAATGCTTTTTATCCAGGTTTTGTAGTTTCAGAATTTAGGTGAGAAGGATTTATGAGGTTAATCACTAATATTTATAATGCTCACTGATATATATCTAGCTATACTTCCTAACATAGATAATTATAAACTGAAATTATGAACCTAAAGTTCAATTATTGATGGAGTACTGGATATTAGAATATTTTTCTACATTTTCCTGGTACACTCACTATATTATGAAGCTATTATCTTAGTCTGAGTACTCCATATTTTTTTCAAGAAAATTAAAAGCTAAGCAGCATCTTCAAAGATTCTCACTGTTAAGCTGTCACCTGATTTTCAGTAGCTGCAAACTTCCTGGACAGTTAGGAAGCCTTTTCAGTAAAGGTACCAACTTCAGAAAATGATGTGAAAGAAGCGCTTTTAACAGCGGAAATCAGTGGCCGCATGGAACAAAAGAAAGAGTGGCGAGGATTTTGTATGATGTTCATATTGAAGTTCTAGTCTTTTATAGTTCAACAGATCAAATGCGACGAGCCACTTGTTACTAAATAAAAGGCGCTGGAGTTTTCCCTTTCACAAAGGCAAAGAATCCAATTGCTCTTTCTTTTGTAAGTACTACTAGGATTAAAGGTTTAGATTAAAAAAAGAAAAAAGACAACATACTAACTCTGCTACATGGCACGAAGAAGATGCACGCCTTTTAAAATTCACCTAAAGAAATTATACTATTATAGCATCCTACTTGGTCCCAAGTTTTCAGGCACAAACTCTGAATGCAGATAGCTGAGTTTTCTGGCGTCCTCTGTATTTACCAGCTGAAGAAGGCCCACTGAACTTTATGTTATTATTTCCATGAGACTAATTTTCTGTATATATATGTATATGTATATGGAATATCTATCTGTCTTTCTATCATCTATCTATCTATCTTTCTGATTATCATAGTTTAGAGCTTTTAGACTACATTGCAGAACCTGAAAACATAGACCTTTATAAACATCTATGTTAAAACGTATAATTTTACTTATTAACTAGAAATATTCATTTGTTGTCCTGCTCTTCAAAGTATCCTAAGGACTAGTTCTAGGAGGAAAGTCATTATTCTGCTCTCCAATAGTACTTTGCTTCACTTCTTGATAAACTCAAGCATACACATGAATCTTCTCTCTTCCTAATTATTGTAGCCATCTCTGCCAGTAATGTTGCCTTTCACACTGCCCCAATGATTCACCTTTTTGGAAACAAACTAGCTTATATGTCTTTTAATTATGTGCAATTAAGGCACTCTTATTTTATAGTTTCATTCATCGCAATTTTAATCACAACTGTATGTATTTCCAATTTACTCTAATAATTACTACAAATACAATAATTTTCCCCAATTGTATAAACCCTAAGCTCATTGACTTTTTTCACTGTCTTTAATCCCTTAACACTTCATTTTCCCTTCTCATCCAACTTAATCCTGAGTGATCATGACAATTATTTTCATGGGAGCAGTCTTAGATTCTTTGCTCCTCTTTTACTTTGCACTGCTTGTCTAGCCAAATTAAAATGCTCGGTATGAGCAACTCTCTGTGTCTCTGCCCATGCAATAGAATTCCCTCAAAGAATAGCATAACTTAACTTTGCAAAATGTGGCCAGGTTTTTAAAGAGACAGTAGTTAGTAGGCTCTCATATCGGTTGACAAAACCACTCCCAATTTTTCTCTCTTACCCAGCTTCCCACATTCCAAAATCATAAAATTGCTCTTTTCCTCTTTCGGTATGTGAGTCTCTTATTTGACCTGCAGTTCAAGCAATGGGAATGCTCTTGTGCTGCTATCAAATCATTAAACTCATCAAGACCTTCCATCATGTTCTCGCCTTATACAAGTTTAGATAACCTTTCCAAACTCCAACACAAGCTCAGTCATTCTAATATTGCTCTAGATTGCAACACTCCCACTTCACTAATATCTGTCCAGACACTGGACTATTGCTTTCTTTGATAGCAACAATTAACCTTGCTTTGGTATGAAAGTATGTTGTACTTCTCCAATTACAAGGTAAAATTTGACCCATTTTCTTTGATCAACTACATTGCTATTGTTCTATATATCATGTAAATACAATTCATTGAATGTGCTGGCTGCACTCCATGATCTTTACTTTTCTCCTTCTACACAGCTATCCAAATGAGCTAAGTTCTCCAGATCTCCCTGCCCTACCCAAATGATAAATCAAGTCATCAGCTTCTGTTCTTACCAATGTGGCTTCTCTGTTGCATTCGGCAGTTTAAAAACTCTATGTTAATGAAAGCTTTATTCAAATATATTTTAATATACTATAAAATTTATCTTTAAAATGGTTGATGTAATAAATTATGGTAAATTCACTGAGCTGTATCATCATCAATACTTTATAAATTTAGAATATTTTCATAGCTTCAAAACACAAATGTGATTCTGTGTTTTCTGATTCTACTTTCTTCTAGTATGATAACCAATACTCCTGCTGTTCACAATGTGCTTTTGTACTCTAGAGAATTTGTTCATAAATGGCTTTAAACTATGCTCAGTGTTTTAGGTTTGGCTTCTTTTATTGGCATAAATTTTTCCTGATGTGAATGATATCATTTCCAGGGGAGAATTAGAGAAATGGAAACAACTTGTTCAGAAATGTATAG
The DNA here is from genome assembly GCF_000313985.2 of Echinops telfairi. Lineage (NCBI taxonomy): Eukaryota > Metazoa > Chordata > Mammalia > Afrosoricida > Tenrecidae > Echinops > Echinops telfairi. The sequence goes on along the minus strand of NW_022103908.1, from coordinate 21,754,607 downwards.
ACTTAATTGGTGAATTTTTCCATAAACATTAGAATATTTTTTATTTTTTTGTTTGTTAAAGTTTCCTATAATTTTAGGAATACTTTAAATTAGTTTTATAATGATTAAAGGATCAATTCATTAAGAACACATGTCATAATAAATTTCTGCACACTCATTGAAAGAGCCATAAATTGTATACACCATTAACAGAATCGAAAAGGCAAATAGAAAACTCAAAATAATAGTAAATAATTTTAATACAGCACTTTGAAAAATACCGGGCCGGCTATAAGTAATTCAACAGTTACAGACTATTTAAACAACACCATCAAACAAGTTGACTTCTTAGATATGCACAGAATTTTTGATTCAAAAAAAATTTAATACACATTCTTTTCTTGAGTACATGAATCATACTTCAGATGGACTATATATTACACCACAAAATAAGCCTCAATAGATTTAAAACATGGAATAATATAAAGCATCTCGTCATGTCACAATTCTATATAAATAGAAACAAGGACTGAGAGATGGATTAAATTTCTTACTTTTAAACATCTAATGTAACAACTATCATACTTCTGAAGGGACTTCAAAAATTCGTGCAAAATAAAATATATGAATTTATTTATCCAAATAAGCTCCATGAAGGTCAAAGTACTTTTGTAAAAAATTATACTAGCCATTTAGCCCGTCCCTAAACTAGTGAAAGCCATGGTATTTAAACATGTAACGGTCTTCTTTAAGAAAAATGTGTGTGTGTAATTTTATTTGTTTGTTTGTTTAGGAAACAAGAAGGAAATCAGAAGGAACAAAATCAGGATGAGAAAAATGCCTGTGTTAGGCCAGATTGACCAGAGAAACAAATCTAGTGATGCTCAAATATGTGTAAGAAATAACTATCTCCAGAAGAAATCATCTATTGCAAAAAGCCTGATCCAACTCAAATCCATTGAGGTGAGTCCATAAGTCAGTCCCTCGTCAGACTCATGCAGCCGCAACCACTGATGCAGAATTCAGGAAGCTTTCAGTGCGGTGGGTGTAGAGTTGTTTGGATCCCATAGCTGTCACCACAGCACCAGGCTTATGCAGTTCTCAGCATGGCTCTTCAACAGGAAGGTGAAGGCAGAGAGAGAGGGGAAGTTCCTAGGATCCTCCTTATGAGAAGGCCACGCCCACAAGGAGGCACCGTCAGGCTGTGACCTAATTGACAAACTAGACTCCACCCCTCCACTTCACGTTAGCATGAAATTATGTAAATACCACAATGTCTATTGATTTGTCATTGGAACCCTCCCAGAGTTACTCAGGTTTAATAAGAGCCAGAGAATTATCCTGGTGGAGGACCTTTAGGTGAAGCTTTCCTGGGTGTTTTTACTGCTAAATATTTGGCTAACTTTCTCAAAATGCACATAATTAACCAGATAATATCCTTCTTGGACCTTCAGAATTCCTCAAGCAAGATGCATCCAGTATCCCAGAAAAATATTGCCATGGCATTTGCTCTTAACTAAGCTGCATTTGCTTTGGGTAAGTTTTATCTCTTGGTGGTCACTGATTTGACTGAAATGGGTCACCAGGACCATATTAGTAAGGTCAAGTTTTATTTCCTGTTATAAATCTTGCAACAAATGTTTCAGAAGCTTGATCGCACTCACTTAAAATTTCCATTGAAAGCTCAGCTCTTATCAGAAACTGTTTTGGGGAAGAGGTTTTGTTTAACTTTAGTTTTTCAGTCTAAATTGTATATGCTGGCCCATTTGAGATGTCTTTGGTGTTGGCTATTGTTTCTGCCAGTAATCATGTATTTTTCAATTAAGACATGAACAAATTCATTTTTCCCCCTTTTAAATTGGTGTAGAGGGTCTGCCACCATAGGCTGTATTTCTACACTGTTCTTTTTCTTCTTAAAATCAGTTGTATATTTTAAACTGCTGATTTCCTTGGAGGCATTGTCTCCACAAATTTTTACAAAGCTTCATTATTTCACCATTAAATCAACTAAGCTTCACCATAAAGTTGATGTTCCTTCTTTAATTTTAGCAAAATTTATATTACTCTGATAGGGGTATTTTCAAATTGATGTCTTACCCTTCTTAGTAAATTAACTAGGACATATTTAGGCATATTATAACAAGTTATGCTTAGTTGACTTTAGAATAACAATAACAAAAAAATGAAATCAATGCATAGGTTTGTCACACTGAGCATTTTCTATGAATTTTCTGAAGACCCCTCACATATTTTCTGCTAATTCATTTTTCTTAGGTTCTATAAGTATATATCCAAAATCATATTTAATGTCTCCACTGGTTGGTTCAAACATATATTTGATATATTAAAAAATATATGCTTTGAATTGAGTTTCAGATATACATTTGAAGTATAAATATAGCACATGTGAAACAAAACCCTAGTATTTCTCTCACAAATCTGTTAGGAAAATTCACACAGTATATACAATCTTCTCTAATTTAGTAGAGAAAAATTTTGTTCTTTGGTTTCTTGGACCAATAACTGGAGGCATTAGTAAAAAAAAAAAAAGGATCCAGGAATTAGCAGAACACTTATTAAAATGTTTCAACAAACTGCTGATCATTGTAAGCACTCATGAATCTACCGTGTTTCCCCAAAAGTAAGACATCCCTCAAAAATAAGACCTACTTACAGTTTTGCCTCTTGCTGAAGTATAAGGCATACCCTGAAAATAAGACCTCCCCGAACATAAGGCCTCCCGACAATAAGGCCCCCCGAAGCTACCGTAACTCTGGGCTCTGGACTGTAGCGGCGAGCGCCGCTGCACAGCTCACTGTTGGCTGCAGCGCAGCCGGACCAGACAGGAAGTACGAGTAAATGTATCATAGATCATGAGTAAATGTACCGTAGATTGTTGCACATGGAAATAATGGTAGTAACGAGAAATTCTTGATACTGTAGGATTCACAGTTTGTCTGTTTATGCTGGTTTGTGATGACAACTACTACCGTACCATATAAAGGTAATAAATTTCCTTTTTTTTGGTTCAACAATAAATGTGTACTGTATTCTTCTTCGTGGAAAAATAAGACATCCCCTGAAAATAAGACCTAGCGCATCTTTGGGAGCAAAAATTAACATAAGACGCTGTCTTATTTTCAGGGAAACAGAGTAGGTCAATCAATTTGAAGGACTTCTATTTGGTCAAGTGACTAGAAGAGATCTATAATTTTTTCTTTTCCACAGAAATGTGACCCTAAAAAAATAAGATTGGTCAGATGGTAAATCAATTTCATAAATAAATAAAGCAACATTTTACTGAAGATAAATGCTGTCATAATCAGAAGAGGCCATAACATCAAGGGTATCAGTGCTGAGGTCACAAAGGTCATGGCAGAAAGCAGAGGCTATCAGAAAGATCTTTATTAATGACTTAATGACTATGCAAAGAACATCCTACTATGTGGTGCATAACAAACTCTGGGTAGCTTTGAGATGAATGGGAATTCCAGAACACTTCATTGTGCTCATATGGAACCTGACCATGGACAAAAGACAACTGGTCAAACAGATGAAGGGGATGATGTATGGTTTAAAAGCAGGGAAGACGTATGCCAGGGTTGTACCTTTTCACTTTACTTATTCAATCTGCGTTACACTGGGTTGACTAGAGAAACAAATCCAGTGACACTCAGATATGTGTAAGAAAGAGCTTTATATCAAGAAGTAACCATGTATCAAGAAAACACCCCAGCCCAGTCCAACTCAAGTCCATAAATCTGATACTAGTCCAGAAGTCCCTCTTCAGACTCATGCCGCCACATGCAATGATGCAGCTATCAGGAAGATCACAGGTCAGTGGGTGCAAAGCCAGTTGTTGGGGTCAGCCAGCAGGAAGGTAAAGGCAGGGAGAGAGGGAGAGGTTCCCAGGGCTCTCCATATGTGAAGGCTGCATTGCCAAGGAGGCAATATCAAGCTATGATCTGATTGACAGGGTGAATATCACCCCTACACCTTTACAGAACTCTTTAGACTTATATACTTTTTAAAACAAGGAAAATAGTAAAATCATATTTATGCTTAACAGGATAAAACAAAAATGTTTACAACTGAAAATATGCCTTCCCAATTTGAGCATAATATTCTATAAGTGAATAAAACAAAAATATTCTATGCCTAAAAATTGCAGTTATGTGAACACCTACACCATAATCCTATCAACATATTCTCCCACCCATGAAAGTTTTTAAGCCAGTCACTTAATGCCTTTATTGCCCCCCACTTTTTGTGTATCCAATTTCTATACTGTCCATTTATGTCAACCCAGTTCTCTGTGGAGACAAGCAAGTTCTTTGATGTGAACTATCTCCATTCCGGTTGGTAGCAAGCCTGCATCCATAAGCAAAGGCAAATCAGGACAAGCCTTCCATAAAGTGAGCAGCAATATGCAACAATTCACAGACTCAAAAACATTATCTTCATCTAGTCTGGTTCATGTAGTCAATTCAATGTGGGCCACTGTCTCTCGCCTGACCAGGGTTCCCATTGGCTACCTTGCCTTTTGACTATAGGCCCCTTCACAAATCCTCAACAACCCTAGCCCCCTCATGCTAGGTCATGCCATAGGTTCAGGTTCCACACAACCCTTTAATCTTCAGACCAGCCAACCTGCTCTAGTCTTTCCTCTAGTCCCTGTGAACTAGGTTCACAAGTGCCAGTGGCCAGACTCAACACTTCTGTCCATTGCTGCGCCTCTCCCACTTCCCCTGAGCACGTGGATCCAGGGGTCACCTATCAATGATTTCAGGCTATTTGTAGTCTCCTTTTAACATTTAGTCCTAGAGAGGAGAATTTCTTCATTGCTCCATATTTTTCCAGCTTCATGAGCAAACTTCCAGTTCAAATTTCAAAAAGGCCAAATGAAACTTTTTTTTCCTTCTTCAGTCTGCCAACTGCTCTCTAGGTAAGTCATTTCAAATACAATTGTATTAAGTACTCAAGGCACTGGTGGGGCTTATCTTTTCAGAGCCTCCTTTGCAAAATTGTCCTTCTAACTCATTTAACAGATCCAACTTAATAGCTGAGGGCATTGCTTTTACAAACTCTATATTCATGCTTCTCAAAGTCATTTACCTATATAATCGAGTATAAGCCGAGTTTTTCAGCACATTTTTAATGCAGTGTCAATTCCAACTCCAGTGAGCCCCGCAGGACCCCATGAGATTCCCTGTGCTGGTTTCCAAGGCTACAGACCTTCACAGGTTATGTGCCAGAGCAACTGGTGAGTGTGAAGTGATCAGTCTCTAGAGGAAGACATTCTGGTTGGTGAAGAAGAGGATTAGTAAAAAAGAGGATGGCTCTCCAGTAGATTGACACAGTGCCTGTAAAAACAGCCTAAAAAATCACAACTGTGAAGAAGGTGCAGGACAAGGTGGGCGGGCTTTCATTCTCTTGCACTGTCCCTGCCAGTCGATCCTACTCTGGGCACTGAACAAAAAACCAACAACCTATTTTGTTTAACCAGAGTCTCTCACAGGGTCTTGTTTCATAGGCTACTGATGTCTTTAAGGCTTTTAAAACTCTTAGGCAATTTACTTACTTTGCCAATGATTTATTCATACACTGTGGACAAGAAGAAAAAAAACCTTGTACATCATGCATAGGATGAAATCATTTTAAAGCACCATCATGCTTAAGGGCTTCGCCGTACTCACCGTGTATTGTATTTTTCATTTCTGTATTATGATAGTGCTGAAATCTGGAGCATGTATTCCAAAATTATTTATATAGCTAAAGTTTTAGAAGTCTGAGGTACTATATGAATATGTATACTAGATGTGCAAACACATAAATATTTTTGTATATATGTGCATTGTTAATATTTCATATATGAAAAAGTACTAAAGAAAAATATAAAAAGGTGAAGCTATTGTTTTTGACACCTTCTCTATCTATGTATCTATGTTTCTGAAGGCCATGTTTTTTCTTCTTTCTCCCGTCCCCCAATGATTCTGCACTCTTCTATTTAAAGTACTTCAAAATGTCAGTTTTGACATCCATGAAGGGCACAAATCATGTTCCTTTTAAATGTCTTACACTTTGGGAACAAAAAGAATCTGAAGAGATAAAATCAGGACTGTAAGTTAGATGGGACAAGATTTCCCAAAGAAATGATCATAAAATAGTCCTGACATCACACAAGAATGGTTCCATTATGAAAAAATATATATATTTGGAACAGCTTTCCTGGGATTTTTCTCATTATTGTCGTTTTCTGTTTTCTTAAAACTTCCTCATAACAAGCCGCAGTGATCATGCTATGTCGCTTCTAGAAAATCTATCAAGATTACCCCTTAAGAATCCTAGAACAGTGACCAAAACTTCTGCACTGGCCTTTCTGCTATGAATGTAGCTATCCCAAGACAAACCACTATAAATCGCCACTTAGATTAGATCATTTGTTTTTGAAAGCACAGCACTGACACTAAAACATTGCTGGGAAAAGTTTTTTGGAGCCAGGTACTGCATGCACACATGTTTTAAAAAATTGTGTTTGGAATAATCGTGTGGATGTGTAAAATGAAACTCTATTAGCAATACTTTTTTATTTCTCCTCATATTTTTATTAATATGAGATATTTTCAAAGGGTTGTTGGAAAGTGCCATTATTTTTTTTTAATTTCATTCTTCCACAGACTTCTTGAAGCTTTCTCATATACCTATTCAAATACTTTCGTGATAAGACTCTATAGGAAAGAAAAACAAAACATGCCACTTCATCCATAACATTAACTGGGCTTTTTCTTATGTGAGAAGAAATAATTTAGAATGCATTCATTCAAAACTCACTATATGCTTATTGAATACAAAGAACAAGAATTTGGCTCAATTGTAGAGAAATAAAGCCAATAGAAAGCAAACAAATTCCTACTCTCATGAAACTTTTAGTTAAGACAATGCAATATTTTTAAATGCATGGAATTGCCACTATAATAAAATATAAAATAATTTTTAAAAGTAAGTCCTGTCTTGAAAATGCTCTTAAACTACAAAATCACTAATGCTCCAGTTGACTATGTCTCAGAAGCATCATTATTGATAGATAGATATCTGAGGGGTTATACAAATGTACACAAACATTTTATTGGAGAAAAATGACAGAATGCATTTTTGACTTTACAAGTATGCCAGAGATAATCCATTTATTTTAAAACTCCTCACAGAATTGGAAATATTCTGCTGCCCTCTGTCCAGTCCCTGAAAGGAGTTATCTCCTACGTGCTGTCCAGTTTCATTGTTATTTCTCTCTGCAAGGCTAGTCCAGTGCCAATTACTCCATCCTAGGCGGAAGTAGAAGTATTTGTGCTGCCATTGACCCCACATATTAATATATTACGTAATGTTTTCTTTGTGCATTAAACGTTTCCACAATTTTAAAAACATAACATTTCTGAGTTAAAAAATGGCCCCTATATGATCTTTATAATCAGGAAGTCTAATAAATCACATATTGTTTTGTAGTAAAATCACCCTGGTGACCACCTTAGAAGTCGTTGAAATTGTACGGACAATAAATGATGAGGACATGAGACAGAAGGTTTGTCTGGTAGAAATGAGAAGAAATAGACAAAATGGCTAACATGATGATGTGGAAATACAATTTGCCATTTCCACTCTGTTTCAGTATATCTGATATACATAGCCATGGTGATTCTGAGATGCCCTGAAGAGGCCCTCTATTGTCACAAGACAATTTATTTTAATATAGACCATCAAATTTGTAAGCTTGGCTCATTACATTGACACTTCTAAAATTCCCGTGGGGTCAAAAACTGTTAAAAATATTTCTCCTGCTTTAATGCTGTTCCATGAATCTATATATTACAAGGCATCTTTACAGCCTAATTAGAGAAATAAGATTTACAGAGGCCCAGAGGTCAAATCAATGAAATAAGAACACTGCAATTTGTTTCACTGGGTCATATGGGTGAGCCGTGATCAAGAGTCAGAAAATCACAGTTGAAACTGGTTTCCAGTGAAGATCGACACTCAGAGGATGGGAACAAAGACAGGTGATAGGACACTATGGAAGAAAGCAAGTAGCAGCTCAGTGAACAGTACACAGATAGGGCTGTGGGCTGTAAGTGTTAACAAAGAAAGATATGCACCCACTCGTTTTGTTTTTTTAATTAGTGATCGAGGCCCAGGATTTTTAAATTGTGATCGAGGCCCAGGATTTTCCTCCATGCATACTCTCCTGATGCTCCTCACAGGGTAAGAAGGTAACGTATTGTTGCTTAATGTGCCTGGATGGTCCTTTTTCTTACAACAAATCCATTCAATAAGAGAAGAAAGTCACGGTGCTTAAAAGACCCACTTTTGCCTGATTATTCTTCCACACAGCAGACATCCAGGTTGTTAGGGCCTGTGGAGTCAGATCGGCGGATGGCGGCCCTATGCATGGCAGAAGGAAGCACTGCCCAGCCCTGCGCATGCTCGTAATCATTGCAGTGTTTGAGCCAAACCTGGAAGTCACCAAGCCAATCGTTCTTCTGAGGGTCTTTCTCTTTTGCACCAGACCTCTACGGGACCCAACACAATGTCCTTCTCCAGGGACTGATCCCTCCTAAAAATGTCCACAAAACATGAAGTGAAATCTTTACAACCTAACTTTTAAGGAGCTTTTTCCTTCTCTTGATAGATTTGCTCATTCTTCTGACAGCCTTTGGCATCTTTAAAGACGGATCTTTGCTAATATTATCGTGTTCTTGGCTAATACTATTAGTCAAAGGCATTGATTTCTCCTAGGTCTTCCTTATTCCAGCTTTCCCACGTTTCCCACAGCAATAGACAATGCTGTGGTGTGGGTCAGTGCACCTTAAACTTAAAGGTGACATTCTTGCGATTGGAAACTTATAAAAGGTATTTCGCAGCAGATTTTCCCAAAACAATATATCTTTCAATTTCTGGACTATTGCTTACATGGCTTCAAATATGGATCTAATTAAAATGAAGTCTTTGACTATTTCAATTTTTTCCATTTACTATGATGTTGTCTTTTGGTCTAGTGTGAGAATTTCTGCTTTCTCTATGTTGAAGTGGAATCCATGCTAAAGGCTTTTGTCTTTATTACTAAATGCTAAGACCTCTTCAGTTTGCTGGCAATTAATGGTTCTTACCTAATCCTGATGATCTTGTCTTCATCATAGTGTCCAATTCTAAATTATTTGCTCAGCATACATATTACATAAGTATGTTAAAAGGATATGATGCTGTTACCTGATATATTGAAATGACTGCCTATAGGCTTGCTATGAGTCAGAATTGACTCAGTGGCAGTGAGTGAGTTAGTGGCTTAAGCAACGTATCCACATGAGCTTAATTCAGTGTCCTGGAGTTCTCATTCTTTGCACTATAAACCACAATTCTTTTATGATGTACACAGTTGAAATGCTTCGCAGTTTAATAAAACACAAGTATATATATTTCTGTTATCCCCTAGTTGCAGCCAAATAAATCTCATACTAGTAATGATATACCTGATATCAAATCCCCTTGTGACTGACTTGAATTTCTGGTAGTTCTCCGTAGATGTAATGTTTCAAGTAGTTTTGAATTGTCTTCACCAAAAGTTTGCTTGCCGGTGATGTCAATGATATTATTCAAACATTTCCAAATTCTGTTGTAGCATCGTTCCTTAGAACCAGCCTGCATGTCTTCCTATTTAGCTGTGTTTTAAATTCCTTTACATGCACAAGTGAACATTTTTAGCATGAGCTCCACTAGTGAAAACATCTCATCATTTTGTCAAATCCTGGAGGTTTGCTTTATATAAATGTCTTCACAGCAGACCAGACTTCTTTCTGTCTGAAGCATTCTTTATTGTATATTACTTGGCTGAACATTGACCTTTCTCTTCTTTTATCACACAGAGACACTCTGTCCTTATCTTTCTCCCACAAACTTCATGGTAGTTGATGACCACTGTCCTGGTGATTACCAGACAAATTCCTAATCCATGATGACACAGGTCTCCTTTTTTAAAAAGGGAGATGAAAAAAGGGAGAGCAGTGGGGAAGAGCATGCAGGGCAAACTAATGAGAGAGTTGATGAATTGTTAAACTTGTCAGATACAAAAGTTCTGAGCCGGTATGTAAACTCCCACTTAATTTCCATTTAATATTTCATTTAAAGAAAAGAATATTAGGGTAGTATTAAGGAATTCTGGTGGCACTAGTAGAAAGCATTGTACTTCTTACTGTAAGGTTTACAGTAAACTCACAAGCTGCACTTGGGGAGAAAGGTGAGGCTGATTGTGCCCATAATAAATAGCAATGCTATTTAGGGTCAAATGAGTCAGAATTGATGCATCTGAATGATGTGAATTATTGTGCTGGCAAAGAATATTTAATGGGCTGCCAAAGAAACAAACAAATCTGCCTCTGAAGAATTAGAATCACAGGGCTCCTTAGAGGCATGGATGGCCCAACTGCATCTCCCATACTTTGCACATGTTATGGACACCGTGCTTGGTTATTAGAGGGGCAGCAGAACAGAGGAAGGCCCTGAAGGGGGTGGGGGATTGAGACTAGATAGCAGCAACGAGTTCAATCACAGCAGCAACAGTGCGGATGGCTCAGGGCCACGCCGGGTTTCCTTCCGCTGTGCAGAGGCTCCTATGGTTCTCAGCGGACGTGATGGCTTCTTAACAACACAGCCTGAATCAGAATGGACTGGGTAGCAGCGTTTGGTTTTTCGGTTTAAAGGTAGTGCATACATATTTTTTAAGTTTCCAGATAGGTAAGATCAGCTTTTATGTCTCATACTAAAGACAACTGTGGTTAAATGACATCATCTGACTCCTTCCTGTAAGGCTGTAAACTGGACTATGAACAGAAATCTATTTATTACTTACCCTGCAACACACACATATACTCAAGACCTAACATGAAAAATCATATTATAATACTTTGTTACTGCAGGTACCATTGCAGCAAAGATCCAATATCTGACAGCGTTCAATGTATGGGAATCTCTCACAAAAATGTCCAAATATCTCTTTAGGAAAAAATATTTTTCTGTGCTATAGAGTTGATATTGATTCATAATGGATCAACATGCTATAGTAGAACTGCCTACTTTATTCTCATCTCATTTCATACACTGTGATTTTTATGAGAGCAGATCATTCTTTTTTTTTGCATTTTATTTATTTATTTTAATTTAGCTTCTTTTTTTAATCATTTTATTGAGGCTCATACAATTCATCACAATCCATCATTTTAATCCATCATTTCATACAACTGTTATCACAATCCATACACACATCAATTGTGTAAAGCACATTTGTACATTCATTACTCTCATCATTCTCAAAACATTTGCTCTCCACTTAAGCCCCTGGCATCAGCTCCTCATTTTCCCCCTCCATCCCCGCTCCCCGCTCCTTCGTGAACCCTGTATAATTTATAAATTATTATTTTGTCATAGCTTGCACTGTACGGTGTCTCCCTTCACCCACTTTTCTGTTGTCCGTTCCCCAAGGAGGAGGTTATATGTAGATCCTTGTAATGGGTTCTCCCTTTCCACCTCACCCTCTCTCCACCCTCGCGGTATCGCCACTCTTATCACTGGCCCTGCAGGGATTGCCCCCCTCCCCCGGATTCCCTGTGTTTCCAGTTCCTATCTGTACCAGTGTAAATCCTCTGGTCTAGCCAGACTTGCAAGGTAGAATTGGGACCATGATAGTGCGGGGGGGAGGAAGCATTTAGGAACTAGAGGAAAGTAGTATTTTTCATCGTTGCTACATCGCACCCTGACTGGCTCGTCTCCTCCCCGAGACCCTTCTGTCAGGGGATGCCCAGTGGCCTAAAAATGGACTTTGGGTCTCCACTCTGCACTGCCCCACCCCTCATTCACTATGGTAAGATTTTTTGTTCTGATGATGCCTGATACCTGATCCCTTCGACACCTCGTGATCACACAGGCTGCTGTGCTTCTGCCAGGAGGGCTTTGTTGCTTCTGCGGATCATGCGTTTTTGCTGAGTTCTTTCTCCCACAGAGCCACTGAGTGTGTGCAACTGCTGATCTCCAGGCTCGCAGCGGAGTGCTTAACATTCCACCACCGTAGCTTCGTAACGAAGGAACAGGAAATTCACGTTTGATAAGATAATTTAGATAAGCATATAGTGTATCTATGTTTTTCATAATTTTCCCTCTTGGCATCATGCTCCTTATTCAGGTCATAGGTTCCAGTCTTATAACTGAGTCATGCATTCAAAATGGTCCAAGGATCATGTTTTTTTGAGTGAGTCAACCCTTTTTAGCCCACTTTTCATCCACACGTTGATTTCCAATGTTGGCACAAATATAATAGTAAAATTCTTGGTTGCCCATCAATACTTCCCCAATAACGGTTGTGTTCTATCACCATATTTCTTTTCCTCTGCAGGTATAGATTTTTCCTCAGGCCTTGCCAGCCATTGTATTATGATGGTTTTCACCACATGACAATGGTCATTAAGTACTAGTGGCCTCTACTCTCTTCTTCTTAGTGACACACGTTTCTCGTAGACTCGAACTATCAGCCTTTGTCTCAGGCAGAGTAATCTCATTGCTTCATTGTTTTGGAAAGTTATCTTCCTATATACCATTGACTATTCTGACTGTCCAAACCACATGTGACTCTTTAATCACTTGCCAAGCAACTCTGGCATTCCATCTTTATTCGGAATGGGGCATCACTTTTCTCAGGCTTCCAGGGGCTATCCACGGAGTGAGTTAGGATATCTTTTGGGCAGTTTGCCTGAGAGTTAAATCCTGTCACTTGGGAGAATACTGTCATGTTTAATTTTCTATTCTAGCCATCTTGATCCGGTACCCTCAAATTTTAATATTATGTGTAGTCCGCAGGCTCCTCAAAGTCGTTCACAGGTATTTCTCCCCTTGCTTTTGGGTATAGCCCTATTGCTCCCTTATGATGATACCCTGCTGCTCCCATGTAGGTTATTCTCTAGATTAATTATACTGTAAAATAAATGGGGTTAAAAATTTGACTGAGCTAGAACTATATCTCTTTATGTACCCTACTCTATATGGTCCTGCATTCATTTTGGTTTTTAAAAAATGGTTTAGATTTGGCAAATGGAGGGGCAGTTATGAGACTAAAGGGAAAAAATAGCAATTTTAGAATCTAAGCATCCTCATGGATTAGAGGTGATAAAAGACTGGCATAGACCTGTGGTGGTTACTACTTTATTCTCACACTTCCAGTTTCAGATGCAGATGTGCCGTGCAGCTCTGAGTTGTACTGAATAACACAATCCAAGTCAACCAGCAGATCCTTTGCGAGCAACTCACACAGGGATTCACCTTGGAAAAATCAACAAACAGCCATCGTTTCCTAAAACTTTCACGATTCCACCTCAGGAGCCTAGTTTTCTATAAGCCCCAATGTTTGGTAAACATCAGGGCTGATGCTTGATAATTCTTTAAGAGTTTTTACAACTTTTCCTTGTCAGCTCCTCCAGAATTGTGTTAAGAAAGTTTGAACTCTGTAATAAATGAAGTATTATATATTACTTAAAATATCTGTGTTTCCCTAATTGAATCTCACTGACAGGGTGAACACCTCGATTTCTCTACAAAATTAAAAACAGATGTAGGCCTTCCTCTAGCACACTGAATGCAGGCACCTCTGTATTTACCTTTATGTAAAATCTTCTCATGTATTGAGATCCTTTGGGTCTCTACCTAATGTACTGTCAGTTTTGATATTCACTTCAGAGATGCTTGGGTGAGCTTTAAGTAGAATCTTTCACAAAAACTTTTGATCATCAAATTTTGATTTCCTGCTTTGGTTCCAAATAGACATCTCTGAGGTCAGAAGAATCTGCAGAGGCCAATATACTTCACCCGGTGATTACTTTTTATTTTTTTATGGCTCTTGTATTTCTAGAAGGAGAATCAACCCATTTCATTAAAGCAAATGATTGTTACATTTCATCTGGTTTCTCTATTTCTTCTAGGAATGAACTATGGCCCAGTAATGCTCTCTTCCATTGTACTAAAATCAAAAGTTACATTTAATATACATTAGCCACACACTCTACTAAGCAAACACATACCTAGTCTATAAAGAGACACAGCATGATATGCATGTATTCACAAAGTTTCAAGTATAGCTCACGCCTATTAAATAATATATCAGAGGTTACACATCAGGTTCCAGCTAAGATTTCTTTCAATGTGGAGCATGTTCTGGATAGAAGGAACCTTTCATTGTGCTATCTTAAAACACATAGTACTTTTTAAATGTGGAATTTAGCCTTTTTCTACTTTTAAGCTTAAAAAATTATATAGTAGAGCAGAAATCATTATAGATACCAGAGATTATTTTAACTGGCCAAGGAGGGTGTACTGAGAATGACCGCTATCGAGTTGAGTATGTATGTAGGCTCAAGCACAGGAACAACTGCCCGATGTTTCAGGGGATGGCAGTGCCTCTTGCTGTGACGTGGGAGGGAGCTGGGGCCCAGAACAGGCTCCGTGGTACCCAACAGAGCAGTAGCTGCAGCAGCATCCAGCTGAATGGGAGGGAGAAAAGTAAGCATGTCAGAGAAAAAGTAGTAGAAGAACACAATCTATTTGTAGACAGAGAACAATACATTTCAATGAGAAAATGCACTACCATTCTACTACTGTTCTGATTATAACACATATTTGCCTTTAGCTTTGGAAGCTTATACTTGCATTTAATTCAAAAGAAATCATAAATAATATTACAAAGCACAACCAAATCTTGCCATGGAGTCACTTCTGACCCTGGTGGCAGCGGGCCTTTCTCTGTGTTGTTGCTGTTGTGGTTGTTAGGTGTCAGGGAGGAGGCTCCAACGCAGAATTCACCAACGAGGTCCGGTTTCTATGATGATCTCTGACAAGGCTCTGCTTTCATTCCTGTGACATTCGGTGGGTTAGTCTGGGTAAGCTAAGGAAACAAATCCACAGGAACTCATATGTATATAAGGGCGAGTGTTATATAAAGGGTAAGTGTACATTAAGAAAGCATCCCAAACCAGTGCTGCCCAAGCTCACAAGTCCAACATTAACCCACATGTCCGACACCAATCCACAAAGTCCTCCTCCATCTCAAAAAACACATGCAGTGATGTCAACTGCAGGAGGAAAGCCGAGTCAGTGAATGTGGCAGCGCTGGCAGGGGTCTCCACACGGCTGCTCCAGCACACAGGGCTGCATGGGGGTAGGTCCATGTGGCTTCTCCTCAGGGATGTCTTGCAGGAAGTCAGCCTTGCCAGCTGAAGCAGGGAACTGGCTAAGGCAGCTGCACCCCGGTCTGACCATCACAAAGCAAGAGACCTGAGAACAAGAAAGGTGAGGCTCACTGAGCCATTTATCCCTCTGCCCTTCAATTAACCCCACATGTGTTTATCGGCCATATTGGCTCAATAAACCTTAACTATCTCAACCAGTGTGTGAAAAATGTTTTGATTTTATGCACGGAGTTTTCAGTGACTCCTTCCTCCAAAGTGGACAACAAATTCTGCCTGCATAGTCCGTTCACTTTGGGTGACCCTCCTGGGACTTCAGATACTAGTGACGGCACTTCCAGAATCACAGCACTACACAAGCCACCAGAGTAAGACAGATTGACAGACTAGTGGTGGAAGCTACTCTATAGTCTTTAGAAAAACAGATCAGCATTATGTTTTTGTTTGTTTTCTGAGAGCTTTACTGGATGGGATTAAGCTACCAAATTTAGGATTTTTTTGTATGCAAACTTGATGCAAAATGGCTGTTACTTTGCTGCCCATGTTGGCAAAATCCAAAAATATCTGCTGTGAGAGGTTATTATTATTATTGTTCGCCATGTAAATGAG
The DNA here is from genome assembly GCF_000313985.2 of Echinops telfairi. Taxonomy (NCBI): domain Eukaryota; kingdom Metazoa; phylum Chordata; class Mammalia; order Afrosoricida; family Tenrecidae; genus Echinops; species Echinops telfairi. The sequence continues at coordinate 21,738,750 of NW_022103908.1, read as the reverse complement.
CATCTTTGTAAGCTCTTACAGTATTCCCTCTGTGTTACATTATGTATGTGACTTCTCACAATCTAATTGGATTTTCATTTCAACAGTTTCAATGTGCTGTCATTCTGCCTTGCTCTAAAAATCACACACACACACACAAACACACTGAATAAATATATAATGAAAAAGCAAAATTATTCTACTGCTAAGATTTGATCACTTTAACTAGACAGTGTCTAAATTTTTACAATAGAGCCCATAATTGTGTAAATTTATCTGTTTACATAAAGTTTCATTTTCCACTATACTTTATCTTTCTGATACAGTGTAAAAGTAATATCAAAATTTCATCACCATTTTTTCTCAATGTCAGCATATTGCCTAATCAAAAGAACTTACAAAATGAATGAAAATGATAATGAATAAAACTTGTTACAACTTTTCATTTTGTAATTTTCCTAAACTTTCTAACAATATTTGCAAGTTTTAACAATGCAGTAAAAGCAGCTTAGTTATATATCTATGACAGTGCAAAATAGAATGGAACTAAATATTAATTTCATAATTTTATCAGTAATTGACTTGTTGGATAAACCCCACTATATTGATTATGTGGAAAAATGAAAATATTCTCCGCAGATATTATTGCAAGAGTGTATGCATTCCTAACATGTTCTTTCCCCACCCCCTCAGCTCATTCTATAATTTAAAATCAAGGATAAGTCATGTTCTTAAAAGAGAGAACAGAGTTTGTGTTAAAACTTCAAGAGCTGATATTAGACAACAGTGCTCTATAATATTTAAAACAGCCCCAATGCTTAATTTTTACTATAATTTAAATTTGGTTATTCATGGAAATTATCGCTGGTGAGTTTGGCTTTATAGTCTATGAAAAATGCAAATTAAAACGTGAACTTTAAAGTTCTCATAGGCATTTTGCTAATGGCTAAATGCCAATTTTCTCAACAGAGCCTCCCTTCTCACAACATATCAGTTGAAAGCATACATATTCTAATAGATAAATACATCTACACTTGCATGGTCTGAGCAGTACTTGCTACAGATAGTATTAGAGGAATGGAGAAAGAATTTAGAAAACTAAGGCAGTATGTCATCTGGTATATGAGTTATTACTCAATTCATTTGAATTTTATAAAAATATGCTTAATGATAAATATAGTATGGGATATTAGTTTTATATTTAAATCTTTCAAAAACAAAATTTCCCTAGTGAATAATATTTTTATGTGAAAATTGTTTTAGATTCCTAAAATCGTTTTAGGATTTTTATATGCTATATGGAAAATTACTATTTATTCACTAATTATTTTTAAATACAGACTTGGTGATTTGATTGAGTACATGAAGAATAAAAACATTATTAATTTCTTTTATATATTTTACTAATTAAGTTAGTGGTGAAGTTTTCTAATTTAATTTGTATAGTACCTAGAAATCATTCTTTTTCTTCTTCACATTGTTTCTTTTTAAAATGTACGCTAATAAAAATATACATTAACTACAAATCAAACACTGCATAAATACTTGAAATAAATTATTTTAAGGTATTTTTTATAGTTCTAAAGGATAACAAATGTACTCTCACCCCTCCCATGCCCCATGTTCTGCTTAAAGTCCATTACACTGGTATTTCAAAATGCATGAACTATTCCTTCAGTTAAGTAAACCCAAATCATTTCTACTTTTACAGTAAACCTGCCCCATTACTTTCAGAGTTCTTACTTTCTATAACTTTTATGCTGTGCTATGTTTAACTCATTATAGAAAAAACAGACAGAAATGAAGAGAGAAGGGAAATCCTATCATGCAAAGACAACATTTTCCAATATTTTAATGCATATATTTACAAAATATTAATTATTTTTATTTAGTTGTAAACATATTAAAATAAGCTATTTTTTAAAATCACAAATTACTTTTAAATATTGAAAATATATCATGAAGCCATCTTGTAAGAGTTTCTGGTGTACACATAAGCATTCCAATGCTTATCATGCAGGAATATGAGCAGAACTTAAATAGGATTTAAATAATTTTTTAAAATTAAGATATAATTTAAATTTTCCATTAATTATTGAAATATATATAATATAATATATATCAAATAATATATAACTATATTAGATTAATATATTGTGGTAGGTAGGTTTATTGTGCCAACCTGGCAAATAGGAACATTTGGGATTAATAAAGACGCAGTTTGATTGAAGGGCAAAGAGATAATGGCTCGGCAAGCCCGCTTTCTCTCTCTCTCTCTCTCTCTCTCTCTCTCTCTCTCTGGTGATTTTCAAATTTTAGAATTAATGCAACTTGTCATATGATGACCTATTCCCCTTGGTTACAAGTGGATTCACACAATATCATCATAGATTTATAAAAAGTCAGTGAAATCTGTTTCTTGAAATGAGGGAATTCTGTTCTTTATCATATAGCTTATAGTACAAATACATCCACCATAAGTCTACCACCAATCTATATCTAGTTATTCTAAACACAGTGAATCCTAACTTAAGGTCCATTGAGGTCTCAAATAAACCAACTAATAACAGCATACAAAATGTGTGTGTTGGTGGTGGGGGATAATAGGAACTCTATTTTTAATTATTGTGTTAGATATATTATTTGTTAGTAGTAAACAGATTTTGAAGGCTGTTCATCCAGTTTCAAATAAACACAACTTGCTTCTTGCCCTCTTGGAGTTGTTCTCCTGGAGTACTTGCTTAAAGGTAGATTTTTGGCTGAATCCTCCAGGTCAGCGGTGCTCAACCTGTGGGTCACGACCCCTTTGGGAGTCGAAGGACCCTTTCACAGGGGTTGCCCAATTTATAACAGTAGCAAAATTACAGTAGCAAAATGAAGTAGTAATGAAAATAATTTTATGGTTTGGGGTTCACCACAGCATGAGGAACTGTATGAAATGGTTGTGGCATTAGGAAGGTGGAGAACCACTGCTCCAGGTCATAATCTTGGTTGATGAGGCCAGATGCTGAATTTTAACAAATTACTCATATATAAGTATCTACTATACATTAGAAAATTTGAATAATGTAGGAAAACTGGTTTTGTGTATTTTGTTTGATCAATTCCAACCTTATGACAATAGGACATTAGTTTTTTTAATGCAATTACTTGTTATTCCACATGAATTAGCTAAGTTTGACACTAACTTAAGGTTAACCTGTTGTTGTGAAGGAAACTAGATTTCACACATATCATTAACAGTTTCTTCTATGTTACCAGATTGAAAAGAGAAATCTATATAAAGATTCACTAACTTGTTATTGGGTAGTCACTATTGTAGTAATAAAAGATTATTTGGGGGGATAAAAAGAAAAACAAATCATTTAATTAAAAAGTTCTACAATGCATATCTGTCTCTCATCATCTTTTATGAATATTAGTATATATATATGGTCAACATGAATCTGAATTGACGTAATGACAGTAGATTTGATTTGGTATTTGCAATACGACTATAAAAAAAGCCCCACATACGTATATTCCTATTACATAAAACATCTGTGCTCTAGGCCAAGTCATCTAAAGAAACCAGTCCAGTGACACGCATATATGTGTAAGAAAGGGCTTTATATCAAGAAGTAATTATATATTACTTCTTGAAAGCTGGACTCAGCCCCATCCAAATCAAGTCCATAAATTTGATGTCAGTCTATAAGTCCCTCTTCAGACTCCCTGCATGCCAGTGATACAGAATGGTGAAATGGAATGTAGAAAGTGCACAGGCCAGGAAGTACAGAATGGCATGGATCCCAAGTCAGTGGGAACCTGGCATGGCACTGGCAGGTCTCAGGGTTGGGTGGCCCACGTGGGACCACTCCTTGAGGCAGGTAGAATTCCAGCAGGGGAAAGCAGAGGGGTAGAGACAGAAGTAGGCTCTCTTCATTTTACTCTTCTAAAAAAGCTATGCCATCCAAGAGGTGTCATCAAGCTTTGACTTGTTATGACAGGTTTGGAGCCAATACTACTCCAGGAGCGGTGTATTGCTTCTGCCTCTCCTCCATTTCTAATTAAATATGTTTGTCTAATCATCTCCTTTTATGAAGATACGTCAAAAAGGATAGCTAAAAGATCATAGAAATGTTTATTAAACAAAAATATTTATAATAAAGGAGCTTCTGTTTCTCAGCATACATCCATTTAGGGCTCTATGCTTTTGAAGGCAGTGCTTCTTCTCTGTCTATCACAGTCCCAAATACTCATACTTTGCACTCTATAATTGATACTATATTGAAGTAACTGTGTTGGAATCCATTTATTAAGTTAAAAACACATTTAACTAGCACTATAAATGTATTGAAAAGGACAACCTGGTAGTATTCATTGCTATTGAATTAATTCTTACTCATGAGGCTCCATGAATGTTCTACTTAGTGAGTCACTTATGTCCTAAAAATTATTTTAAAAAGTTAAATTTAAAAAAATTTTTTAAATTTAAACAAATTATCTCTATCTCCTTTTGACATAAAACTTTGCCTCATGTTACATTCATTCTGCACTTTTAGTTTCAAGTAGATTCGTCAAGTTTCTACAATAAATGATATAAAAACGCTTGGCTATGAGCATAAAGGGAAACAAGAAATATTAATTCTGTAAGCTATAGAGGTATTAAAGATACTAAAACAATCTCATTGCTCCTGAATTGATTCAAACTCATACAGACCCTCTGTGGACTATGGAGGTTACCATCTATATAGGAGAGAAAGCCCCCTCTGTTTTGGAGCTCATGGCAGCGGGTTGACCTGCTGAACAGATAAAAAACAACCCACTACACCACCAGGACTCCATAGTTATATCTTTTTAACATCAATGTAAATTTTAGTACTTAGGTTCTCCTACAGTTTTATAGATAATTTTCTATGAGTATTGACAATTTCATAAAGTTCACAATAACAAGGGAGACACATAATGTTCCCTTACGTTTCTTTGAGTCAATAACTACCAATTTTCCACTCTTTCAGTTCCACCCCAACAATTCCTGAAAAGGAACTTGCAGTCACTTGTATGTTTGCTGCCCCGGTAGTTTTACAGTATCCAGAAAGACATATCTATGGAAACATGCCTAGTTTGCTCAATGAACCTGTCTTATTTCAATTAGGAAAAAGAAATGCTTTGAAGATGTTTAGGCTGTTGCATTTTGTGGTGGTGGCTGTTCCATTTCTTATTCCATTGAGTAGGCAGACTGCAATGAATTCATTCATTAAAAAGCTGAGAGACATGGGTTGTTCCAGTTATAGGAATATTTTGAAGGAAGACAAAACAAACAGTGTATAAAGGTTTTGCTACAAGCAGGTGTTCATTTCTGTTAGATAAATACCTAAAAATAGGCTTGAGGTGTATGGGAAACTTAAAACAATCACCCATTTTCTTTTTCTTTTTTTTATACCACTTTCCAATACTCACACATCTTCTTGGATTCTTAAAACAGCATATAGATGGAATAAATATTGTGAAAGGATATAATCATGGCACATACCTTTCCAGAATTTAAACCACACAAATTCCTTGTCAGATTTGAAAGGCTTCCTCTTGGTCCATGTGAAAGTTTACCATGTGTGCAATGTAGAACTCTGGAATTCCCGGTTTTCTCTCAGTGCTGTCCATAGTTTTTAAATGATCCAGGGTTCATTGTTTTTAGACAGACATTAAATATAAATACAATCAATACTACAAATAAAAATCTTATTTGTGTACTCCACTTTCAGCCAAGATCCTTCTGATGCCAGTAATGTTAATCTTGTACCATGTCCTCTAGTTTGAATTGTATTTATTTTTGGCAGCTCCCTGCTGATATACTGCATTGTTGAATAATTTTGAGCAAAATTTTACTTGCATGTTGTATTAAAGATTTTGGTCCTTCAGTTTTCTCTATGACTTTATAATACAATAGTGAATTTATCTCAAAAATGCTGCTTAGAGTTTAAGTTGATTTGTGTATAACATATAAATCATGTTATGAAAAAATAATACTAAAATAAACCATCTTTTGATCAATGAATACATTATCTCTCTTTAGCTATTTAAAATTTTAACAGTTACATTTTCAGTTTTTATCATACAATTTATTATTGTACACTGTAAGATTTGTTATTATTTTGTATTTTGATATAATCATTGAAAGAATAGTTTACATTTTTCAATGTTCCATTATTCATTTGGTTCTATAAATAAAATTGTTCTTGATTTTTTTCTTTAAAAAATATATTATTGGGTGTTCTCACAGTTCTTATCACAATCTATACATCCATTCATTATGTTAAGCACCTTTGTACGCATGTTGCCCTCATCATTTTCAAGCATTATCTTTCTATTTGAGCCCTAGTTATCAGCTCACTCCGCCCCCGCTCCCCCAACACACACCTTCCCTCCCTCTCTCATGACCCTTTATAATTTATATTATTTTTTCAAGTCTTAAACCAACCACTTTCACCCTTCACCCACTTTTTCTGTTGTCCGTCCCCCTGGGAGGGGGTTATAAATCAATCAATGTGATGTGTTCTCTCTCCCCCACCTTTCCCTTCCCTTCCTGGTATTGCTACTCTCATTATTTGGTTCTGAGGGTTTTAGCTGTCCTGTATTCCCTGTGTTGCGATCCCTTATCTGTACCAGCATACATGCTCTGGTCTAGCCGGATGTGTAAGGTAGAGTTGGGGGAGAGGAAATATTAAAGAACTAGAGAAAAGTTGTATGTTTCATCAGTGCTATACTGCACATTGACAGGCTTATCTCTTCCTTGTGACCCTTCTGTAAGGGGATATCCAATTATCTACTGTTGGGTCTGGTCTCCACTCTGCCCTCCCCCTCATTCATGTTGATATGATTTTTTTTGTTCTGGGTCTTTGATGTCTGATACCTGATCCAATTGACACCTCATGATCACACAGGCTGGTGTGCTTATACCATGTGGGCTTTGTTGCTTCTCAGCCAGCTGGCTGCTTGATTATCTTCAAGCCTTTAAGACCCCAGGCACTATATCTTTTAATAGCCATCTCATCAGCTTTCTTCACATTTGCTTATGCACCCATTTTGTCTTCAGGGATCATGTCAGGGAAGGTGAGCATCACAGAATGCTAGGTTTTTTTAACACAATGTTCTTGTATTGAGAGAGTACTTGAGTAGAGGTTCACTGTCTGACTGTTGCAGTAACACTTAACATATAAATATATGTATAGATCTATTTCCCTATTGTTTATATAAATATATTTATGTATGCATATGGCTGTATTTAGACCTCCATAAATGCCCTTTGCTTCCTAGTTCTTTCCTCTATTTCCTTTTACTTTCCTCTTGTCACACTATCAGGTTCAGCCTTCATTCAGGGTTTGGTAATTCCTCTTGGCTACATTGCCTTTGATCAAGCCCCACTAGGCATCCTACACCCTTCTTGCCACTGATTTTAGATCTCGTGTTGTTCCCTTGTCCCTGGGTTAATTGATGCCTCCCTTCCTTTCCCCCACCTCCCCCTCTCTGATGTTCCCCCAGAACCGTCAGTCCCATTGTTTTTTACTCTGGATTGTTTATCCTGCCTATCTTATCAAGATAGACATGCAGAGACAATAATAAGCACTGAAACAAGACAAAACAAAACAACAAAAGAAAACAAACAAACAAACAACAACAAAGAAAGGAAAACCTATAAATAATGTTTCAGGTCTATTTGTTGACTTTTATGAGTGTTTTCTGGTTGGGTCTGATGGGGTGCCATGCCCAACTCCAAAGTCTATTTTTGGTATTCCTCAGGGACATCATTGCTTTGCTCCCCTTGCTGTTCTTTTGTATACCCTTAATGTTTTGCCCCGGTATGGTGGGGTCAGTTTGGGCACAGTCCCTGCACTGTATCTCCAGTGTAGTTCCCTGTAGTGCTATGGGTCAGTGAGGGACATCATGTCTCATGGTGGGGTTGACCCTATGGTACTCTCTGTGCATTGGCTGCTCCAAGCAGGGTTATCATCCTCAGGGATTGGTGGGCCAGGATGTGTTCCATTCTCTCTCCTTCCCTCTTGGTATGCTCCTGTGTGTTCTGATCAGAGGTGCCCTTGAAGTGCATTCTTCTAGGGAAAAGGGGTGGTGTCTACATAGTTGAGATTGGGGCCAGCCCCACAGACCTCTCTATTGGTTCACTGATTCATGCCAGTATGTTGAATTCACATCTTGGCACACCAGGTTGAAATCTGGTCTTCTTGACTTTTTAATGTTCTTTTAAAAAATGTTTGCAAGAATGATTTTTTATTATATATATGAAAAAGTGATATATATGAAAAAGTGATAACATTTGTCATCTTTAAAAAGTAGTAATGGACAATGAATATACTCTGTATGCTGTATGGTCTTAGGCATAGCTTTTTATTTAAAAATAAAATGTGATGTATTAGAAAATAAATGTTATTTTTATTGTTATTGTTTTTTTATTGTTATTGTTTTATTGTTATCTTGTTATTAATAATTTGATATAGATCTAGTAGTGAAAATACAATAGGTTATATCTTGATTTTAAAAACTTTAATTTTCATATTACTGTACTTTTAATTATCTTAAGCTGTTATTATACATTATGACAACTTATGAATTAAACTAACCAACTTATTACCTTACACTATTCTAAGTCAGAACCTATTATAAGTCTCTGTCTAAAATCAAGGTGCTTGCAGAAGTTAATATCTCTCTGAAATATTTAGGGGACAATCCATTTCCTCACTTTCCCAACTTCCAGAAACTGGCTTCCCCTCTCTCATGGCCTCTTACCACTCTGCTGTCATTTTTAGGGCCAGCAACACTGGGCTCAGTTCTTCTCAGGCTCTCTCCTCTATCGCTATCTGCTCATGCTGTTTTCCTGCTTCAAGGACCTTTGTTGTCACACCAGGCTCACCAGACTAATTTCCCTATCTTAATGTCAATTGATTAGCAGCCTCAAGTTCATTTGCAAATGTAATCTCTCTTTGCCATTTAGTATATTTCTAGGTTTTGTGGGGATTGTGGGGTAAATATCTTTGTTGGGTCATTATTCTTTCTACTACAACTAGTCCACAAGAAAATGAAACAGTAAAGAATAAAGTACTCTAAGCAGACATAATAGAAAGGAATGAACGGAAAGCTAAAATGCTGATGTAAAATCACTCACTGTCATTGAGTCAATGCTGACTTATAGTGACTTCCTGAGGGTTTCCAAAGATGTAACTCTTTACAGGAATTCTCCTGTGGAGCAGCTGGTGGTTTTAAATTACTGACCATGAGAATTGCAACTCAGTGCTTAACTGCTGTACCACGAGGACTCCACGTAGGAATACTGAAGCGGAATAAAAAATGGGAACCTCTACAGAAACACTTCACTCTGAATTTTATGAGAGGCTAAAGAGCACTTTATGTCCTTGTATTTTCTGCAGATTGAATATAATATTACTTTCTATGATATTTTAGGAGTAAGTGCTAATGTAACAATAGTGATAAGCTTATTGAGTCTTACATAAGATTACTTTCTTTGTTATTTCATAATTGTTTTCATGTTTTTTAAAATTACATTTTCAGTTTTATTGTATCTGGGTATTTGCATGCTAATAGCAATCTGACGCTTATTTTCCATTATTTTTATGTGAGAATACACAAAATCATAGAACAAGGAAATGGTCTTCTCTTCTAGAAAAAAAGTATTCTCTGGATTGAATCCTCAATATTTGGTTTCATCAAATTTTTTAGCTGAAGGTTGTCAAGTAGCTTCTTCATAGTCCTTGTATCATAACTATGATGCCTTGTTTCTTATATAAATTATAATCATAGTAAATTATTCCTGACTATTCTTCAACCAAACAACACAATATGTATACAAATTGGCCATTTTAGGAGAATTTGACAATTTGAGTAGTTGTGAATAGGTATAGCACAGTCACAAGTAATTAGTAATTAGTGGTGATGGGATGAAGGGGTATTGGAATCTTTATTGCCAAAAATATGCATAGACAAGATGATTAAATTAACTTAAACCCAGAAATAAATATGTATTGAGAGAGCCACATTATAGGAGTTAATTGTGACCTTTAGTTGAGGATAACATCTTGTTCTCAACAGGTAGACCACTCAGGAATATGCAGTCCCACATCATTCTCCATTTCCCGTAGGACAGCTGCAAGCTCTTATCAGCTTCAACACTTACTGGTTACATGACTTTGGCAATTATACTCAAACTCAAGTGCACTAGAAGTACCTTAGGTTCTTCATAGTAAGTTTATTGTGATGGTTGTACAAATTATTTTAGAAGAGTATTCTATTTTAGAATACAATATTTGTATTTAAAATAGTATATATTTTAGAATAAAAGCTCAGGAAAAGTCAATTATAATTTTTAAGATTATTTTTATCACATTTGTTGGTTTCAGGAAATTGATTCAGGATAGAATAATATTAATTATATGATTTAGACATCAGGCTATTACTGGAACTGGAGAGCTAACGAATCAGAAATAAATTTATTTATTTAATATTGAATAGTTACCACATGTCAGAAACTGCTCTAAGAACTGCCAATAAGCCAAAGCTCTGGGTAGACAAATTAAAATTCAAGATGGTATATGGCAGACTTGAATTCTGAACAAAAGCATTTAAACTGGGAAGAAAAATAATCAATCTCATATTTTTTTAAGATAGCCATGGAGGGATGAATACAATGAAAGTAAGAGTGGCTTTAGGAAAATCAGACAGCAAGGCCTATGGCAGTCTTAGCCCATTCTTCTCTAACAAGAGGACAGATCATTGGCTATCATCAATCTGGGATCCAACTTTTGAAAGAAAGTATCAGAAAAAAAATTAATCAAGGCACAAGTGTCATACATTTTTAAAGTCTAGTTCTTCCTTCAGTATTATTAAAGCCACCCAATTGCCTTGAGAATTCTATTCAAAATGAATTCCTAAGAAGAGTAAGATATAATGCTTGATTCCTTTTGTGAGCTATACTGATGGGGAGGATACAGTTGTAATAGCATTACATTATTTTACAAATCCCTCATTTGAACAAGTCAAATAGAATTGAAAGTTTAAATTAAATATATTGTTACTTGAAATGAATTGATGTAATATATGCAATCTTTAGCGTTCTAAAGAAGCCATGCAATTTTGTACAAGAAAGTTTCTCTTGATAAAGCAGGAACAAAGTATAACCAATGAAAGAAGTGAAATTCTTCGAGTCTCATATTTTACTTGGCTCCTGCATTTTGCGCATGAAAACCACTGATTGGACTATTTGCAGCACAGAGCTCACAAAGAGTGCACATTGAAGTAAGATTATTGCTTAGAATGCTGTCTGTAATTTCTATCGAATGTGATAATGTGCTTACAGAGAAACATTATGGCAAGATTTTAATAATTGTCATTTGGTGTGGAATAGTAAAAAAAAAAAAAAAGAAGAGGTCACTTGGTTATAGTCCACCAGGGTTTTAGTTCTTATTAGGGCTTCGGGGGCTTGACACATTTAATCTGAACGATGTTGACGTGGAGGCTGCCTCTTTTGAACTATGCTTTCACAACAAGCAATCAATGCGGGGGCAACTTAAGCACGTCATTTAGCCTCATTGCACATCAGTTTTCTCATGACTAAAGCGGCAGTAATGGAGAAAATTCAGTGTAAATAACTTATAAGAGTGGTTTTCAATATTTATGAGGATTTGCACTTCTTATTAGCACTAAAATTATTCATATAAACATCTCACTACCCTGCTCATAGCCAAGAGCTAGTGAGTCCTTCTTCCCTTTCCAGAGGATGCTGGTGGCCACAGACACCCATGGACTTTGTTTCCATAGACTAGTCGTTGCATGGCCTTTAAGGAATATCGCTTCATCAGGAAAGGGATGACAAAGGTATGGGTCATATCAAGTACCCGTCAAACAGTCAAATTTTATAGTGATCAGCAACAACAGCCATCACAGTGTTTGTGCTTTGTTTGTTTCCTTTTTTCACCACAAATTCTCAGCATAGCTGTAGGGAAGTCTCAAATTGTTGACAAGCGCTTGAGAATCTGGTAATCCAACAAGAGGCCAAGTGCTCATTCAAGGTGGCAAACATTTCGTGTGCTTGACTGGCTACTCAAAGTAAAAGCAGTACCATAGTTATCTGTGACATGACCTTACCAATGTTTAAATGTTTATGTCACCACACATGCACACACACACACACACACACACACACACACACACACACACACACAGAAATCACAATTGTATTGTCTTTGCTGAGTTGAGAAGTTTTGTAGATTTTTTTTTCCAATAAGGTAGCCGAGGTATTAAAACTGAGAAGTTAAAGGTAAAATGTAACAGTTTGTCACAATTATGCTTCATATTGGCAGGTGTTCTGAACTTTCTGTTTGATAACTAGACATATAAATTTCAGTTCTTAAAGCTTTGCAGCCAATTTAAGGGCTCATTTATTTCGCTGACAGCAAGATGTATGGGCAGCCTGGTATGCTGGATGTCTGGGGCCAAAATCGGCACTTTGTTGCTTGCGTGTCTCACAGGGAGTAAATAGTAGCAATTTTTCAGCATAGGCATACTAGCACAAGGTGTTTAGCAAATAAATGAGCATAAGATGACCTGTGGTGTCCTGAAATTACTAAAATTCATGAATAATAAAATGATCTATAGATTGTTAGCAGAGGGCTACAGCACAGGCTAATTTGCAGCCACTGAAGCTTTGCAGGATAATTTATAACTTTTGAAAATTTAATGACTTCATCAATTTTTACCTATTTTTTACCAATATAATCTCCTGAATATCACTTACAACTCTGATTTTCCCCCTAAGAAAATATCTAAGTTACCTACATGCTTAGGTTCTTAAAATTAAGTTTGCTTTGTTTACATTTCTTGATTAATATAATTCAGAAAGTAGTGGAGACAGAAGAAAATCACTGTATGTATTTCCTTAAATCATGCATTTTGCACAGGAAAGTATATCTAATAAATCAGTGGAGAATCTTAATATCATGTGCTATTTATATGTTCTGAGATACATAATTTTATTTTCACACACGAAGTATTAAGTTAGGAGTATATCATTTAACTTCGTGGCAGCAATTTTTCACTTTAAATTCAAGTATCAACACCAATTTCTTTAAAAATTTCATAGGAGAAAACACGCATACCATCTTATATTCATATTATAGAGAAATATGTTTAAAAACTTATTTCAGAATAATATTAATGTACTATAGCTTTATATTCTGTCTGCATAACAAGTAATTTCTTAAAAATTAGAGAATTTGTCTTCATGTAGGTTTTCTCTTTTATATTTTAACTGTGCTTTCTATATTGTTATTTTATTTTTTCTGAATTTTATAGAAAATATCATCAAAAACATTTCATAAATACAAAATGTTGCATTTTTAATCAATACATATTAATTATTTTTAATGATAATATAAACATTGAGGATGTGGCCAGTTATGGCATAACCAAAATATGTTTCCTGACAATATCTAAACTTAGAGAGCAGAAAAATGTTGGTGGTATCAAAAATAATATGTAAATATTAGGAAATGCAACTATTATAACTGATTTATAATAACGTGGAATATATTGCAAGAAGCAGTTGTTTTTCTGGGAGGGATCATTTGTATTATGGAATAATAATACTACAAAAAAGTGGTATACTTACTAGAAGTATACTCTTTGAATTTTATTAGTTTAATATTTGTAAAATTTGGGATTATTTTTAATATTTGTTTATGACCAATTTTTCATTTACCACAAATAGAATATAATTATTTTCAAATGCTTCTGATTTAAGAAGATTTTATCTTAATATTCACAAATATTTCTCCAATAAACGTGAACATATATTCAATTAATTTGTAAATTTTATATGTCATTTCATTTATTGAGTAGAGGCTATTGAGTAGAGGAAATATAATTAATTCTACATTATAATAGAGTGAATATTATTTGAAGAATATTCATTAAGAATATGAAGAATGACATATAAATATTCTTCTATATTTATTATTAAATATTTTATGCAAATTCATATTCATTCAGAAACATAAATAGAAGAAAAGTTAAATGCATACATAAATAAATGGAATTAAACATATTTTATGACCAAATGTCTAATTTTTGTCTTATTTATTAGTAGGATGTTATGTAAAAATAAAATTATTAGTTTCCCTTATTTTGAAGTGTCAGTTGATTGACTTTTTTTGAAACTGGTAACACCTTCTTAATAGTTCAAAAATCCTGTCATTTCATTATATTCCTCCTGCAAATAATTTATATTCAGCCAACAAACTAAACAGAAATTCCATACCTGTTGCCACCCAGTGGATTCTGACTCATATAAGGTGAGGGTACATTTTTCAAAGTGATGATTTTGTCAAAATAATAGTATAACTGACCAGCAAATGAAAACCAAACCCTTCTGAGGCACTTATGCTATTTCTAGACAGTCAAATCAGGACAAGGATAGATAGTTCCCTACAGGATATGGAAAACTGTCAACATGGCTTGCAAATTTCTTTATAAATCATATAAAATGGAAAATGGGTGATAGCTCAATTTCATACCAAACCAAACCAAACCCCCAGCAACAAAGGCAAAACAGAGAAAAACCATAATCAAAAAGGAAACAGAAAATAATTATTATAATCATTCTAATGTAGCAAAGAAAAAGAAAAAAGAAAAAATGCTCAGTCTCATGTGTTTCATTCAGATCATTTTGTCTACCTCCAATAAGCAGCTTTGACAGTTCAGCAATTTAGTGTCAACCCTTGGTCATCGTCTTTTAAAACTTTTCCAATGTATGCTGTGTTAGTCTGGGTTGACTTGAGAGAGAAATGCAAAGACACGCTTATGTGTGTAAGAAAGCACTTTATATCAAAGTGTAATTGTTTATCAAGAAAACAGCCCAGCCCAGTCCAGATCAAGTCCATAAGTCCGATATTAGCTCATATGTCTGATACCAGTCTATAAATTCCTCTTCAGACTCACAGAACACATGCAATGACCCTGAATGTAGGAGGATTACAGCCAAGTGTGTGGAAAGTCTCATGGATCCAGTGGTGGTGGAAGCATCTCAACACTGACGTGGGTCTCTATGTGGCTCCTCTATCTCCAGGGCTCTGGCTCCATCAGCATGGCTCCATGGGTCTTGTCAGAAGGAAGAGGAAGCAGAGAATGTGTCCCTCCTCAAGGGAAGAAGACAGGAGTTCCCAACATAATCAGAAGGCCTCATTGGCTATGACCTGATTGTCAGGCTAGACGCCGCCCCTTCGATCAAGTTGACAGGAAATTATGTAAATATCAGATGCATTCCATATATAGAGCTGTCAAAGAATACTGGAAGTATCATGGACTGTCAAAAAATAATCTGTCTTGGAAGAGGTCGAGCCAATGTAGCAAAATAATCTGTCTTGGAAGAGGTCGAGCCAATGTAGCAACGATGAAAAATACAACTTTCCTCTGGTTCCTAAATGCTTCCTCCCCACCCCCACTATCTGGTCTGGCTAGACCAGAGGGTGTGCACTGGTACAGATAGGAACTGGAAACACAGGGAATCCAGGGCAGATGATCCCTTCAGGACCAGTGGTGTGAGTGGCGATACTGGGAGGGTAGAGGGAAATTGGGTTGGAAAGAGGGAACCGATTACAAGGAACTATATGTGACCTCCTCCCTGGGGGATGGACAACAGAAAAGTGGGTGAAGGGAGACCTTGGACAGGGCAAGATATGACAAAATAATAATTTAAAAATTATCAAGGGCTCATGAGCGAGGGGGGAGTGGGGAGGGAGGGGGAAAATGAGAACCTAATGCTGGGGGCTTAAGTGGAGAGAAAATGTTTTGAGAATGATGAGGGCAATGAATGTACAAATGTGCTTTACACAATTGATGTGTGTATGGATTGTGATAAGAGTTGTATGAGCCCCTAATAAAATGATTAAAAAAAAAAAAGAAGTGAGAATGAAGAGATTTTATCACATGATGTACTTTGAACATTTTATCCAAAGAGATTAGTCCCAGGAAAAGGGCAGGGGGTGGGGGACGACTCGTCGGGATTAATTGACACAGTGGTTGCAATAATGGGCTCTAGCATGTCAACAGTTATGAGAATAGCATAGGTCTGTGCAGTGTTTCTCTGGAGGGCATTGCGTCATTATGGGTTGAAACCTTCTTGAAGGCACCTAACAACAACAAAATATGAGTTGGGCATGGACTGGTTTTTCAGTCATGATCAATTAAAAGCATGCAAAGTACGATTTCATCCACAGAAAACTGTCCTGATTTGAACCCCCTGCTTTCCTGAACATCAAGATGAAAACAAAACAAAAATTAAAACCAAAGCAAGATCTTGGGCGAATGTGAATGAAGATTTCAGCCAGCTGTCAGGCAGGATTGTTGGAACTGAAGTGCTAGCAAGCGAGGGACTAGGTGCCAGCTTCTCACTGCTGGCGGGAGGCAAGGGCATGTCTTTCTCCAACCCCTTCCAATGTCCGTGTGCTCCTCTCCAGTTCCATGTGGCTCGTCATCAACAACTTCTTCAATCTTGTTTGGTAAGGACGTCCAGAGGTTTTTGGCACCAAAGACTTGGGTGTATGTATCCGTTATCATCTGCTTTTTATATTCCTGTTGGTGACTGGCCACAACGCAGTCCTAGGTGCGCTTGTCTTGTTGAAGAGACCCTCTCAGGTTTAGTAGCTTTGGGGTCATCTCCATCTCTGGGTACTGACTGTTAGGACAGGCTATCTTATTCATGGTGGTCAGTGATGATGTCTGCAACCAGTTCCAATTCCATCACCATAGGCACAGCTCCTCGAGTGAAAGTTGCTGGATTTCAATGGCCATTTTGATAAGGACTCTCACCAGGCCAGTGGCGTTCTCATGTACCTTGTCAATGCAGTGATAGAGAATGGTTCTGTATCCAGGGCTGCGTTCCGGGAGTATGAGTTTGATCCCCTCATTGAAACAGTTCCTAGGGCGACTGAGCTGACAAGGCTGCTCAGGTGGCAGGGGGAGGGATTTCAGGAGATGGTGGTTTTATGGTTCAGCTCCAAGATCTGCATGCTTTGTTCTGCTATACTCTTTCAACTGAAACAGGCTTATCAGACACATACTAGGAGGACCTCTCCCCACCTTTATCGAGCTTACTTATTTGTATGTTGTGTCCATGACAACTTTTAAAATACATAGCATTTATGATCAATTTTTAATATTGCAAAACTATAATGACCAAATGAGAAATATCAGTATATCCTACTTTTTTCAGTGTTATGAAATTTAATTGATAATGATCAATTGTTACCAGATTTGATAAAATATTATGGTTTCTTTAATCCATATTTCAGTTAAAATTTAATTTGATATGTGCATATTGAATTTTATACTATTAATGTACTTATTAATAATTGATACTAAAAAGAAATGGTCTTGATCTATTGAGTAGGTTCTGTGGTCCATGAACTGAACTATACACTTCACATAGTATTTTATTACTTCTTCATGAATTTGTGATGTATGAATTAATAGATTGAGACATATATATTGCTATTGTTATATGAAACCCAGTTTATCCTGAGCCAGAGCAAACCTATGCACAACAGAATGAAACTCTGCTAGGTCCTATGTCAAACTCAACCCCACAAATTTGAAAAACAAATGTTTAAGCCCATTATACTAATTCATGTAAGCTAATAATTTTTTGTAAGCTAATAATTAAGATAAAATATGTCATGGTTCTTGGTATGCTGTTGAAAAATAATAGAAAGAAAGGGAATCAGTATTCTAATTCCGTGTGTATATTCCTAACTCTGGTTTGTTTGTTTCCTTGTTTCTTTGTGTGTACGTGTTCTTTTTCCCAAATACCAAAAGCTGTTAAATGACCCCTCAGAATAAAATATGTACCTATGGTCAATGATATTGTTTATGTTATTTGTACATTTAAAACTGTATATATTTTGAGCTTTCTCCTCACTAAATTTTAGTGTTTTTTAAAAATCATTTTATGAGGGGACCATACAACTTTTATCACAATCCATACGTACATCAATTGTGTCAAGCACATTTGTACATATGTT
Organism: Echinops telfairi; assembly: GCF_000313985.2. Lineage (NCBI taxonomy): Eukaryota > Metazoa > Chordata > Mammalia > Afrosoricida > Tenrecidae > Echinops > Echinops telfairi. The sequence continues at coordinate 21,720,691 of NW_022103908.1, read as the reverse complement.
GACATCATCATTCTCAAAACACTTGCTCTCCACTTGAGCCCTTGGTATCAGCTCCTCATTTTTTCCCTCCCCCCTCCCCTATACCCTTGATAATTTATAAACCATTATTATTTTGTCATATCTTACACCATCTGAGATCTCCCCCCACCTACCTCTTCGCTGTCTGTCCCCCAGGGAGGAGGTTATATGTAGACCTTGTAATCTGTTCTCCCTTTGTTCCTCACTTTCCCTCCACCCTCTCGGTATCGCCACTCTCACCACTGGTCCTGAGGGGTTCATCTGTCCTGGATTCCCTGTATTTCCAGTTCCTATCTGTGTCAGTGTACATCCTCCGGCCCAGCTGGATATGTAAGGTAGAATTGGCATCATGATAGTGGGGGGGAGGAAGCATTCAAGAACTAGAGGAAAATTGTATATTTCATCATTGCTACACTGTACCCTGACTGGCTTCCCCTCCCCGCAGGCCTTCTGCAAGGGGATGTCCAATTTCCCACAGATGGGACCCTGGGTCCCCACTCTGCACTCCCCCTCATTCACAATGCTATTTTTTTGGTCTTTGATGCCTGATACCTGATCCCTTGGATGCCTTGTAATCTCACAGGCTGGTGTGCTTCTTCCATGTGGGTTTTGTTGTTTCTCAGCTAGATGGCTGCTTGTTTATCTTCAGGCCTTTAAGACTTCAGATGGTAGCTGGGCACCATCAGCTTTCTTCGCCACATTTGCTTATGCACCCATTGTCTTCAGCGCTCTTGCCAGGAACGTGAGCATCTCAGACTGCCGAATTATTAGAAGAAAGTGTTCTTGTGTTGAGGGAGTACTTGAGCAGGGACTCACTGTCCATCTATTTTCTTAATATTAAACCTAAAAATGTATGTACATAGATCTATTTCTTCCTCATTGAATATAAATATATTTACATCTGTATATGCCTATATTTAAATCTCTTTGACTACCCTTTTCCTCCTAGTTCTTTCCTCTATTTCTTTGTACTTTTCTCTTGTCCCACTATCATGTTCAGCCTTCATTTGGGTTTTAGGAATTCATCTTGGTTACATGGCCCTTGATCCAGCCCTGCCAGACCTCTAACACCCTCCTTGCCACTGATTTTGGATCACTTGTTGTTCCCTTATGCCTGGGCTTGTTAACACCCACTTCCTTTCTCCCGCCTTTCCTACTCCCATGTCCACCCAGAACTATTTTCCCATTGTTCTCTCTTCTGGCTTGTTTATCCCACCTATCCCTTCCAGGTAAACATGTTATATACCATCACAAGACTGAGTACAACAAAGCAACAATAGAAAGTAAAACAATAGCTAAAACAACAACACACACAAAAACCTATAAATAGTTCAGGATCTATTTTTTGTCCTTCACGAGAGCTTTCCGATGAGGTGCTATGCCCTGGCACTGCATCTATCCCTGGGGACTTCATTGCTCTGCTCCCCCAGCTGCTCTGCTGCATGCCCCCAGAGGCTGGCTTCGGCGTAGTGAGCTCATGGAAGGCACAATTCCCTTAGTGTGTCTCTAGTGTTGTCCCCAATGGTGCTATGAGTCAATGAGGAATGCTGTGTCCTGTGGTGAGGCTGACCCTGTGGTCATCTCTGTGCATTGCTGTTCTGAGCAGGGAACCTTGTCCTCAGGGCTTGGTGAGCCCTGATGTGCTTCACTCTTTTATTTTTCCTCCTTTTCCCCCTTGTTGGCTCCTTTGTGCTCTGATCAGACAAGTCCCTCTTCTTGAGCTGTAGTTTCAGTGCTGTCCTCTGAAGTGAATTCTTCTGCGGGGGAAGGGGCTGGTGCTCTCCACTTAGTTGGTAATGGGGCTGGCCCCTCAGGCCTCTCTATTGGTTTCCTGCTTCATGTCAGTGTGTTGAGTACTTGTCTTAGAGCTCAAGGTTCTGCTGCCTTGTAGGCCTAAAGTGGTGTGGCAGGATGTGAACCTCAGCGTGTGTGTGTGTGTGTGTGTGTGTGTGTGTGTGCGCCTGAGGCATGCGTGTGTATGGGGGAGGAGGCCCATGGAGGGGGCTGGTTGGTGGATCTGCAAGGAGTGCAGAGAAGGGGTGGGCACCTGTGGGCTGAGACCTCTGAGTGTGCGGGCAGGTCTGGTTGGCAGTTTGCATGGAGCACAAAGGCAGGGCCACAGCCTCTGCTGTCTGCCTGGCTGCCCTATGGCGCTGGACATGCGCCTCCCGGGAGAAGGGGGAAGGGACCGGCTGGACCATGGGGTTGGCCAGATGGGGCACGAATCTGCGGTGAGGGGGTGGATATGCCGGCTGAAGCAACCACAAAGACCCCGGCACCCTGAGGCAGGGTTGGGGGTTACTGGCTGGCAATTCTGTGTGAGCGCTGAGGCTGGGTTCAGCCTCCGCTGTCTACCTGTCTGCCCTGTGGCGCTGGTCCAGGCAGAGTGGGTGCTCTGAGCACTGCAGGAGACCCCATGGGCATCTACACAGAGCACTGGCGATTGGGTGGGAGTCCGCTTCTGGGTGAGAGAAATGCTCTGAGTCGTCTTTGGAATCGACAGACAGCCTTGATACCCATACTCCATCCCCAACTCTCCCCACTTATTAATCTCCTAGGAGCTCCAGTCGTGAGCTACCTATCTGGTGGCCATCTTCTGGTAATTCTCCTAAATTTTTATATGTATTTTTCAGACTTATTTATTTATTTTTGTTCCTCAGGTTTCTCATCCATAAACATGACATACAAATAACATTCATGATAACAAACTTGGAGATCAATTGTACCTTACTGTGTATGTGTTAGCCCCAAAGCACTGTATAATTCACATGAAACAATGGGACTACTGACCAGTGTGACTATAGCATCCAAAAATAATTATATTGTAAATAATGTTGACAAATTACTAGAGCAAAAACACAGCAAGAGGCACTTCTGTTTAGAGTGAACTTACAATGTTTTAGTAGCTTATTTTACCAATTTCTGGAAGTTATACAATGAAAATGTGACCTGTCAGAAAAGGATATTTTATTGCTGAGCGATTCATAGTGAATTATCAACCAGCAATATCTTGTTTCTGATATTTACTTGCTTCTAGATTTTTTTCATGAGTAATTGGATCACTTTAAGATTCTGAGTTGAGATGGACAAATAAATTAAAATTGTGACTGAACAAGTAATACATATTGAGATATGTATTATCCCGGAGAAATGGACATGCCAATATACCGACATAAAAATGTTTGGTGTAAAAGAAATATTGTCAAAATAAATTTGACCAATATATGAAGAACTCTCAAACACACAAGGGATCCTGCTTATTCCGTAGTTATGTATTGATTGCTAACCTGAAGGTCGGGGATTTGAACTCACTATCAGTTCTGTGAGCGAAGGATGGAGTGGTCTGCTTCTGTTTACAGCCTTGTAAACACAATTAAGCAGTTCTGCTCGACCCTACAGGATCACTATGCACCAGAATCCCCTCAACAGGCAATGGTCTTCATTTATCAAGGACACACTGTCTGATGTGAGGTAGCGTTTAATTCAAGGCAATATATATATTTTAAAACAGCATTTTTTTCATTTTTCCTGTTTTTATTGCCTCATTATTAAATACCACCCCACCAACCTCCCTGACCAAACCAAGCTCCCTGCCATCTAGTCAATGTTGACTCACACTTACCCTATAAAATAGAGTAGAACTGCTCCTGTGAATTTTATAGACTGTAAATCTTTTCCGGGGTAGAAAACCTCATCTTTCTCCCACAGTAGGTGGTGGCTACAAAGTGCTCACCTTGCAATTAACATCCCAGTGCTTGTAACCCATTACACCACCAGTCCTTTGTAAATAACTTTGATAAACATTCCTAATCATGAAGGCAAGTTTCTGTTGAATCATAAATCAAAAAATATGTAATGCAGTTTTCCTTAATTTATAAGCCAGAAAGCCAAAAGTAGTAGCTTATATTTTCTAAAAGAAAAAACAAACAAAAATAAAACAGCGTCCGGGATTTAACATTTTCTTGAGTGCTCATTGCATTTCTCCCCTCTTCTCATTTTAATTCTTAAAAAGCACATAGCTTCACTTACACGAAGAAGATTACTTCTATTCCTTCTCTTTTAGTCTTAATATCTGGAGAAATAGTTTTTGCTTTATCTGGGATGATATATTTGCCTCTATGGGCAGTCAGCAGGACAGGGTGGCCAGCAGCATTAACTAGTATCAATGTGAGGAAGAGAGGAGCAGGTGTACAGGTGTCAGTGTTTCAGAGACATGCACTGTGACCAAAACAAGCTCTTTGTACTGGGAGGAATCCTTTTCCAGTTTGTTTGCAGGTCTTACCTGTAATTTAAAATTATCATCTTAATAGAAATTATATGTTTCAAAAAAAAAAGACATTATATGTTTCTTAGTCAAATTCTCTTCAGGCTTTTTTTTGCTATTTGTCGTTGTTCCATAAATAGAGAGCTATAACTTTACTTTATGCGTTTTCTTGGTGAGTAGTCGATACTGAAATATTACTGAGTGATTATCTGTAAAATGAAGTCTTCTACATATAAAGCCCTTCATCCATCACTGTAATGCAGGATGGATCTATACACCATTCAAGACCAAAAAAATAACAAAAATGCTTATTATAAAATTAGTTCCCACTGTTGTCCACCTATGCTCAGGGGACCATTTGAAAGTACATGGAGAGGCTTTTCTGCAGAGGCCTGCTTGGTGGGTACGACTGTCCAACTTGAAGTGAATAGATGAGTCTTAGCCATTTGAGCCACCAAGGCTACCAAATACGAAGACTTATTTCTATACTTCAGGTTTTGGGCTTGATTCACAGATATAAAGTATACTGATACCATGAACTAAATGTCTGAAAAGTCCCAATTATCATTCATGCTGTTTAAGTTCAGTATAAAATGTTATCAGGGACTTACTTATACAGAGAGAATGAAGCTTAGAAAAATCTGAGTTCTTTAAGATACTATAACTATTTTCATTCTAATTCTATGATTATCGAAATTTTAATGCATACCCAAAATTTAAAGTGAAGGTAACTTACCAAGAAAAAGATAGCATTATGTAACCATTAGCTATCTAGAATAGGTAACTGCAGATACATTTCACAAACTATGAATATGAGTTGACTTCCTCTCTTAATTATCTTTTGTTGTTAGGTATTTTCTAATCAATCCTGACTCATAGTGATCCTACTAAGAATAGAACAGAATATCACCCCATCACCTCCATAATTTTCACAATCATTGCTATTTTTGAGTACACTGTTGCAGTCATTGTGACAATCAGTCTTCTTGAGGAGGTTTCTCATTTTCATGGAATCTCCACTTAACCATGCAAGATCATCCTCTAAGGATTGAACGCTGGATGACATGTCCACATTAAGTTAGGCAAAGTCTCATCATTCTCCCTGGTATGGAATATTCAGGGAGTATTCCTCCTCCATGACAAATGTGTTTACTTATTTATTTATTTTTGAAATTCCTGCAAAAAATCATCAATATCATATATAATATTCATAAATTATTTTTAATCATTCTTATTCAGTCTATTTTCTAAAAAATGTATACCTGGAGGTGGACAATACCCTGGATTTGTTCAAGAATAACTTAGTCCTCAAAGTGATATCTTTGCTTTTGAATAATAAAGAGGATTTTTGTAGTAGATTTGTTTTATACTTTATTTCTTCATAACAGCTCCCATGATGTAGATTGTAGAGCAAAGTAAATTGGCATCTTAGCAATTGCAGGGTTTATCTACATTTATATTGTTGTTGCCTATTGGTCGAGTTGTGAATACTTTTTATTTCTTTTTTATTGAGATTTATTTAGACATGTTCTGATTTCACTGACTCTCCAGACTCAGAGGGTATATATGCACAATAAGCACAAGACAATGTGACTATTGTAATTATTCAAAATCAGGAGTTGATGGACCCCAAATGCTGTCATCTTATCTTGGCTCAAATTCTATAATTTTATTCCAATAATTATCAGCATCAGAGTTGTATCATTTCACCAAATTTATTCAATATATGTGCTGAGCATATAGTTCAACATGAGAAGCTGGACTATGTGAAATACAGTGCAGTATTGGAGGAAGCTCATTAACAATTTTTGATATGCTGATGATATATTCTTGCTATCTGAAATTTAAGACTACTTGTAGAACTTGAAGAAAATCAAACTTCACCTTCATTATGGATTACAAATGAATCTATCTATCTATCTATCTATCGTCTATCTATCTATCTATCTATCTTATCTACAAAATTCTCACACCTGGACCATTAGATGAATCATGAAAAAAGAAGAAACGATGGAAGTTGTCAGAGATTTGACTTGACTTGGATCCACAACCAACGCTCATAAAAGTAGGAGTCAATAAGTCAATCCTGTTACTGCATTGGGCAAATCTCCTGTTGATGGTATTTTTTAAAGATTTTAAGAGCAAAGATGTCACTTGGAGGACTGACTTGTGCTTAACACAAGCTATAGTCACCTCATATTTAGCATATTTTGTCAACCTATATTCCAGTGAAAGCCAGCCAATGAATAAGGAAGACTCAAGAAGAATTGATCCATGTGCATTATGGTTGTGGCAAAGATAGTATTAGTATCACGGGCTAACAGAGGAACAAACATATCTGCCTTGGAAGAACGATACTCAGAATACTACTGAAGATCCAGGATGAGCAGACTTTATCTCCTGTACTTTGCACAGGTTCTCACGGGGAGCAGTCCCTGGAAAAGGGTAAGGTGGTAGGTGAAATAGAGGGGGAGTGAAACAGCAACAACAGTACTAGAGAGTTATCGGTATCATTTTATGAACTATTACCTATTCACTTCCAGCTTTCCTCCTGAATACTACCATGTTTCTTTTGGCTCCAACTTGACGAATATCTGATGTCATCATTTCTTGAAATTTTATTTTACTTTGCAAGCTATTGTGTTCTTGTGACTTCCTGGTGTCCCAGGAAAAAACAAGAAGACCCTCAATGAAATGGATTAACACAGTGTCTGCAATATTGGACTAAACGAGCAGCAGTTGAGAGGTGGTGCAGAACTAGGCAGTGTTCCATTCTGCTGTAGATAATAGCATGATGAGTGAGAGCTTGACTCCAAACGACAATCAGTACTATATGTCATCATGTGTTAACTTCTATTTCGGAAGAAAGATGAGGTTTTCTACTACCAGAAAGAGTTACAATTTCTGAAACCCACAAGAACATTTCTATTCTTTCCTATAGTTGGAAAAAACTCTTACTCTGAGTTGGAATCAGCTCCATGGAAGTGATTAAATGAACTTTCATTTTAGTGAAGAATATTTAGTTTTTAAAAGAAGACACAAAATTAAAATTAGTATCAGACAGAAAATGTTCAATTTAACCCAAATTTAAAAGTACAAAATCACAGAGAGGATTTTGGAAAAACCAAAAGCAAAACTCATTGCCATACAGTGATATCCAATCATAGAGACCCAGCGGGAAAAACCGGATTTCCCTCTAAGGGTTGGTTGTTGGTTTAGCTCAGAAGCTATATTTGGTCATATGATCAGGACAGTGTGGTTATCAGTCATTAACGAGTATCAGTGGTAGAATGGAGAGGTACATGTTTATAGGGGTCAATGTTTCATGGGATACCCACATCATTTGATCCATCTTTTCCTTTCTAGGTAAAATCCTTATCTGTGGTCCTTCAGGCTTTTTCTGTAATTTTAAATTTACCTTTTAAACAAGAAACTGTGATAGCTTTCATAGTCCAATTCTTTCATCATTGTACAAATATTGATTTTTATTTGAAAATAACCTTTCCCAGTGTCTTGAAAATACTATTTATTGAAGTTAATTTTTATTGGCCAATTGAAATTTAATCTAGTATCACATCTGCACTAAATTATTTTGGCTAGTGTTGTTGCTGGGTGCTCTTGAGTCAACTCTGACCCAGAGCAACCTTACGCTCAACAGAAGGAAACACTGCACGGTCCTGGGCCATCCTCACAATGTGTCCATGCCTGAGCCCATTGATGTAGTCACTGTATCAACCATCTCTTAAAGGTCATTCCTCTTTTTTTGCCACTGCTCCACTTTACCAAACATGATGTTTTTCTCCAAGGACTGGTCTCTCCTGAAAATATATCCAAAGTATGTAAGACAAAGTTTTGCCATCCTTGCCTCTAAGGAGCATTCTGGCCTTATTTCTTCCAATACAAATTGGTTTGGCCTTTTAGCATGGTATTTTCAATATTCTTCTCTAGCACCACAATTCAAATGTATCTAGTCATCTATCGTCTTCCTTATTTCAATTAGTCCAACTTTCACAGGCATATGGTGTAATGGAGAATACCATGGCTTAGGTCAGGTACACTTAGTCCTCAAAGTAACTTTGTTGCTCTTCAATACGCTGAAGAGATCTTGTGCAGCAGATTGACCAAATGGGATATGTCTTTTGATCTCTTCCTTGTCTCTTCCATGAGCATTGTTTATGGGTCTAAGTAAGACAAAATCCTTGACAAATTCAAATGTTTCTCCATTTATCATGGTGCTACCTATTGGGATTAGGGATAAGGCAACACAGAGAAAGAAAATCAAAGGAATCAGGGATCAGGCATCACAGAACAAAAAAATCATATCATTCAGAATGAGGGGCAGAGCAGAGTGGAGACCAAAAGCACATCTGTAGACAACTATACATCCCTTTACAGAAGGGTCACGAGGAGGAGTTGGGGTAGAAAGGGGGGCTGATTACAAGGATCTACATATAATTCCCTCCCTGGGGGACTGACAACAGAAAAATGGGTGAAGGGAGACATTGAACAGTGTAAGACATGATAAAATAATAATTTATAAATTATCAAGGGTATGAGGGGGTGGTGGGGAGGGAGGGGAAAAATGAGGAGTTGATACCAAGGGCTCAAGTAGAAAGCAAATGTTTTGAGAATAATGATGGCAACAAATGTACAAATGTGTTTGACACAATGGATATATGTATGGATTGTGATAAGAGTTGTATGAGCCCCAAATAAAATGTTGTTAAAAAAAAAAAACATTTTGCTAAAGAGCAGAAGAATATGCAATTTTAAAAGTGCTCATAATCTCATTTTGGGAATATTAAATTGTGCTCCATTTCCAAATGCTATTAGTTTTTCAGAAAATTCCTATGTATCTATATATCTGTGTGTATGTGTTTGTGTGTGTAGTTGTTAGTTGCTATGGTGTCAAGTTTAAGCCATAGAGACACCATGTACAATAGAACAAAATACTGCCCGGTCATGTGCCATCCTCACAATTATTGGAGGTTTGAGTCCTTTTGTGTCAGCCAATCGTCTTGTCAAAGCGCTTCCCCATTTTCACTGCCTCGCTAAGTTACCAAGTATGATATCCTTTTCCTGGGACTGGTCTCTCTTGACAACATATTCAAAGCATGTGAGGCAATGTCTCTATTCCTGGTTCAAGGAACATTCTGGCTGTCATTCTTCCAGTAGGGTTTTTTGTTTTTTCAGGGGCCCCAAGGCACTTTAAGCATTCTTCACCAGCACCATGATTCAAGTGCTCCACTTCTTATTTGATCTTCCTTATTACATATACATATATATGGCAATTGGAAATTCCTTGCTTTGGGACAGGCTCACCTTAGTTCTCAAAGTGACATGCTTCTTTTCAATGTTTTAAAGAGACTGTGTGCAGCAGATTTGCCCAGTGCAACTCCTCTTTTGATCTCTTAACTACTGCTTCCATAAGCATGGATTATGGATGAAAGCATGACAAAAATCCTTGACAACTTAAATCTTGTCTCCCTTTATCATGTTGCTATCTTATGGTAGAATTGTAAGGATTTCTGTCATCTCTAGATTGTTGCAATCCACATTGAAGGCTGCAGTTGATGATTTTCATACACAAGAGCGTTGTCTTTATCATTTTCAACAAGACCAGTTGTGTCATTAATAATTACTAAGCCTTTGTCCTAACCTGATGCCCCATTCTTCTTTATATAGTTCAGCCTCTCAGATCGTTTGCTTAGAACACAGATTGAATGTATATGGTGAGAGGATACAATTCTGACGCACACATTTCTTGACTTTAAACCTTGCAGAATTCCTTTGTTCAGTTAACCCAAGAACTTCTGATCAATGTACTGGCTCCTCATGAGCATAATTAAGTGTTCTGTAATTATCGTTCTTCTCATATATCCAGGGGAATTTAATAAATTAAATTATTGATAAACTTTCCGCACAGCATTGACTTTTAATGTCAGACATGAACATTTTACACCTAAAATGCTTGGTTTTTTTTTAGTATTCTGATAAAGGTCTGCATACAAATATTAGTAGCCCTGGTGCCTATGGGTTTAATGTTGACCCACCCAGTCCCTGGAAAAGAAAGAGGAAGACCCCCAAGGAGACCAATTTGCACATTAGCTGCAATAATTAGCTCAGACAGAACAAAGATGGTGACACTGGCCCAGGGGCAGGCCAAGGTTCATTTCGTTGCACATAGGGATGTTTGGAGTTGGAACCAACTCAAAGGCAACAGACAATATCGAGTTATCAAAATACACCTGAGCATAAACAGCGTGAACTACACAATGTTGTTCAATAGTATTTCCAACCATGAAGTACAAACATTTACTTCTTGTACCAATATTCCTGCAAACTAGAGATGACTAAACTAATATCTTCTATGCAACAATATAATCTCAAAGAACTCAGAAAGTTTTTTATAGATTCATGTAAAAAAATAAGTAATTAATATGTACTAGCCCAGGTCTAGAGACCCCCTTATCTGATTGTATTGCTGATGCCCTTTTCACCGCATGACAGTCAATATTATCCTTGTAACATGATGCCCTAAATAATATGTAATTCACCTGAGGTAGTTTTCTTTCCAACACTAGAATATTTCATTTATGTCGGAAGGTGGAAGTTTAACTGAAAGAATAGGGTTACATGTTCATGGTGTGAGAGGCATTGTGGCTGTGACCTTCAATGTCAATTGAAGAACGGTCAGTAGGTTTGGAGGAGAGTAGGTCTTCTCCTGTGTAAAACTGACTGCACATGAACATGGTTCTTTACTGCCAACAAGGTGTCTTGAAAAGGAACAACAGGAAGCAGGGAACAAGGGATAATCTAGTGATACTATTGATTTTACATAGAGAGTTATATACCGCTTAACTTTTAAAAGCAGGCAAGGTGTGGGCCATTATTGTGGTCTTCTTAACTGTATATATTTAACTATGTTAATTAATTTGGATGTATGACTTCAATGAGCAAAAGTTGTTGTTAGATGAGGTAGAGTGTGTTCTAATTTGGATGTATGACTTCAATGAGCAAAAGTTGTTGTTAGATGAGGTAGAGTGTGTTCTCACTCATAACAAAACTATGCACAACAGAGAGAAACACGACCCTGTCCTGTGTCAACGACCCCCCACCCCCCAACTGTTATGTTTGAGCTTATTGTTGTAGCCACTGTATTAATCTATCTGAAGTAGGGCCTTCCTCTTTTTCAACTGTCCCTTTACTGTTCCAAGCATGATGACCTTCTCCAAGGACTGGTCTCTCCTGATAACATGTCTAAAGTGTATGAGAATAAATTTTACTATTCTTATCTTCTAAGGGACATTCTAGCTGTACTTCTTCCAAGGCAGATTTATTTCATCTTTTGTCAGTCCATGGTCCTTTAAGGATTCTTCTCAATTGTACAAATGAATGGGTTCCTCTTTGGTCTTTCTTATACAATACAGAACTGTCACATGCACATGAGATGATTAAAAATATCATGGTTTAGGTCAGACATTTTAGTCTTCAAAGTGACATCCTTACCCTTCAGTACTTTAAAGAGTACTTGATTGCTGATTCCCTGAGGTGTGACTGTGGATGAAAGCAAGATGAAATCCTTGAAAATTTCAATCTTTTCTCTGCTTATCATGATATTACCTACTGGTCTAGTTTTTAGATTTATGATTTTCTTTACACTGAGATGCAATCTATACTGAAAGCTACAGACCTTGATCTTCCTAGGTTATAGAGCCTTATGCTTTCAATGTAAGTCTTTAATACTTCCAATTTTCCAAGATTCATACTCCATACCTTCCATGTTATGGTTATTAATATATGTTTACAGCTGTTTCTTCCAACTTTGAACCATGTCCCATCACAAAATGAAGATCCTAAAGGCTGTACTCCAACCGAGTAACTATGGTTGACTCTACTTTGAAAAGGCACCGCTTCCTCAGTCATAGTTTGAGAGCCTTCTAACCAGAAGGCTCATCTTCCGGCAGTATGTCTGACCATAACCCGTTGTGATTCATAACGTTTTCAGAATCTGAAAATGGTCCACAACTATTCATATGTTTTTCATTGCTCAACAACTCAGGAAAACCATAACTCAGAAGTGCAGAGAGCCCGTTCCTTCCTCAGAGGCTGTTCTTAGTCTGGAAGCTCCCCGGAAGCCTGTTCACCTTGGGTGACACTTCTGGTATTTGAAATCTGGTGACCACCACGGCAACACATCAGACAGGGGAGTAGGGCAAATTGCCATACAATTGGTAATGAGCAAAAGTGAGAGATACTTATTTTTAATAAGTTTGCCTCCTGAAAATTTAATCCATGAAATGCAGAGCTTGGCATCAGAAGTAAATTCCAAGAATAAACTGTCTTATGGAGAAAGAGAAAATTCCCAGAAACCGCAAGGTTTACTTTTAGCTCTTTGCTTTTTATGTTCCTCCCTCACAAATCTCTTCTCTTAGAATGATATAGTGAATGGATGTTATTCTGTAATAAAATTAACATGTGTTCCTAGTAACTTAGATAAATTGGATGTGGTTTCTGTTTTATATACAGCAATTTCTTTACTTACAATATTGTATACATGATGCAGCTTTTAATAATTATATGACTATAATTTCACACAATTGTCCATTAAAATAACTAGTGGATCCGAGAAGTGTACTGTCTCTTGCAACCTTTGTGCATTGAGTTGTTCATATACAATTTCAGTGTTTTATCTTTATTAAAGTGAGAGAAAAGTACATTTCAAATAATGAACAGAAATGGGTATAGTACGTTCCTTTGTTGTCACACGGTCAATAATTTAAAGATTTCTTCACAAATCATTTAAATATTTTCTTGAGTTTACCTACAAGTTGTTTAAGACTGGTGCTTTATTGCCACTTGACGTATGCCACTTTCTGGCTTCTCAGAGAGTCAGACTCTGAGATGAAGTGCAGGCTCCAAGAAACTCCTTAGGGAGTATGCCTGAAATCCCTACTTGGAACTGGATGAAAAGAATCTGGTTAGAGCAGAAGGATAAGCTGGACTCACTCTGATGAAGTCTCAGGAGGGCCTCTTGGGGAATTCTGCAGATGGAATCCCTTTCAGTTAGGTCCTGCTTCGTGGCACGGAGTCAGGTTTCTACGTGTATATCCGTGCATCAAGCAAGCAGTGATTGGATAAAAGTGTTTCCAGGAAGGGGTTCATACTACACCGTGAAAACACCTCTTTTTCCCTTTTATGTAACATATAGCAGAATCACAGAAAGATAGTGATCTTCTCTAAGGTTTTGAGAGATCCCAGATCTGGGAAAAGAGACAATGTACTAGTGGTGCTAATGTTCTTGTTTCAACTATATATAATTCATTAAGATGTTCTTTAAGAACATTCTTTAAGAAACTATTATTAATAGAATATTATTATAGATGTATATCATATCATTTTATATATGTCCAGAAGATTTTTACCTAAGTCCAGAAGATAAAGAAAAGTAAATGCATACTGTGTTAGTCTGGGTAAACTAGGGAAACAAATCCATAGGAACTCAAATGTATAACAGAGAGTTTTATATAAAGGGTAGGTGTACATTAAGAAAGCTTCCAAACCCAGTGCTGCCCAAGCCCATAGGTCCAACATTAGCCCATATGTCCGACACCAATCCACAAAGGCCTCCTCCATTTCATAAAACACATACTATGATGCCGACAGGAGGAGGGAAGCCAAATCAGTGATCATGTAAGCATCTCAGCACTGGCAGGGGTCTCCACATGGCTGCTCCAGCACCCAGGGCTGTATTGTGGTAGGTCCATGTGTGGTTTCTCCTCAGGAATGTCTTGCAGGAAGTGAACCTTGCCAGCTGAAGTAGGGAACTGGCTAAGGTAGCTTCACCCTGATCCGACCATCAGAAATCAAGAGGCCCTAGAACTAGAAAGGCGAGGTTCACCAAGCCATTGATCTCTCCACCCTTCAATTAACCCCATATGTGTCTATCAGCCAGGTTGGCACAATAAACCTTAACTATTTCAATCCACCCCTTGCCAACTTGGCACCTGTACAAAATAATTTAGCCTAACAATTGCAGTTAAGTAATACCTACACCTTAATCCTATAATCCTATGAATATATTCCTCCACCTATGAAAGTTTGTGAGCCAACCGCGTCATGCCTTTATCCCCTCAATTTTGGGTAACCCAATTTCTATACTGCCCACTTACATCAACCCAGTGCTCTGAGGAGACAATCAAATTTTTCTACATGAAGAATCTTCATTCCAGTTGGAACCTTGTGAGTCTACATCCATAAGCAAAGTCAAATCAGGACAGGCCATCCATAAAGTAAGCAACAATATGCACCAGTTCACAGGCTCAAAAATCTCCATCCGCTCGGGTTCTGGTCAATTCAATGTGGGCTGCCTCACTTAGCCTCCTCAGGGTACCCATTGGTTGCCTTGCATTTAGACCATGAGCGCTCACAAATACTCAACAAGCCTAGCCCCTTTGTGCTAGGTCATGAACTTTAGACAAGTAAACCTGCTCTTGTCTTTGTTTTTCCCCCCTGTAAACCAAGTCCACAGGTGTCAGTGGCCAAACTCAACCCATCTCTTTATTGCTGCATTTTTTCCACTTCCACTCAACAAGTAGATCCAGGTGATCGCCTAGCAAGCATCTCAGCCTTCTCTCAGGTTGCCTTTAACGTTCAGTCCTAGAAAGGAGTTTTCTTCAGTGTTCCAGATATTTTCCAGTTTCAAAGACCATTGGTTCCTGAGTTCTTCAAAGCACTGGGTAGGGCATATCTTTTCAAAGTTTTCTTTACAGGTGTGGCCTAAACCCATTTAAAGATCAAATTTTAATGGCTGAAAGCAAGTGGGCTTACAAGCTTTCTATATTCATACTTCCAATAAAGTCAGGAAAGAATGCCCCCTGGCCACTTTGAGCTTCTCATGCCTTTGGATCAACAGATCAGGAAGGGTGTCACTGTACTGAGTGATGTGATTGATCCTGATTACCAAGGAGAAATTGGACTGGTGCTACAAAATGGAGGTAAAGAAGAATATGTCCGGAATCCAGTAAATCTCATAGGCCAACTCTGAATACTACCATGCCCTATGATTAAATAAATGATAAGTTACAGCAACTCAATCCTGACAGAACTTATAATGACCCAGACCCCTCAGGAATGAAAGTCTGGGTCACCCCACCAGGCAAAAATCCATAGCCAGCTTAGGTGCTTGCTGAGGGCAAAGGTAATGCAGAATAGGTAGTAGAAGAAGGTAGTTCTACCTATCAGTTATGACCACATGATCAATTGCCAAAGCAAGGTTTGTATTTTCTTTATATGTGCTTATTGAATATCTTTCCTTTGTTCATGTATGATATATCAGTTACAACTAGACTGTGTGTTTTCATTTATATGTTTGATAGATGTTTGATGTTAAGTATAAATGTGATTTCATTAATGTCTGGAATGAGGTTTCCTCATGTCAAAAAATATGATTGTCTCCTCAGAGAACTGGGTTGATATAAGTGGGTGTTGGGAGCCGGCCTTAGCGGACATTCTCAGGGTCCTTCAAACAATGACTGGCCCTAGTGGAAAATAACTGGCAGGTAGTTATGCCTTTAAAAGATATCTTAGTCACCAAAGCTTCCTTGTTCTATGAAACTGTCTGTTTCTACGGAAAGCTATTGAGACAGCTTGCAGTTTGTGTTACTCCCCCCCATCCCCCCCACACCCGTTTCCCCCCGAAATGTTCTTTGACTATTGTGCAGCTGTAACTGTTGTGCAGCTACGTGACCTTGGTTGGTTATCTTCCCCACCCTTCACCCATTGGTT
>NW_022103908.1:21670264-21704234 GCF_000313985.2 Echinops telfairi | reverse complement strand
CAGTATATAAATTGGATACCCAAAATTGGGGCGATAAAGGCATGAAGTGGTTGGCTCACAAACTTGCATAAGTGGGGGAATATTTTAATGGGATTAATGTGTAGGTGTTATTTACCTGGAATCGTTAGGCTAAAGAATTGTGTACAGGTGCCAAGTTGGCAAAGGGTAGATTGAGATTGTTAAGGTTTATTGTGCAAACCTGGCCAGTAAACACATGTGAGGTTAATTGAAGCGCAGAGAGATAAATGTGTCAGTGAGCATCACCTTTTCCAGTTCTTGAGTCTCTTGATTTCTGATGGTCAGATCAGGGTGCAGCTGCATTAGCCAGTTCCCTGTTTCAGCTTGCAAGGCTCAGCTTCCTGCAAGACATCCCTGAGAAGAAGCCACATGGACCTACCCCGATGCAGCCTGGAGTGCTGTAGCATCCGTGTGGAGACCCCTGCCAGCACTGAAATACATACATGCTCACTGATTCGGTTTTCTTTCTGCAGTTGGTGTCATTGTGTGTGTTGTGTGAGATGGAGGAGGACTTTGTAGATTGGTGTCAGACAAATGGGCTAATGTTGGACCTATGGGCTTGGGAAGCACTAGGTTGAGATGCTTTCTTAATGTATACCTACCCTTTATACAAAATTATCTCTTATCATCTGAATTTCTGTGGATTTTTTTTCTTATGTACCCAGACTAGCAAGTGTTTCTTCATTGTACCTATTTTGCAGGTAGATTGTATAACTATAAGTCACTGTAAACAACCAAAAGGACCTTTCCACTCATAGTAAATATTTCCATCCTCCTGACTAGAAATATTTGGTGATTGAATATTTCTGGATATGGAGCCTGTTTGGGAGAGCCATTATGGTAACTTTCACCACTCCCCATTGGACGTGTATAAGGAGCCCTCTCTCTTATTTTAACCTATAAAAAGATAAAATTCAGAGACTTCAGAGATAGAAATATAATAAATCATGCCATATTAGTTCGTTGCATTCTTAGGATAACTAGAGACGTTCAAGATTATAATTTTGACTCTGTTCCAAATCATATGATTGAATTAAATTGTGATATGTGAAATATATATGTATATACCAATAAAGTGATGTTTTAAAAAAGATACTGTAATTTTTCAAAGCTTTTTAAAATCCTCTTATGTAATCCTATTTGTGAAAGGATTTATTTTTGGCTATTTGTTGTGTTTATGAGATAATTTTTGTGTATACTTTGTCTTAAACTATTTTGAGGTAGAAATTGGATTTAAGAAGCAGGTGAGAAAACAGAGACTGGAGAAGGTAAAAACCATACCACATGAAAATCACCAAGGAGTCAAGGAATAGATGCTGAAGCTATAAGGATCTTTAGAGAGAGAGAATCAAAGACTATTCTAGTTAGAGTTCAGGAAGAAGTAAGCAGAGTCTTAGAAAATGTCTCTTTTATATTAAAGAATACATATAGTGCTGTCAACAGATGTTGCCAAACACATGGGTGTTAAATATGCTTCTGGGGAGACTTTAAAACACAATGATGA
Organism: Echinops telfairi; assembly: GCF_000313985.2. Lineage (NCBI taxonomy): Eukaryota > Metazoa > Chordata > Mammalia > Afrosoricida > Tenrecidae > Echinops > Echinops telfairi. The sequence goes on along the minus strand of NW_022103908.1, from coordinate 21,702,712 downwards.
GGCTATGATTGGACCAGGGAGGTGGGGAAGTGTTTTCAGATAGTGAGAAATAATATATGTTAAAACAATTGATAGAAGAACTTATAAGCAATGAATTTGAATTGTTCTGGAAGCAATTTCTCAGAAAGTTCTTAAAGAAAGCGTGTAGTATGTACTTGGAATTCACAGGTAAATCTGAGAGAAAAGAGATGCACTTAAAAATAAATGGAGTCTCCAGGACCATAGGAAATGCACACCCAAGGTCTCTGTCTGAAGTGGCAGAGGCCACGGAGATCAGGTGCTCCAGGCACTGCGTCACAGAAACTCAGAAGAGAAACATAGAAAATGCCTCTCCACATTTGGCCCAAGACTACAGGAGCATGATGCAGAGGGACAGGTGAGCCGGTTACTAGGCTCACAAAGGCAGAAGTTGAGCGTCTGTTTGGCTAAGAGACTGAGAGCCAGAAAGAGATTTTGTTATTGGCTGAGAAGAAACATTGCTCTGGATCAACAACTGTATCCTCTCTTCATTACTGATCCTGACTCGTGGTAGCACATTACCTACCTTAGTAAACCCCCTTAGTCACGAGGAAAATGTGAACCAGGCAAAACCAAACCAAAACATACATACATACATACATACATACATACGTACATACATATATACACACATATATATATATATATATATATATATAAAGTACAATATCTATATATGTACCCAAGAATATGACTACACAAACTTATTAAATAGAGAGATTGGTCTAACCAACTGTAACTGAGGCATTAAAACGTCAATCCAGGAGAAAATCCATCAGTTTAGATAGAAGGGAATAGGGAGAGTCATGATGAAAGAAGGAAAGTTGCCTACTTGTTATTCAGGCAGGAAATCATCCAAAGGAGATATTTGTGAACCTCTCTACAGAAAAAAATCAGTGGAACAGTTGGGTGGATCATAGGAATCAAGGCTGTCTCACTTTCAAAGAAGGGTTTATAGTACTCAAGATTTTCAAAGGTGAAGCCCTTGCTTCCTGTGCTCAAAGGATGCAGTCAAGGTCTCCTGGGTTTCAAATATCCAGAATTCCCCCAACTTGGTTCTGTGCTCAAAGTCAAGAAGATGGGGCCACTACCAAAAGTTAAATGGGTGGGGCTAACATGCTTAAGAGGCAGTAAAATGGAATTTTGTACAACAGAGGAGATAGGTTTGCCCTTCAGATGAGAGGAACAGGATTGCTCAAAGCCCAGAAAACTATTGTGCAGCCCAGGGTGAAACGATCTCCATTCAGAGGGCCAGGTGAAACTCAGATCCTAGACAGCAGAGCCGCTACCCAGATTGTCCCAGAGAGAACAGAGGATTAGCATCAAGCTTCAAGAAAAACAAACCAACCAAACCACTGCCGTTGTGTTGAATCCAACACATAGTGACTCTACACAGGATTTCTGCGACAGTAAACCCCTACCGTTCAGACAATCTGATTTGAGATAGTGTCATTTTTTTCTGTTGAGCTTGGGCCTTGGGTGATGTCCATTATCGCTTCTTTCCCTCAAGTTTCTCCCATTTGAAATGGAAATGGCTACCTTGTGTTTATTCTATCAGTGTACCCTCAACGAGATGGATAGATACAGTGGTGGCACTTGACGGCTTCTAAAAATAACAATACATTTTAGTAAATATATATGTGTGTGTGTTTGAAGATGCTTCTTCAAACTAAATTGCTATACTTAGGATTGTTGGGTCAAAAGGTAAATACATGTATACGTAGATTGTTAGCCCAGCTCCCTGAATCAAGTGCCCATCTCCAGTAAGCCTCCGCTTGAAGGTACTGAACTCCACTTCAGTGGGTTAGCAAGTCCAACTTTCCCAATTAATTGCTTAAAGGCATTGCACTCTGCAAGCCAGCCTCTTGTATACAACCGCTCATTTTAACTTGTTCTTTAGATTGGCAAGGCCCACTTGGTGTTCATAAATTCCAATCAGTGAAGGGGAAATTACAAATGCAAAGTGCCATCATGTGACATCCAGCTTGATTTCTATCTCCAAGGACACATTTTCCAATTACTGATCTTCCTTTACTTCCAGGTTTTGCTTTCAAGCAGCAGTAATTATCAATGTGTCTTGGTTGCACATTTGAACGATTTCAGACTGAAGAATTGATTATAATCCTTCATTCTACCAATATGTTAATGATCATAACTAAGTAGTACAGCTTGCAAAAGATCCTTAAAGGAAAATTAGAAACAGATGATGTGACCGTCAAACAGTATCCAAATCATTTCTTGTCCTGTTTCAAAGACTGTTTTGGGAATGTTCAGCAATCCATGACTAATATGTTAGTATATATATTCAACATGTAATATATATAACTATATATGTGTGTATATCAACTATAGACTAGAGTAAGAAAAGTATTTCAGTTACCGTTACGGTTTACATATGAGGACATTATTATCATTAAAACATATATAAATATGTCTCTGAAGTCCATGGAAGGCTACATATAAGTGCATAAGGCTCATGAAGGTGTCTTCCAATAAAAAAGTGGCTTTTGAGGGAATCTACTGGGTCAATTAAGCTCAAGGCAGAGAGGTCAGTTTAAAAAGTTATGGAGACTGTGTTTGGAGATTTAAAGGAGATCAACTGAGAGATTTTTTTCAGATAAGAAAACACAAGACAACCACAAGACCTCATTGTTTATGAAGAAGTTCTAAAAAAAGAGATTGAAAGGTCAGGAATATTGTACTGAGATATATTTTTTCCTTCATGATAATGCCCCTGCTCATCACCCAAGGGTAGTAAGGGCTGTCAGGGGCTTAAGTGGAGAGCAAATGTTTTGAGAATGATGAGGGCAATGAATGTACAAATATGCTTTACACAATTGATTTATGTATGGATTGTGATAAGAGTTGTATGAACCCCTAATAAAACAATTAAAAAATAAATAAATGAAATAAACTTTAAAAAAAGAAAAATTCACCAGAAAGCTTTAACCCATCTACCTACAACACTGACCATGCCGATTGACCCTTTTTGCTTCAAGGTAAAAGGGTTAAATGTACCTGGATAAATGACAATACCTAGTATATGTCAAACTAACTAACTAATTAGCTAGCTTTAGTTTGACCTCAATTTTCTGGAATCAAGGGAGCAGTCTTACCCTACTTTCTGAAGTTCAGAAGTGTTCTCCCCTACCTGGAACCTTTAAGATGGCTCTACCCTTTGTACCACCATAGCTATCCCAATCCCAGCCATGAGTCCTCTGGGCCTTTAATAACATTGGCAATGCTCCGGAGATCTGGACCATCCTTGGGATTTTTCTTCCTTTTTCTTGAAATATAACACATTCAATATTGCAGAGTTCTATTGAATCTTCTTAACCTACAAAAGTCCAGATATCTAACACTTTTTTCTATTAATGTCTATTAATTTAAAGTTTGTGTCTCAATTTGTGTCTGTTCTCTCATATTCTGCTACACAGTAGAATACAGTAAGTACAGTAAGGAGAAATCTGACTTAACCATCCTCATTTTGCTTACAACCTTTTTAAGGTAAATATCAAAGTTCATTATGTGCAAGTTTTCTTTCCACAAAGTAATAATGCATAAAGTTCCCTGCCAGTGTATAGTAAGTATTACTTTACTGGTGTCCAATTATATATTTATCATTCCCTTTTAAGAACTCACCTTTCACACCCACATTTCTAGCAATATATTCATGGAAGTATATGCAAAAGAGCACATGGAAGCCTTCACCTCATATTTTCCAATACGTGGGATATTTTATCATTCCTATCTTATTTCTTAGTTCTCACCTGAATCACTTTTAGTATTCCAAATTTTACCAATTCTCTTCGAAACAATTTAGACTTTTACTATCAAGTGCCTCAAAATGTTTTCAGTCTCAAATAACCACCCAATTAAAAGGTCTCTTGCACATTTATTTTAAGAATTTTTTTTGTCACAAATGTTTCCGAAGTGGATGATATCACCCTTAAGGTAGCACTGGAATGATCTTGGGGTTGGGGGAGCTGCAGAAACAGATACCTACAGTTTATCCTGGATTATGGCTTATAGTTCAAAATTGTTTAAGTGCCAGAGGATGCTTAGTAATTTTTTGTGTGAAAATGAATGGTAGGTGAAAAAAGAAATACCTTTGGGAACCTATGAGTTACAACATCACTCCAATTACCAGCATAACATTCTAAATGCATTTCTAGGGCTGCTGTTATACAGATACCACAAACTGTGGCTTATTCGAATAGTATTTTTTCTCTCACAATACTGGAGGCTACTAATACAAAATTAGATTGCCAGTCATCTTGATTTTTTGTTCTTAGTTCTCAGAGAGAGAATCTGTTTTACATCACCATCTTAGCTTCTCTAAGCTTTGGGCTATTTTCCATTGTGTTCCTTGTGTTCCACATGCTTGTGGTGAGTTGAGTTGTGCCCCAGAAATATGTATGGTAAATACTAACCTTTATATATTTGATGATGGAACTCTGGCGGCACAGTGAAAAAGTGCTCAACTGGTGACTGAAAGGTTAGTAGTTTGACCTACCACCACCTCTTGGAAGAAAGATGTGGCGATCTGTTCCCTTGGAAACACTGTAGGATAGTTAAACCTGTCCTATCTGTTTGAAAGGAGTTGGAATCTGCTCAATAGCAATGTGCTTGTTTTGGGCTTTTTTTATCTGTGGTTAAAATTCCATTTGGAAATTGGTTTTATTTGCTATGTTATTCTCTTCTGAGACACGAAAAAGCAGATTAAGTAATGACGCAAACAAGCAAAACTGAAGAGGAAGACACATACCACATGATGACCAAGGGCTTTACTTACTCCAGAGCAGAGCAGAACACATGAAGGTTGTGTGTCAACTTGACTGAGCCATGTCAGTGGCTTGGCAGTTATGCTCTAACCATCCTCTAACATAAAATCTGATATAATGCAACCACTTACATGACACGAGTCAGGAGCAAGCTCCAGCATGACGCTGATCCATGGATTTGGAAACTGTCCCTTCAACTGCAGGAGCCACTTTTTTAAGACATCCCTCTCACTGTATATACAGATATAGATGAATGAGATATAGATGATATAGACATAGACATACAGATAGATAATATAGACATAGATAGATATGTCTTTGTTTATCTATTTATCTAAAAACACTTTTCTCCCCAAGTGTCATTTATATTTTATATTTATATGTCATTTATGTTTTTCTTAAGCTTTACTAATTTTGAGATAAGCATTTTTCTTTCTTTTAGTCTAATTTTTTTGGTTTATCATTTTTTTGTCTTTATTCATCATATTTTAAAAGTCTTCCTCCATAACCATGTTATAGCAAAATTCACCATTTGTTTTTTTTTTATAATACATCTGTATTAGGCTGGGATGTCTAGAGAAACAAAATCAGTGTCAGTCATTTATATTTAAGAAAGAGCTCTGCATCCAAAATTAATTTTATATCAAGAAGGCATCCCAGCCCAGTTCAAATTATGTCTATGGGTTGTATGCTAGACTGAGCCCTCACACTCACGTCGCTGCAGACCAGTATCTCAGAAAGGTGAAACGGGATGCAGGAAGGTCACAGGCTGGTGGGGGCATGGAAACATGTCATTGGAAACATGTCAAGGAGTCAATAGCTCTCAAAATCTGGCAGCTCACACGGGTCACGAGGAACAGAGTCCCAGCAAGCAGGAAGATGAAGGGACAGAGAGAAGGGTGGTTCCCAGTTACTCTTTTATTAAAAGGCCACACCCCCAAGGGGGCGTCACCAAGCTACATCTAATTGACAGGTTGGATTCCACCCCTAAAGAAGTGCAATGTGACACAAAATCCAGCCACAGTACCTTTTGAAATTTATAATTTCATATAGTCCGAAATGTGTTTTTAAATCGATCAGTTAGAAATATTTGTGTAGTGTTAACAATATAATTTATTAAGAAGTCTGTCTTTGAACCAGATTCTACAATTATTGCATAACAAATTGTACATACGTTAGTATACTTCTAAACTATATATTCTTTGTTATAAACTTCCTGCATACTCATGCATCTCTACTTTAATTAAAGGAATTTCTGATGTATATCATATAGCCTAGTCACCCCCATAGACCCTTTCTTTTCAGTGTTTGCTGACTTTGAATTTCAGCAGGACCATAAAGTAGTGTTGAACATTTTTGATTGAAATTCTCTACTTACAAGTGAGTTGAAGTTTGTGGTCTTCTCTTTCTTTTATTTATGATTTAAATGTATATTAAAGGTATAAATTTTGTGGAGGAGTGTTGGTAGTTATTTTGTAGAATAGTTTAACTGCTTAAGATTTACGTGGTCACTATTTTACTCAGGTTAAACAGAAATCAAAATAAAAGTTTTTATAATACATAATATAAACCAAGTTAGTCAAATACTCTTCATGTTCTCCCAGACTTAAAAAGGTTTGATTCTGATAATTCTGTCGTCAGTATATTCTGATATAAATGAGTATGTCATTTATTTATTATTGTCAATATCTTTATAAACTTGAACTTATTTGCGTGTGTGGATTGGAAACATTACATATAAATTTATATATGTACATATATTTCAAATTCTCATGGAAAATGGAAATAAAAGATGATGAGAGTTTTTCCAAAACTTTTTGAAATCTCCTTGCATATGCATAAAAGTACACATCATTACTCTGACAAAGAAGAAGGGTGATGTTGGCATTTTGCCGTTCATGACACTAATTCCACCTAGAGAGAATTCTTGACCATCTGGATCTATTATTCTAGGGTAATAGGAATGGCATTTCTCAACAGAAAGTTTGTTTGTGAGAGCTTTCTACATGGCTTTTTACCTTTTTTTATTTTTTTATTTACTCTTTGCAGTAGTATCTCCCTACTTCCTGAATCTATCCATGGACCATATCAGTTATGAGAATTTTGGTCCATGTTTTTAAGCAACTGAATGTCTGATTTAGTTTAGAAAAAAACGCAGCTGATCCTTAGACTGTAAATATGTTTAATTTTTCTTCTTGATTCTTTCTTCTTCTTGATTCTTTCTGTCCTCTTGACCATTTCTTTCCTATTAAAAATAAATTAATCCCTGGCTTGTTAATTCCTATGTTTCTGATCTAGGAACCATTCCACATCAACATCACTACATGGGCTAAATTCAGTGTTCTTGCCATATTGGTGGTTTCCCACAGATTGCGTCCATCATATTATGCTTACCAAATCTTGCGATATGTTCAAATGACTCAACACTTTATTTTACAACTTCTCTGCAAACACTACCCTGCAACTTCCTCCCTGGAAGATGTGAGGTTCTAGATCTGCTGAAGCATATTATTATTATTCCAGAAGTCATGTAATGTGACTGTGCCCCGCTAGGTGGCAGCTGAGCAAACATAGTCCCCAGGAATTCTTCCTGGAAGGTGGCAAGGACATCTTCCCCCAGAGGTGGGATCACAGCCGTGATAGGGGGAGGTGGATAGACCATTTCAACATCTTTCCTTAGATCATCAAAGTGAGACGGATGCCCAGGAGCATTGTCAAACGCCAGTAGACTCTTGAGAAAAACCAACCAAACAAAAACGGCTCTTTTGAATGCAGTTTTCAAAAGGTGCACGCTTTGTAAATAAAACAATTGTAAAAACAGCCCTTGAATAGCGAACTTTACCCAGGCCCTGGAGCTGCTCCGGTGATAGACTGGCCGCTTATTTTTGTCAATGTTTTGGAATACTAAGGGTTTTCTGATCAGTAAACAAATCAAAGTTTTAATTTACATCCACTGGCATTATCTCCAAGAACTTGAGTGATGTTGTCTTTAAACGCCTTGGAACCAGTTCTCTGCCTCTTCGCGAGAATAACAAGCACATGTTGTGCTGACTCCAGGCAGCACTGCCCTTCCTTCCTCGGCTCCTGCTCCTTCGTTCCTCAATGGTCTCCATGTGGAGTTGTACGTGTCTTCTCCCATCTCTGCCTCTTCACTCGCTTATTTAATCTTTGTACATCTTGTAAGAGATTGGTTTAAAGCACAGCCTGCAGCATAAATGTCTCACTACCTCAACAACAACAAACCATTCCTAAATTGGATGATAGCCCCACGCATACAGCACACATTGGGGTAGGGATGCACAGTTCCATTCAAAACATTTTATCCTCTAGCCCTTCAAATTCATGTATTGCCACATGCAAAACATTCAACCCATCCTAGCATCTCGGGAGTATTAACAGATTTCCGCAGTGGACACATTTTTGAGTGCTGAAAAGTAGCACATGTAGTTTTAAATGGGTCCAAGTATATTTAATATATGTCTACTTTCTGTTACAGGTAGGGATTTTTTTTAACTGGGTACTTTTTATCTCTGTATATGCTTGCTCTTGTATTTATTCTTGCTCACTCTCTTTCCTCTTTTAAACTCTGCATTGTTCACATGTAAGGGTTTGAAAAGGCTTCATAGTACAAACCTCACTCCATATGCCTGATTTGCAGTCATTGCATTTAGATTTTTAATTTTCCTTGTTGCCAAGAAATAGGATTACACAAAGTGATTTAAAAATGAACATCGTTTATAAATTATGAAATGTAAGTGATCCATAATATATTAATTAAATGTATTGGATTAGCATTCTTATTACCACGAATAATGTATTACCTGTCTTTGCTTGCATCCGTTATGACTCAATGCAATTTAATGTAAAATTATGATAACAATATGAGGACAAAGCTGCTTTTGCCTATTATTTTTCCTCTGGTGTTCCATAATAGCAACCATAAGGTCTCACAGTTGCGACAGCTGTAAACGGACATGGAGAGCTTTTGTTCAGCAAGTGGGAAGGTAAAGGTGGTAAAGTACTTTGCCACCACAGAATGGTTTTTAAGTCATTTACTTGTACATGTAAAATTAATTAAACAAGTAAGATTGTGAGTTGACGCACTGAGAATTTTATCCTTTTGCCTAATGCAGCATAGTATTTCTTGGTGAAATGAGAACACTCCATTGTAGCGTGCCTTTTAGTTTCTTCTCTTAAAATAGCTAAGGGTTCAGCTAATGATATCCAGCGGTCGGTGGAGTATTTCTTTTTCTCAGGAATGTGTTTTGTATACAGATCAGATGGTTCCACACATCATATGCAACTCAATCTGTCTTAACTAAACGGGGAGGGTTTTCTATGATAAAGTGCATTGTGCATGTGTAGCTTGAATTTTTTCAGACATTAAGGGGACAATAAAAAGGAATTTACTTGTAAGACATACATAGCTTTCATAAGAACCTCAAATGTAAGACTGATGCAGAGGGAAAAAGATCATTTTCTATAATAGATATACCAACAATATTTACACAAGAAACAAAGAAAGCATTGATACATTATTATTGTATCTGATGAGTACCACAATTACAGAGGGATACCATATATAACTTTGCAATTTAAGTGAAACATCAAATTTACTTTTTTAATAAAAGCATTGTAGTAGCACTACATCAATGTGAATATAGTTGTATAGAAAATACAGAGCTTTTGTTAGCAAATGATTTGTTGTTGAAAGTATTTAGTGTTGTGGATATGTTTGCTTCACAAGTTTTGTTATCTCACAATAAAAATGGGTTTCTACATAGGACATATTATATTATCTTTCTGAATTCAACCTTTCTGTTTTTGATCATCTGTAATTAGTTTATTGGGTACCTATGTATGCACCAATGGCTGAATGACTGATACTTATGGAGGAAAATATATACTCAGCTAAAAAGAAAAAAGCATCTGCTATTACTGGAAGAGACTATATCAGTTACCTCTATTATTCAGAGATTTCTAAAATGATCAAAATCTTTTATCTGAAAAGAGTTGTCAAATAATACAAATTCTTATTATCATAACACTATATTTAATATTTTCATTCACTCTTCATCTTTAGATAAATATTATAGTTTTAAGTTTCCAGAAACATTTATAGCCATTTGTTAAATATCATTCTACTGATAGTTTTATTTTTTTAACATGCTTTCTACTTCCACTAGGTGGAAGCAGTAAACCTTATAATTTCCATTAATGTGTTTTGTCCTATATATACATGCTAGCACACTCTGCAACAAAATGTTTGAAATAGTTCCACATTTGAGTTCTTTAATCGCCCAGCTTTCAGCCTTGGCCACTTAGAGCTCCGGTCCCCTTGTTCAAATCTTGTACTAGGTATAGGTGGGAGTTCTGGAGAAGGAGTTCAAGGTGACAGACTGGCCTGAGGACTGACTCCATGGTGCGCAGTGGCCAGTAGCTGAGAGGGTTTGCCTATAGCAGTGCAGGGGGCGCTGGGTACAGTCCACTTGGAAAAGGCCTTTTTTCATTAATATCAAAGGCATTTTTGATTTGCGTTGAGACCTTTGGGGGAAGGACTCTTGGGAAAGGCTGCACTTTCCTAAGTTGCACGAAGGCCTCATATGGGCTGTCAATACTTCTGATGCTGACTATTAATAACCAGGTAGTTTCTTCCCTGAAAGGGACCCTAGTTCTAACCACAAGCTCTGCACTTCAAACTCATCCCCCTCCATGTGAAAAAGGTAAATTATCAACTTTCCCCAAGTGTAAAGCCTCTTAAAACCCTATGGTGCAGTTGTAGATGATCTTCTGGTGCCGCTACGGAAGATCATTAATTCCACAGCAGTGGGCTGGAGCGTCTCTCAAGTGCTGAGAAGAAGAACACTAACTTCTGGGATTTAGAGAGCAAAGAAGTCAATTGGTAGACTCAGTAAGCCAGTTGACTTTATTTCAATTGTCATTTGTGATAAAACAGTTTAGATGTTATATCCCTTAGGAATTACATTCAGCCTACAGGTTTCTTGGTGGCAGGGCGGTCACATCTTGGGCTGCTAATCACAAGGCAGCAATCGAAAGCCCTTCACAGGAGAAAGCCAGGCTTTCTACTCCCGCAAAGAGCTGCATCTCAGAAACTCACAGGGCACGGTGTCTACCCAGTCCTGGAGGATCAACTCGACGGCAGTGATTGGGATTTTTAGTGTATAGTAGCAATAATAAAAATCCATACATATATACATGCGTACAGTGTCATCTTAAGAAAATGAAAGTTTATTTTCTTTCACAAAATACTGAAAGCAGACAGGCCAGGATCAGTACAAGGCCATCTGGAATGGAATTTATTTTATCTTTCTGTTCGTGGTGGACATCCTCAGCGTCACCTTGCTGGAAGCAGTCCGATCCACATTGCAGAAAGGGCTGCGAAGAGGAGAAGCAGAAGGGCACTTTGAGGATAAAGTGTGCCTGAGCCAAGCCATGGGAGTCCCATTGTCTCGTGTGCATGTGAAAGGTGGACCTTGAATAATGAAGACCTAAGAAGATTCAAAGCATTTGAATTATGTTGCTGGCAAATAAAGTCCCATGGACTTTCAAAAGAACAAACAAATCTGTCTTGGACAAGATACAGCCACAATGTTCCTGAGAAAGGAGGATAACCAGCCTTGTGTCAGGACTTTGAACATATTATCCAGAGAAAGCAATCTCTGGGAGAGGACACCGTGCTTGGTGAAGTGAAGAGTCCTGGCAAGAGAAGAAGGCCTTGGCCAGGTGGATTGACACAGCGGCTGCAACAATGGGATTGAATGTGATGATTGGGAGGATGGCTCAGGACCAGGCAGTGTTTCTTCAGTTTTACAGTCGCTGGGTGTCAGAATAGAATCAACGGCACCTAATGACAACAACGACGCATCCAGTGACCCATAGAAACTCACCAAACGTTGAGAAAACATCTCGCATGGGACTGGGTGCTGTTTCGTTCCAAATTCTAAGATCAGCAGAGGCAAGCCAAAAGCAGCATCCAGACTCAGAATCTTCAAAGTTAGAAAAGTCTCAACAGGTCTTCTTACTTCTAACAAAGCTCAGTGAGGAAGCAGAGAGTTTCCAGGTGATGTGAATTCGAAGTGCATGGTGGCTCCAGTATTTATGCCCCTTAAATCATAAATTGTATTCATCTTAAGATACTCCCAAGGAAAAGGGTGTGATGTGTGAAAGACCAGGTTGTCTAAAACAAATTCAGTGACACTTGTCTATGTTTAAGAAAGAGCTTTATACCAAGAAAACATCCAAATCCAATTTAAGTCCTAACGCCAACATCAGTTAATAATTCCCTCTTCCGACTCACATAGCCACATACATTGACATAGAATGCCAGACAAGCACAGGACAGTGGGTACAGAGTTGTGTGGATCAGATTGGTGGAAACATCACAGGGTACAGGTAGCTCTGAAAATCAGTGGCAGGGACTAGCAAGCAGGAAGGTGAAGGGCAGAGAGAGAGGGAGGTTCTCAAGTTCTCAGTTTATAAGGGTGTCCTACCTCCAAGGATGCACATTCAGGCTATGACCTGAGTGATAGATTGGATTCCATTGCGATACTTTAATAAAAATTCAAGTGGACATAAAATGACCCTAACTTGATTTGTACAATCTATTAAAGTCAGGTCTTAATCCCATCCTATATTAATCCCATGTATCCATTAACACAGGAGAGAACAGTCTCCAAAATAGGATTATAGTCACAAGTAAGCAAAGCCCAGGATTATAATATATCATATAAGGAATTAATAAGAAAGGTCCTATTAATTAATTGACTATAACTATTTAGCATATGAGTGTAAGTTAAAAAATATTATCACACAAATTATAGAAACACATAAAAACAGAAGAAATTAAAATGTAAAGTGTACGTTCCTCAACCTTTCCTCCATCTAGCTCTGCACATTTCTGACAACTGCATGTCCATCTCTCTAACCTTTTCTCGAAGAATTCTATACCCTCCAACTTACACCATATAAAAATGGCAATTTTAAAATCCATGGGAACATAAATCCTGTTCCCTTTAAACGTTCTTTGAGGTTTGGGAACAAAATGAAGTAAGAAGGGATGAAATCAGGGCTGTGGGGGATGGGGTAAGGATTCCCTATGACATGCTCCTAGGACAGCCGTTACTATCCTTGGAAAATGATCAGGTTCATTCAGCACACCTTTCCTGGATTCTATCTGATTTTCTCTTTAAAAAAATTCGCCACAATCATCCAGTGTCCTTTTCAGTCCTCAACATGACCTTGGGTATGTAACTTAACCTCTCTGTACCTGTTCCCTCAGATGTAAAACTGAGCATAATACGTGTGCTTGTGTACACATTTTATAAGATGGTGTAAAAGTGACACATGCCAATAGAGCGGTTTTGCCTTTGCCAAAGCTGACCCCCGACAGCACTGCTTGGAAAGCAGAAGGCAATCATCTGTGCCTAGATTCAAGACACACTATTTCCGGTTTTTTCCCCCCTGTTTGTTCTTTTGGAGATAAAAGTAACATCCATTTCGGTTTTGTGCTTCCCTTACATCTATCACAAGGACCTTGCTATGAGGCTTCACATAAACGCTGAGCATCCAGACAGAAAGCTCTCTTCATTCCCCTCTCTGTGGAGAAGACTCGTTTCGATGCACCACCTGTAGACTGAGGGACCTGGCGATGTCAGCAAGCTCGACCAAGGTGCATGTTTCTTCTTATCAGCAATAGTGGGAAGCCTCTAGGTTAGAAAGAATATGAGACAAACAAAGGGAATTTTTTTAAAGGAATGCATAAAAGTAAATACAGCTATTATAGCACATACTAGACTTCAAGAAGTTTCTGAATGTGATGGCTTCCCAGAAGGCTTATGCATATACATAGAAAGCTCGGGATTGTGTATTTAACCAGGGACTGAATTCCAACTCATAGAACCCCAACTGTGTTGAGTTGAATATGCCTGCTCCAAAATGTTTCAAGACTCAACTCTTGGAAGCAGATCACCAGGCTTATCTTCTGAGACCTCTGTGGTGGGTTAGGACCAATTGCTTGCCCATTAGTAGAGCACTTAACTGTCTGCACCACCAAGGAACCTTACTGCTCTTCTTGAAAGAGCTGATGGGTTCCTACCTTCAAGTGACTGGCTGCACTGCATCTGAAACTTTGGGATTCCCTTTGAATCATAAACATATATACAGGGTCAAGATCTGTGAACTTGATGAGCTCCAAAGACAAAGGTAACAAGAAAGATCAATCCAATAACCCTCCATTTCATGCATCTCTCCTGAACAAGCCAGAGCAGTAGCATGAATCATAGGTGAACGGAACAGGAAGGGGAGCGGTGTTATCGGCTTTCCTTCCATTTTGCATTGCCTTCTATCCCCCAGTAAGATATGCTGAAGTCCTAACCTTGTACAAGCCAGTTCAAGTCTCCCATTTCAGGGCTTCTTTCTATAATTTATTCAATCCAGTTATTGTTCTCCTTCAAACAAATTAAAAAAAATATCTTCTGATTTATCTTTCTCAGCTCTGAATGAATCTGGGAGAAATGGCTTAAAACCTTGAGACAATCAAAATATGTTACAAGCAAAATAACGGAATAGCCAATGTCATACAGTTGCCACCAAGGATGGGTGGGAAACACTAGGAAAGAAAATCTCAACACTTAGAAGAAACTGAGCTTTTGTTAAAATTATGTAAAAATTTAGAAATGACTATTGATGATGGTTATACACTGTGATGAACATAATTAATGACAGTGAACGATAAATTTTAATAATGTTACAATGGAAATGGTTTAATCACATATAAATTTCCCTCAATAAAGAAAGAATGCTGAAACACCACTGGGGCATTGAGTCAAAGCACAAAGGAATGGAATTGTATTCCTAATATTATATCAGATATATGATTATTCTAGTAAATGGTTTGAAGCTCTGGTGAACTCAAGAATGATTTATGGCAATAAACTAGATAATGATATCAGTTTTGAATGGACTGATTTTGGTAAGTAGATGATTTGGGAAAGTGAGGAACATTTGTGCTTGTATTGTGCAGAATAAAAGATGTAGCTGACTAGTGAAATTCAATATGACTTTATTGAATGTCCTGCATAAGGTGGCAATTTATTTACAATGCTGCAGCTGTACTCTGCAGCGCAAACGTAGAACTCAAAATCACAAAGTTAGAAGAGTGAATATTTGGGATTAAAAGTTATGTAGCTAAAAGGAGAATTATGGGATGGAGAGTAACAAACAATAACGTCCTGTAGATTGTTTGAGAAAATAATAAGAAGGAAAATCACAAGAATAGAAATCATAATTGGAGGTACAATAAACTTAGTCCATATTTCACTCCTTTCACTTATACAATTAAATTTCAAGATTTATATATACATGTTATAAAGTAAAAAATTTATTATGTAAAATGTGCACATATAGTTGAAAGGAATCTTTGATTTTGTGTTAAATATTTGGCTTCTGTATGCAAGTCCATAAAGATTATTTTTAACTCTGAGTTAAAGTAAGAAAAATGGTCTGCTGAATGTGTAGCTTCATTTAACATATAGAAGAAACTTACATATATTTTTCTTTAAAAATATGAGGAAGATATCTAGCAATATTATCAAATACTGTGCATTGAATCAGTGTTTGCAGTCAGGTAGACACAGTAGAGATATACAATATTTTGGGAGGATTTTCAGAATACATTAAAATAAAACTCATCAATCACTGTCAAACTAGTGAGTTGCTGGTCTCAGGTTAAAAAAGGAAAAATTCATAGGCTCTTGATGCCAATATTGTTGATGAGTCACTGTGCTTCCTCTTAGAGTGAGGACCCCCCCACCCCTTTCTATTTAACGAAAATGTCAGCACCCTAGAATTTGACCTAACGGCACAAAAAGCATATCACTGGAGGTGAAATCTCAACTCATCTAGTCAAATTTGTAATTATCTATGTAAGCATCCAGAGACAAGAACACACGGGGAACAAGGGGCGGACACATTATTACCACTTGTGACGTACTCCAGTGGTAAGAACCTTAGAATTAATTACAGAATCAAGAAAGATTTCTTCATCAAAGTTGGTTGTTCGCAGGTGAGGGGAAAATATGTATGAAAGAGGTGGATGTAAGTGGTAAAAACCATAATAATAAAAGGGACTCTAGAAAAAGAAAGTAACAACTGTATAAACTGAACCAAACGAAAATGGAGAGAAACTGAGGTCAATCTTGGATCATTTCCCCTGCGTCATCTTAACATTCCAGAGCCACAGCATATTTTAAAGTGACAAGTCATTAAATAAATTACTATTACAATATGATTTTTAGGACTCAAAGAAAGCAAAATATTCTATAAAATTTAAATCCCTAAATTTAAAGCTATGTCCCTCTGTAATATATTTTATCATTAAAAACCTCCTTGGGCGAATTTTTGGATGTAGACAATTGAATAAGGCAGTCAATTTTCCTTGAAGTATTTATGACTCCTAATGTAACAAATAAGAGAAAAGACAATGGTACAATTTAGAAAGGTGTTATTAAAAACCAGACCATGGTGGTCAAGTCCGTTCTGATTCATGAAAATCCCGCGTCTGCCAGGGTAGAACTGCTCCAGAGCCGGTTTTGTTTGTTTGTTTTAGGCTATAACTTGAACATAGATCACAAAGTATTATCTTTTAGAAGCACCACTTGGCATGTTCTACCTGTCAATGTCTTAAAATGTAATTTTATTTTTGTAGGTTTGTTTGTTTGAAATGGACTTGCATGTCACAAAATAATCCAAATCCGTTTCAGGTTTACGTTGCCTCGCTTTATCGCCACTGAGACCATTGCTCAGATCTCAGTGAAAGGATTCCTGAGTGGTTTTGAGGTTGTGAGTCTTCACTTTTTTTTTTGTAACTTTATATACTCGTTTATTTAGGTTTTTATTTTTTTTAAATAAGTCATTTTCTTGGTGACTCTTACATATAACAAACCATGTATCCGCTATCTCAAGTAGCCATGTGCAATTATTAGCCTCAACAATTTCTAAACATTATCTTTCATCTGGAGCCCTTTCACATCAGCTCCTCCTTTTCCCCCTCCTTCCCCCAACCTGGCACCCCCATGAACCCTTCATATATTCAATATTGTAATTATTATTTATAAATACCTTACACAGCCCGCTCTATCTCTTCACCGACTATCTGGTGTTCTTCCCCGGAGAGGGCTCATTCTGCCATCGTGGCTATCCTTGCCCCTTCCTGCACTTCCTCCCCGTATTTAGGTTTAAAAACAGCATCAACATATACGGTGATGCTGCGCAGCTAATCTCATCAAATCAAATGGTAATTGAATTCCATTACAACCCATAGTTGGGTGTTTTTTGTCATCTCTCTTCCTCCATAATTTCCTGTCCTTCTCCTCTTTCTGCCCTGTTCTCGCCCCCTCCCCCCACACCTGCCGCCCCCATGCCCACAACCTGCTTCCTGGCCTCCTTGCAGTCTTCAAAGGCTGACTTTCTAGAGTTAAAACCACTTTTCTTTGTACTTATAATAATGGTGTTATTATATGTTGAACACCATATTATTATATGCTATTATATGTTGAACACCTATTTTTATAAAATTGATTTACTTTTGTAAGCATGATGTTCTGTAGTTTTACCCATGCCTTTTCGTATTCAACAGCGTTTTCATTTTTTATTGATGCATAATATTTCTCTGTAGGGATGTACCAGAGTTTATTATCCATTCCTCTTGAGTTGGGATTTTTGATTGTTTCCATTTTTGCTGTTGTGGAATCTGCAGAATTATAAGGTAATTTTATTTGCATTTGTTTAAGGAAGCCCATATTGATTTCCATAGCGGTTGTACAATTCTACCATCCCATCCCACCAGTAATGTAGGAACTAATCTCTTCACATCCTTTCCAGCGTTTATTATTATTATTTTTATTTGCTAAGACTGTCAATGTGAAGCGGTATGTCATTATTGTTTTATTTATTATTTTAACTTGTACTGCTCTTACTGCTAACGAATGCAAGCATTTCTTCATCAGGTTGTTTATCGCTTAGTGTCTTCTTCAGTAAATTGCCTTTTTGTGTGTTGTGTCCAATTTTTGGTTGGTTTATTTGAATATTTCTTATTATGTTGCTATAGTTTTCTACACAGTTTTGAAATTAGCTCTGTATCTAATGTATCTGCTAAATATTTTTTTCTCAATATGCGGCTTCTCTTATAACCCTTTAAATGAAGTATTTTGATGTGTATAAATGTCATTTTTTAAGAAGGTCCAAGTTCTTTATTTTGTTTTCCATAGTGTAAAATAGTTTCCATTATGTTTGCTGTAGAGCAATGTATGTCTTGTATTATTGCCCTTAAGTTTGTCCCAATTATTCTGTTGATGGTGTTTATGGCTCTTGGGTTCATGTTGAACTCTCTGATCCATCTGGAGCTTGTTTGGGACATGGTGTAAGATATGGGTCCTGTTTCTCAGGTACAGATTCAGTTTTTCCAACACTGTTACTGGACAGGCTGTTGCTTTCCATCTTAATGTACTCTACCCCTTTATGAAAAAATCAGGGGTCTGTAGGCTATAGGTTGTATTTCTGGATTCTCAATTCTAATCCACTGGGCTTCATGTGTGTTGGTGTACAAGCAACCAGCTCTTTGGATTACCATGGCTCTATAAGAGGTCTGAAACTCTGAGAAGAAAAGCATCCTACTTTGTTAATTTTTCTTAATAGTCTTCTACTTATCCTGGGTTTCTTTCCTTTCCATATAAAGTGGGTGATTAGTTCTTCCATTCCATTGAAGAATTGTGCTGGCTTGAGAATCAGAATTGTAAAAAATTTGTAAAGTGTTTTTGGTAATATTAGCACTTCCACTATATCTAATATAACTGCCAACTTTAATATGGTAGCTGAATATAAACTTTTTGTAAAACTCCTAGACCTAAACAAAGAATAAGAAGAGTTTTCATAGAGAAATGTTTAATTTGTTAAAAGCAAAACACTTGTTTCATATTAAGCATCCTCTAATATCATTGGAAAAGTTCATTTGATTCACATACTGTCATATAGTTTTATTGTCCATTAGTTCAAGTTGTGTATTTCTATTGAATTGTATGGGCATATATATGGTAATTTTTTATATGGGTTTCTTTAATAATGCTGCTAAGAAAAATTTAAATTAAGTATTTATTAATCTTTTAATAAATTATTATCAAGTGTTTCTTCTTTTGTACCAGCTAATCAAACTCTATAATGATGTTTTGAATAGATTACCATACTAAATAAAAATGGTAATAAAACAGAAAAAAAAATCTCATTTTCCTCTTTTCAGAATCTAGTTCCAATTACCTGGCTGTCTGATCAACTATCTAAAAGGGTTAATTAAATTTTGGTTTTAAAAATTTTTTAATTTTGGTTTCCTTGCTAGTTAATTTTAGCTATTCAAATATGGGACTTGGGAAGCATTTCACTTACTATGTTCCTAATCTGAAGGATTTTTTTCCATTATTATCACTAATTACTATATAAAATTAGGTTTTAAAATTTTTTTCCTGATATTTGTTTCCTCTGTTGAATCTTTTATTTTTAGAATGTTTTTATGCTTCAAACTCAATGTAGTAGTTCTATTACACTCTACACTCATTTGCCTTAAGTCTCAATTATAATAACACATTGTTATAGTTTTTCCTTAACATTTTAAAAATAGCAAAATAAAATAATGTTTTTCTCTCCTTAAACTATTTTTTAATCCTCACAGTTACTATCTAGAATAGAATATATGCTTATGTTTAATTTGTTTATTCTCTATCTCTTTCCTTCCTGTTCTCTCCTCTCTTCTCTCTGCTGTCTGCCCTCTGATTTCTCCTCTCTTTCTCTCTGTCTCTCTCTCTACACTCTTTGTTTCCATACACTGAATTGCAAAATTTGTGGTATAGAACTACATCCAATGTCTTCTTTGATGGCAAATTAGCCCATTTAGCAAGAATACATAGATATATATTGAATATAACTAATGAAATCACAAATACATTTGTGTTAGTCTGCGTTAACTAGAGAAACAAATCCAGAGACACTCATTTGTGTGTAATAGAGAACTTTATATCAAAGAGTAATTTTATATTAAGAAAACATCCCAGCCCCATCCAGAGCAAGTCCATAAGTCTGGTATTAGCCCACATGTCCGATACCAGTCTATAAATTCCTTTTCAGACTCATGCAGCTATGCAATGACACAGAGTGCAGGAAGGTCACAGCCAGTGTGTGGAAAGTCTTGTGGATCCAGTGGTGGTGGCAGCTTCTCAGCACCGGCATATAGGTCTCCTCCAATTCCGGGTCTCTGGTTGCCATCAGTGTAGCTCCATGTGCCTTGTCAATAGAAATGTCTAGCAGAGAGAGTTTTCTGCACTGCAGTGAGCTATTTATCTCCTTCATGGCTCCAACTGAGGTCATCACACTGTGACCTGACTGACAGGCTAGATTTCACCCCCTCCTCCAGTTGACAGTAGATTATGTATAACTGCCACTGAATTCAAATGAGTTCATTTGTGGTTTTCTAAAACACTGCACAGTAGTATTCTACAGACTCTGAATTTATGTATGAGATAAGAAAATCCACATAACATTTTCATATTGTCTAGCCTTTGGGGATCAGAGTCATCAGGAGGACCTGACATAATTATGTTTGAACCAAGGAAAAAAAAATATATGTATATATATATACACAGAGAGATAGAGAATTCAATTTTTTCCCCAGGTTCTACAACTTTTCAGCCCTTTCCTGCCATCTCTCAGTCAGGATACTCCATACCCTTCTCTCTTATATTTCACTAAACCAAAACAAAGTCCCAGCTCCAAACACAAACACACGTCCTAAGTGCCTGGTTCTCTTCAGCTCAAGAGAACGGAAATGCTTGGCATTTTGAGGGAAGGAAACGGGAAGCATATGCATTTGAGTTCGTTCCAGACTCCACTGTTTGCTGTTTGGAATCCATCCCATGGAAGTTTGGTTTGTTTGTTTGTTTATAGTGTCATTCTGGGCAGAAGATGAGCCTTTCTCCTCCTGTAAACAGTTTCAGTCTCAGAAACTCACAGGGGACATCCGACCCTTTCCTATCAGTTCTCAATGATTTGATATCTACTCAATGGCATTAATTTTTTGTTTTTGCTAGTGTCATTCTTTTCCAATTTCAATTGCAGATTACAGTAATTATGCTTTAAATGCTTATCTGTTTGCAGAGCATCTCAATCAATACTTCATTTGTTACATATAGTGAGAATTTATACCACATATACTCGTGTATAAGCTGAGTTTTTCAGCACATTTTTTAATGTAGTTTTTGTGGTATAAGTAGGTACCTCTGCTGACATTCGGATTGGCTTATACTTGATTATATAGGTACTTCATTTTTTAATTTAATACACAATGTCTATTAAAGTGTTCTGTCCGAAGCCAATTCAATTTTTAAAATGAGCACAGAGCATGATGGACACTTCATCTTAAAAAACCATCAAAGTGATCAACAAACATATGAAGAAATGCTTGCTATCATTAATGATTAAAAGTACAAGTAAAACAAGGAGATATTATTTCACCCTGCATCAATGTTGTTAGGTGTCATCCAGTCAGCTCCTGCTCACAGGAATTCCATGTCCCACAGAACATGGCAGTCCTCAGTCCTGGGCCATCCTCAGACTTTTTCTGATGTTTGAGCACTTGGTGGCAGCCACGATGTCAATCTTGTTGAGGTCCTCCGTCCCTGCCCTTTTATTTTCCAAGCCTCAGGTCCTTCTCCAAGGCCTAGTCCCTGTTGGAAAGATGTCTAAATTATATGACACAAGTCTCACCATCCTTGCCTCTGAGGAACTATGCCAGAATTGGATGTACTGCTTCAAGACAGAATTATTATATTATTATTATTAATGGCAGTCTTAGTACTTTTCATATTCTTGACTAATACCATAACTGAAATGCATCGATTGTTCTTTGGTCTTCCTGATTCAATGCTCAAATTTCATATAGCACGACTTAGATCAGGCTCACCTTGGTCCTCAAAAGAATGTCCTTGCTTGTCAGCACATTAAAGAGGTCTTGTGCAACAGAGTTACTGAAAACAGAGTATCCTTTGATCTCCTGGCTACTGCTTTCATGAGCATTGATTGTGCATCCAAACGAGACCAAATCCTTGAAGAATTCAATCTTTTCTCCATTTGTCATCCTGTTGTTTATTAGTCCACATGTGTGGATTTTGATCTTAAGGAGGACTAACATTGAATTGTAATCCATCGTGAAGGCTGCAATCTTTGACCTTCATCAACAAGTGCTTGAAGTTCTGTTCACCTACAGCAAGCAAGGTTATGTCTTCTGTATATCACAAGTTGTCAATAAACCTTCCAATTCTGATGCTGCATTCTGCTTTATATAATCCAGTTTAGCTCAGTATATAGAATGAGCAAGTACTGTGAAAGAATACAGTCCTGATTCAAATCTTTCTTGATTTCAAACCATGAAGTATTTCCTTTTTCTGTTCACACAACTAGATCCATGTACATTTTCAACAAGAGCACAATGAAGTATTCTGGGCTAAAGAAGGTAATGGAATTCTATAATTTTTTTCATCATTGACTTCAGTGGTTGATACATAAATTTGAATAGTAATTGTAATAGCTATTCTCCCTTGTAGGCATGTAGGCATGATTCTTCCACATACAACATTATACTTTAAGATAGAACTTGAAATGCTCTCTTTGATGAACATAATATCATTTCTGTTGAGTTTGACATTCCCAGCATGCTAATCTAGTTAAAAATGGCCAATATTACTGTATATCAGCTAATGAATAGGATATTTCTCTGGGTGTTCCAGTTTGTTTTTGATGACTTACAGTTTTCCTAGATTGATATTTCATATATTCTGACTACTAATGGATATTTACAGTTTGTTTCCTTCTTTTCTCATTTTAATTCAGGTCCCATTAGCAAATGAAGGTCCTAAGGCTTTGATGCCCTAATATCATTAAGGTTGACTTTATTTCAAAGTTATATTTTGAGTGCATTCCAACATAAGGCATGCATTTCTGGCACTATATCAAATAATGTTCCCCTGCTGTTGATAAGGCTTGCAGTAACCAATCCCTATTAATTGAACTCTCTATTTATTCTTCCTAGTCTGGAAGTTCTGTTGAAACCAGTTCACTGTGGTGACCCTGCATGCAAGACACCAATATACCACACCAAGGTACCACTATAGTACTATACCACAAACTGACAGATAAGTAGGGACTGTTTTAATTGATATGCCTTATTAAATTGGGATTCAACACATATGACTCAAATTATGTGAAATATAAAGAATACTATGCAGTTTAAGGAACTCCTGAGTTTTAAGTTTATAAACCTTAATTTGAAAGCAAGGTTTCAAATGCTATATAAGCAATTTTAAAATTCATCATTACAATCCATCTGGAAAGTATTAGCAGTGATTAATAGATATTATTTTGATGAAAGTAAATGATCATATAGAGGAAGCCTTCAAGTATACAGACATCAGTACCACAATTTGCCAAAGCTTTAATGAAATTATAAGAGTCTTTATTTGTAAGATGTTTTCATCTGTTTTTCTATTTGTTAAGCACATTTTAATTATAAAATATCCTAGATTGGATATAAAATGCTTGCATTTGCTAGTTGTATTTTAATTTAAAATTCCAAATTTTCATTGTCTGAAATATATATTGAAAAAGGAGAAGAGAAGAAAAGGGAATGGGAGGAAAAGGAGAAGGGGAAGAAGGAGTGAAGGTCGGGAGAAGAGAGGAAGGAAGGAAATAAGGGTGGGGAAATCTTAGAAATGCCATACCTAATGAGGAAAGCTAATTACTGTTTGTTTAATTTTAATAAGTCATTTTATTGGGGGTTCTTACAGCTCTTATAACAATCCATATATTCATTACCTCAAGCAAATTTGGGGGCATTGTATTGTATGTTGATCATTGCGATCAGTTACCCCCTTCTCTCCCTCCCACCCCCCACCTTCCCCCTACCCTCATGAAATTGCTACTCTGATAATTGGTCTTAAGGGGTTTATCTGTCCTGGATTCTGTGTGTCAAGAGCTCTTATCTGTACCAGTATACATGCTCTGGTCTAGACAGATTTGTAAGATAGAAATGGGGTCATGATAATGTGGAGGGGGGAAAATGCATTAAAGAATTAGAGGAATGTTGTGTGTTTCCTCAGTGCTATATTGCACCCCAGCTGACTCGTCCCTTCTTTGTGACTCTTCTATGAGGGTATGTCCAATTGTCTACAGATGGGCTTTGGGTCTCTATTCCGACCCCCTCATTCCCATTGAAATGGTTGTTTGTTTTGGGTCTTCTGATGTCTGATACCTGATCACATCAACACCACATGATTACATGGGTTGGTGTACTTCTTCCCTGTAAGCTTTGCTGCTTCCCTGCCAGATGGCCAATTGTTTAACTTGAAGCTTTTAAGACCCAAGACACTATATCCTGTAATAGCCAGGCACCATTAGCTTTCTTCAGCATCTTTCCTTATGCACCCATTTTGTGTTCATTGATCATGTAAAGAAGGTGAGCATCACAGAATGCCAGATTATGAGAAAAAAGTGTCTTGCATTGAGGGAGAACTTGAGTAGAGGCCCAATGTCTGTCTGCTGCAATAATACTTAACCTACAAATATATGTACATAGACCTATATCTGTATAGTTATATATATATTAATCTATTTATATATGACATGCCTATATTTATACTTCTATAAATGTCCTTTACAGGAACAAAGTAATTACAGATTTTTGTTTAGTTTTATTTTTTGTTTTAAAATCTTAGTGCTATATTGCATAATTTAACATGAAATGACCTGAATAATTTTATTAGCACCTTAGCAAATAATAATATCAACAGATAGGAACAGCAAGGAAAGACATGCACTAGTTTTTGAACCCAAATCAGGAGATCCTTTAATTTAGAGTTAATGGGATTATAAATGTATTCTAATTGTTATACTATACTACTAAATTTTATATTCTAAGTGCATCTACTTTGAGTGTCAAATATTAAAAGTTGAAAAGAATAATTTTATATTAATAAATTAATTTTGTTAATTCAATAGTCATTTTCATTATTTCTTAATGAAAACTTTAATAGTCCATTCACTTGATAACAGCAGTAGATATATTTGTTTATTTACGTATTTTAAGGAAAAGGTAAATTATATTTTTTGATCAAAGTAACAATAATGTTGATATATTCTAATTATAATAACTACTTACTGAATTTGTTTAAGCTACTAGAGATTTTTAGATATTCAAAAAATTTCAGATTTCTGCTAACAAACATAAAATTGTTTTGAAGTTCGAATGACTTAAAAACAACACATGGATAATTGTTTATAGGCTAAAACATTATGAAGATATTATGGTAATGAAATATAGAAATATATTTCCCAAATGAAATCCTGCCAATTAAAATCTATTATTTTCAATATAAATGCAATGATACTCCATCACTTTTAGCTATAAGAAGGAATGACAGAAACAATTTCAATATATAGTTCATCATTGTTCCCTCTTGATCTTATGATCCTCATAACATCAGATTAAATCCTGATAATTCATCATAAGTATAATTTATGTTTTAATCGATTTTCTATAAAATTTTGTTGCAATATTTGTTACTTATCTTGTCACTATACATAAAGGATTTAAAAGCCTGAAGTTTAAGATTAAAATATAATTTTATAAACTTATATTCAAAGTGTAATTTGAAAGTATTGCATAATTTTATCATACATTTGGGTCAAATAGGATAAAACTATTTTCACCTTTATTGCTGAACTTAGGATGATCTTAGAAATAAATATAATTATAAATGTTTAATATAAAAGTAGCATAACTGAATAGGTTAATACAGTAAATCTAAAGGTTAACCATTTCACAGTTCAGATCATTAATAGAAATATACATTAGTATTTCTTCAATTTCATGATCTTTTGCCTAACGTTTACTATCTCATCATGTAGTTGTTTGTGATTACATTTTACTGGAATTCATCTTTTAATTTCATATTTAATTGGGGGCTCTTAGAACGCTTATCACCATCCATACATATATCCATTGTGTCAAGCACAGGTTGTACATATGTTGTTATCTTTTTCAAAACATTTTGTTTCTACTTGAGGCCTTGTTATCAGCTTCTCATTTTTTCTTCTCCCTCCCTCACGTCCCTATGATAATTAATTATTCTTTTTTTTCATGTCTTACACTAACCGCTGTCTCCTTTCACCCATTTTTCTGCTGTCCATTCTCCTGGAAGGGGAACTGTACGTTGATTATTGTGATTGATTCCCAACTCCCCTTCCCTTCCTAGTATCGCTGTTCCCCTTATTAGTCCTGAGGGGTTTATCTGTTCTGGATTCCTGTGTTGGGAACTCTTATCTGTACCAGTATACATATTCTAGTCTAGTCAGATTTGTAAGATAAAATTGGGGTCATGATAGTGTGTGTGGAGGGGGTGGTGGTGGGGAGCATTAAAGAACTAGAGGAAGGTTGTGTGTTTCATAGGTGCTATACTGTACCCTGACTAGCTCGTCTCTTCCTTGTGGCCCTACTGATAGGGGGTGTCCAATTAACTGCTGATGGGCTTTGAGTCTCCACTCTTCCCTCTCCCTCATTCCCATTGATAAGATTTTTTTGGTTTTGTTTGTTTTGTTTTGGGTCCTTGATGCCTGATACCTGATCCAATTGACATCTCATGATTACACAGGCTGGTGTGCTTCCTCCATGTGGGCTTTGTTGCTTTTCAGCTAGATGGCCACTTGTTTATCTTCAAGCCTTTAAGACCCCAGACACCATTTTTTTGATAGCTAGGCACCAGCAGCTATCTTCACCATATTTGCTTACGCACCCAGTTTGTCTTCAGCGATTGGGACAGTAAGGTGAACAGCAGAAAGAGCTATGTTAGTAGATCAAATTGTTCTTGTATTGAGGGAGTACTTGAGTGGAGGCAATGTAGCCGAGAGGAATTACTAAAACCCGAATGAAGGCTGAACATGATAAGGGGACAGGAGGAAAGTCAAAGGAAATAGAGGAAAGAACTGGAAGACAAGGCATTTATAGAGGTCTAAATACAGGCACACATATATGTAAATACATTATATATGATGACAGGGGATGTAGATCTATGTACATATATTTATTTATAAAATATTATGACAGGAGATGGGCACTGGGCCTCCACTCAAGTACTCAACACACAACCTTCATTGAGTTCTTTAATGCCCCCCTCCCCCACCAATGTCATGATCCCAATTCTATCTCACAAATCTGGCTAGACCAGAACATGTATACTGGTAAAGATAAAAGAGTCTGCAACACAGGAAATCCAGAACAGATAAACCCTTCAGAATCCATAAGGGGAGCAGTGATACTAGGAGCTTCAGGGAAGGGGGTGGTGAATAAGGGAAAACAGATCACAATCATTGACATATGGCCCCCCTCCCAGTAGGATGGACAGCAGAAAAGTGGGTGAAAGGAAGCAGTGGTCAGTGTAAGACAGGAAAAAAAAAAAGAATAAGTTATAAATTATCAAGAGGATATGGGGAAGGGAAGGTGAAGTAGAGATGGGGAAAAAACGAGGAGCTGATACCAAGGGCTTAAGTAGAAAGAAAATGTTTTGGAAAAGATGATGACAACATATGTACAGATGTGTTTGACACAATGAATATGTATATGGATTGTGATTAGAGCTATAAGAGCCCCCAATAAAATAAAAACTAGGGGGAAAAAGCCAGTAAAATGTAATCATAAACAACTACATGAATAGATAGTAAACATTAGGTAAAATATCATGAAATTGAAGAAATAAATATTTCTATTTATGAACTAAACTGTGATTTGGCTATTAAAAAATCAATGAGCTTAGAAAGTCTGTATTAAATCAATGACTAAATTAAGAAGCAAGATGTGTAGAATGACTAACAATTGTAATAAATAGAAGAGCAAATCCAAAAGTATCCCTACTAGGATTCCATTCCATAATGTACAGATTTACTACAAATAAAACTCTCTAGTGACTGAATGTCCACTAGCGACCGTTGTCTTTCCATCTTCTTTTGATACTTCTTGCATCATTAAACAATTTGCCCATAGAATCCTTCAATATTGAATTAGTTGCTTGAATTTTCTCTTTATTTCCTTCAGTTTAAGATATGCTTAGTGTGTTATTATTTTTGATTTTCTAATTCTAGGTCTTTGCACATTTCAATATTATGTTTTATTTGTCTTCTCAAGTTTAAGTTTGAAATTTTCTGTTCAGCTCTTTGACTTCATTATTGCTTCCATTGCCTTAGCTACTTTGCTATCAAATGCAAATTTTGGACTCTCTTCTGACATCCACTTTGATATTTTCTTTCTTTCCTGCCTTTTGTTTTTTTCATGTATAATGGTCTTGATGTGATTCCACAGCTCACCAAGTCTTCTGCTATTAGTGTTCAACGTGTCAAATCTATTACTGAGATGTTCTTGCAATATCAGAATGGATATCCTCAGGGTTGATTTTTTACTCTCATTGATATCTTTTAATTTTCTTCAGCTTCAACCTGAATTTACATATGAACAATTGACGGTCTAATTCACAATTGAATCCTGGCTTTGTTTTGCTGCTGATATTGAGTTTCGACATCATCTCTCCCCACAGTTGTAGGCCATTTGATTTCTGTGCATTGTATCTGATGAAGTCCATGTATAGAGTTATTATTTACCGTGTTACAAAATGATATTTGCAATGAAGGCCTCTTTAGTCTTGCAAAATTCTATCCTGCAAACTCCAGCTTTGTCTTTATAATGAAAGTACATGCATGCATGTATATGTACATATATGTATATGTATATATGTACATGTTCTAGATGGTACAAATATTTAAGTGTTCCACTACTAACCAGAAGCTTGGCTTAAATTCACCCAGAGGTGTCTTAAAAGAAAGGCCTGGTGATGGACATTTTAGTGGTTTCTGTCAAGAATTTGCTATGAAGCCTATTTTTCCTAAGACACACGTGGGTTACTATCAGAGTGAGCTAACCCAATGACAACTTTTTAGGCAAGATGGGCTTATTTATATTTTCTGCAAGCAACAATGAATTCAGAACCAAGGTTCTAGAAGTGAGCATTTGGGACCAAGCTGACTATATAAAGCAAATGAATTGATTAATGTTAGTTATCTTTAAACAATTTGATTTGTATATTTCATAGATGGTCTAACATGCCATTGCAGCCACTTAAAAATTAACCATGAATAGTTTATTCACTGTGACCTTTCTTATTATTCATATCACTTGTGTCCTCTTTTAATACCATAAATTTTGACAAAATATTTAAATAAGTAAATCATTCATAACCAGGTTTCATACAATATTTAAAATAAAGGGATAATGTAATGATAATTAAGATGTTATAATTCATAGACTATATAAAAGAATTTTATACATTTCAGTTTCAGTTTCAGTGCATTTTCACATTTCAATCACTACAAATTAGAACTTTTTGTTAGTCTGTTAGTGCCATCTAATACAGTCAGAAAAAGCTTTCTATGCAATAAGTAACACAAACTATTTTTTTGGACCTATTCATAGCTTTGAGTTTTTATGAGCATAATCATGTTTTGGTACATGGTCATTAATTATTTTTTCCTGGTGTCCTTATCTCAGTTTGTATTTTCAGTTATTGGCAAAACAAAGGAAACACAGTGTTCAAAACTTGTCATTCCATTGACCTATGTATTAGGCACCGAGCACAAATGACCTGATGCTCAGTTGAAAATTCTCTTGCATTATGGAAGCAAAGAAATGAAAAATACCTTGTGTTTTTTCAGTCACTACATGGGAATCTGTGTATCTAAATTCATATACAAAAAGATATGCATATATATTTGCACCTGATTTCCTAATCTACATAGGTTTTACAAAAATTCTTTGAACAGGAATTTTGAATATAAAAAGGACATTCAAATATATATGTTAGAAAAATAGCATGTTGCATGATATAGAATAAGTTCTTAAAATGTGGCAATCGTTTTATTATTTCTGCTAGTTTTATTTTTAGATGAAAGATAATTGATACATTTGCTCAGGATTATATTTCTGATTAGTCCCTCATTGTATTTGAAAAATGAATTTTTTTCTGTATATATATATCACAGCCCTTTACTTTTGCCATACTCATATTTGGGAAACATTATTTTAACCAAGAGGCATTTGAGGCCATTTTTATTAAAACAATAGATACTGAGGATGAAAATGTTAATTACATTAGCCAATATAGTGGCAAAGGTTTGGTAAAATAGGTAAAGCATGAACTCTCCACTCAGATAAGCTGAATTCACAGTACGTAAGACTTCACCAGATATAAAAGTATAATTTTAGTCCGTTGCTTATAATCCATGAGCCTAATTACCCTCTTCTATAGCATAAGAATGATAAGGAAAAAAACACTCCACAAAATTATAAAATTTTAATTAAAAGAGCAAATGTTAGGTTCATAATGGAAAATCATAACTTAATTAGGGATTATTTACAGTTATAATAATTATATATTTTTACTATTTTACCTATGGCCATTATTTTAGATGTTAGTCTGCTATGTTTTGGACATGGTTAATGGTTAAATTTCTTCTCTTAATTCAAAACTTTTACATCCTTAAGTTAATTCTAAACCTGACCAACTAAAGATGGACCACATTAGAAGAAAAAATCTGTTTTAGATACTTGTAAGATTTCACTGTTATTGAATTTAGAAATTCACAAGTTGAACACTATTTTGTATTGTGGAACAGTTCTTAAAAATCTAAAAGTATCAACATTTAAAAAAGTCAATTATAGTTGCTGGAGTTCATACTAAAAGTAACAACTTTATTGCCATCAAATCAAGTCTGCCTTATGGTGACCTTAGGGACAGAGTAAAACTGTCCCCAAGGGTTTGAAGGCTGTGCATTTCTATGGGAACAAACGGAACTGTCTTTCTCCTGTGGAGTGGCTGACCTTTTGGTTAGCCAATCAACTTCTAACACACTTCTACTAGAACTCCTCCGAGTTTCATAAAAATAATCAATTTCATTATATCTAGAACATTAAACCTTGACATTGATGATATGTTAAGGAAATAGTAACTTTGAGTTAGGACATTCTTGTGAAGCACAGAAGTATTATTAATAACACATTAAAGGACAAAACAAAACATAGATCCAGGAATGGGCTAGGTGTTCATAAATCATAAATCCAACTCCAACTTAAAAACAATTAGTTCTTACATCATGGCCTTGTTCTATAATTGCCCTCAGAAGGGAACACAGAATATGCAGGTGCTATAGCACAGTGTGTGAAGAAATTAGATGGTGTTGGCTATCAGATAAAGTAGCTTCTGGGGTCTTAAAGGTTTCTCTCCAAACAAGCAGCCATCTAAGTGAGATGTCAACTAAGTCCATGGAAGAAGCACACCATCGTCAGTCACTGGATTGTAAATCATAGAATCTGAATTTGAAGGAGGGATTAGTATCATAGCCTAAATTTTTATAACCTGGTTTGTAGAAGGCTATGGATGACAGTGGGAGCCCAAGATACATTTGTGGGAACTACTTGGAAATAAAGCCTCCAGTGATCTCTCTCTATCCACAACCGAGGGACGGGAGGAATGCGGTTACTAAACAGAGAGCCTTGGAGAGGTGAGTAAAGAACATGAAAGGGATAATCCTGACTTGAACAGTTAGAGTGTTGTCAGCTGATCCCTACTGTGATGCACATTGGGCCTCATCTGGGTTTCAGCATTTTCTGTATTTTTGTTTTGTTATTGTTTGTTCAGATTAGGGTGTAGCTCAGAGGTGTTATGTCACTGGAGGTTACCCTCATCACATTGTGCTATATATTTTCCTGTGTTTCAGTATATAAAACCCAGGATTGATGAACCTACAGGAACAGCAAGTGGAATAAGTGTTTCAAGGCAGTGAGCGGGAGGGGGGAAGGGAGGGGTGCTATGCAATGTTTGAGGGGGCATGGCGGAGAGGAGGGAAAGGGAGATGATGTCAAAGAGTCCAAGAAGAAAAAGAATAGTATTTGGAAACTGATTGTAGTAGCTTTGTATAAAGCCGCGTGACACGATTGAACAAAGGAATGTTATAATATAGGTATTAGCTCCCAATTAATAATAATTTTTAAAATTGGGAAAAAATTGGGAAAAGTATTGCAAATGGATATAGGCTCATAAAATGAAAAAGAACAGTGTTGCTCCTATAGGGTTCAAACAGGTTTTAAAATGAGTGAGTAAAGCGCATGTTGGTCTCTCCTCACTTTACCTGTTGAAGATAGGTTAACTTTACCTGTTAAAGATAGTTTACATTCCACTTTAATTCATATTGCTAATTTCACTCAGGAATACCTTATAATACTATAATTCCACTTATAGGCTTTAAAAATGAGATATTAGATGGCAAAGGACATGTGGAGACTCTTTACCAAGTTGGATATTACAATGGCCAAGAGTCACATCAAGATGTTCAATGTTTTTAGTCCTTCAAGTCTAGTCTGATGCCAGATCTTCCTCTATTTGTAGAGAGAGCTAGGCTATGTCAGCACAGCAGCCAATCACAAGGCAGGTCACCAACC
>NW_022103908.1:21649348-21667083 GCF_000313985.2 Echinops telfairi | reverse complement strand
GATAAACACAAGTGGGATTAACTGAAGGGCAGAGAGATAAATGCCTTGGTGAGTCTCGCCTTTCTTGTCTCTAGCTCTGTGGTCATCGGACCAGTGTAAGGCTGCTTTGCTTGTTCTGTGCCTCAATTTAAAGGCTACACTACCTGTGCGACACTATCAGAAAAACTTAAATCAAAATGGCAATGACAGAGAATTATTTTCCTACAAGGAGGACTAAGATTGAAAAAGAAAGTAAAAATAATAAGGGTAAAAAAAATCACTAGTGCTGTAAGGGATATGGAGAAATGGAAACTTTCAGCCATTTTTTATGGAATACAAAATGGTATAATGATGGTGGAAAACAGTGTGGTGCATGCTCAAATAAATTGAAGTTGGAGTTGACATATGACTCAGCAATCCCAGACTTATACCTTAGACATAAATGCTCGAGATCTAGTAAAACTGATAAAAATAGACATGCAAACACCTTTTTGTATTGTATTGTATTGGCATGCTGTACACAATAGAAAAAAAAAAGGAAAAACCTAAGTGCCAATCAATAAATGACAGAATAAGTAAAATTCAGTATCTACATGGCATACAACACGACTTGGCAATGAAGAACCGGAAGAACATTTGCAGTTGCTCTGTGCCATCAAGCAGGCTCCAGTCCAGAGTGTCCCAATGCACAACAGGACGAAACAAGGCACGGACCTGACCCATCCTCATAATTGTTCCTGTGTCCAAGCCCATTGATGCAGCTGTTATGCCAATCCCGCTCATTGGAGGCCTTGATAGTTTTCACCGTCCCTCTACTTTACCAAACATGATGTCCTTCTCCTGACAACATCTTCAAAATATGGAAGATGAAGACATCCTTGCCTCTAAGGAGCACTCTGGCCTTCCTTCTTCCAATAGTTTGGTTTGCCCTTTTTACTTCTCCAGGAACAAAATTTAAATGCCTCTATTCTTCTTTGGTCTTCTTTGTTTAAAGTCCAGCTTGCACATGTGTATGATGTAATGGGGAATACCAGGTCTTGGCTCAGGCATGCCTTGGTCCTCAAAGTAACATATCCTTGTTCTTCTATGCTCTGAAGACTTCTTGTGCAGATCGAATGCCATACATCTTTTGATCTCTTGATTGCTGCTTACATTGATGTGCATCAAAGACACAATTTTTGACAACTTCAACATTCTATCCTTTGTCATGATGTTATCTATTGGTCTAGTTGTGAAGATTCTGGTTTTCCTTACATTAAGTTGTAATCCATTCTAAAGTCTATAATCCCTGATCTTCATTAGCACGCATTTCAATTCCTCCTCACTTTCAGCCATCAAGGTTGTGTCATCTGCATAGTGCAGGTTGTTAATAAGCCTTCCTCCCACCCTGATGCCACACTCTTCTTCATGTAATCCAGCTTCTGATTATTTTTTCAGCAACCCTGAAGCACACCTTTCCTGATTTTAAACCATGCAGCATTTCCTTGTTCATTGCATACAATTGCCTCTTGATCCATGTACAAGTTCCTCATGAGCACATTGAAGTGTTCTAGAAATCCTGTTCTTCTCAAGATCACCTACAGTTTACTAAGATCCTCACAGTTGAATGACTTCTGCATAGTCAACAAAACACAGGTAAACATATTTCTGGTATTCTCTCTGCTTTGCGTCCAGAGCCGTCTGACATCAGCAATGATATCCCTTATTCAAAGTCTTCTTCTGAATCCGGCCTGAACTTCTGGAGGACATTATACTGAGTGAAATAAGTTGCCTGAGAATACAAATGAAACTAATATTTGTGTTGTCACTTTCAGAAAATATCATGAACTACTGAATATACAATCATTAGTGCTCATTAGTGATTACTGGGGATAGAGGGAAGGGAGATGAAAGGAGGATTCACTCTGAATTTTAAACACTTGTTATTTGGTGATGGAAAAGCAAATAGGACTAATCTATATGAACTATTATTTAATCTACCTTGAGACAAGCACTAGATGGTATTGTGATAATTATTACTTACCATTCAGATCAGGACCAGATTATATGGATCCAGATAAAATACTAGAAAAGTATAGAATTGAAATTCAATTCTTACAGAAAATATCAAACTTACTTGATCAGTCGAAACTGGAGGGGTTGCAAGACAATTGTCTTAATATTCTTTAAACCTTGAACTGAAATTAACCTGTGTGATCATCTTTTAGCAAAATAACAGATTGGCTCTTAAAATAGAGAGTAGTATGCATAACTATTTTGCTCTTTTAAAATAACTTCACTATAAGACCAAATGGTTGACAATCGCTTTAAAACAAAGAAAAGAATGGAGCTGACAGGTAATGGAAATGGAAAAGTAGAACAGAAGTAATGAGGATGTCCACGCATCTCAAAGAATGCAACCTGTATCACTGAACAACCGCGGCAGAACTTGTGGAATGGTGATCTAAACACTGTGTAAACTTCTCTCAAAGTACTATGAAATATTATTAGAAATAAATAAATAACTACATAAAATAAATATATTCCTAAAGATTAAACTGAAAATGCCTTGTTGCCACTCACTAGCTCTTGAAGACTACCAGATGAATCAGAGAGACTAGATGCGGCTATGAGCATCAAATACACAATATGTATATATTTAAAATACTGTACAATTTAAAATTCAACAGAAGAGATACAGGCGACACCACCTTCGTATAAAAAAAAGTGCAATAAGATGATTGAAGGAAAGAACAAAGGAAACCGTTCAACTATTTATGTATTCATTCATCAACGGACTAATCAAA
The DNA here is from genome assembly GCF_000313985.2 of Echinops telfairi. Taxonomy (NCBI): domain Eukaryota; kingdom Metazoa; phylum Chordata; class Mammalia; order Afrosoricida; family Tenrecidae; genus Echinops; species Echinops telfairi. The sequence goes on along the minus strand of NW_022103908.1, from coordinate 21,664,318 downwards.
AGTTTTATACTTTGTAGATATCTCTCTCAGGATAGAGAAGGTGATACATTTGATTAAAACCTACCCTTTGAACATTGCCACTGGGTATGAAATGACTAAAATGGTTTCAGACACACACAATCCATGTTTACTACATATTGAATACATGTATAAGCTATGGAAAATAAAAATACACACAAGAAAAGTCAGGGCAGAGTGTACTGAGTGTGAATTTTTGTATGATTGTATTGGAATGCTAGTGTGGTATTTTGATAGAGTATCTGAGTTATCTAGGAAGGTCACACTAAAGCAAAGACATAAATAAGAGTGGACATTTAATGTTTGGTTGAGAATTGAATGATTCAGGCAAAAGCAAATGCAATATAAGAATTCCAAACTAAAAAAATGTATTTACAGTGTTTGAGAAACAACCAGATTGTCTGACAAAAAGATTGAGGAAGGAAGTAGGTTAGAGCTCTGATCACTAAGTACCACGTTGTAGCCCAGTGGATAATGACTTGTAATGGCCCTTATGAAACCGAGTGGAGCTGCTCCTGAGGGTTTCTTGGACTGTGAGTCTTTATGAGAGTAGACAGAGCCACGTATTTCTCTTACCGGGGGTTAGGAGAAGTAGTTAAGCCATAATCAAAGCAACAAAGGGATGGGCAAATACACTGGTGTGGTGGAGACTTCTCAAGCTGAAGATTGTTAGGGCACAGATCAAACGAGTTCACTATAGTGGGCAATATTTATGAAAACAAATTTGTAATTAAATACATGTTGATGCTTAACAAAAACTGAAACAAGAGGAAACCTTACAATAAAGCAGATAGAAATAGAAACATAATGAGGTTATCATCAGCCTGCTCTGCAATGCTAAATGTCAGAAGATAACGGCTCATTACCGGCATGATGTGGAAGAAAGATTGCATGCCCTCTGTGACATGACCCATCAGGCTGTCTTTCACATAAGAACTCTAGAGAAGGGCATTAGTTGACATGCAAGGAATAAGAAAGTAGGCCATTTTTCTAATCTCTTTAGGAAAAATAATAAAGGCCATAGGATATTAATCACAGTGGATGAGGAAAAAGATTATTTGCAAAGTAAACAGAGAATATCTTTAAAAATCACAATATTTATAGAAACTTTAAATAAGTGGTGCTAAGATGGTTATGAAACAAGAAAATGGTGAAAACTACAAGGCAGAAGTATTATAAATATGGAAATTAAATACGATTTAATTCTGACAAAATGTTGTAGGTGGTGAAAGGGACAGGCAAATTGAATAACATGAAAAATGATATTTGTTTGCAACAGCATGAACTGTTCCCAGAGGACTAGTTTTATGTCAGAGCCTTGATGGCCATCTGGGCTGGGGCTTGGATGACTGACAACGGGATCATCAGTTCAAACCTAAGAGCTACTCCATGGGAACAGATGAGACTGTTCCCACAAGGATGTTCAGTCTCTGAAACCCTCTAGGGTCACTATAAGTTCCCATCAGCTCTATAGCAATGAATAGTTGTATGCCAGGCTCTTATTTTTAAAATATTTATTTCACAACAGATTTAATCAATTTTATCCTAAAGTATATGCTCTAGTATTACCTCCAATCAAAACTATGTTTTCAATGATAATTTGCACCCAAAGAGAACAATACACTAGACCACGGACATCCAGTTGATTCTGACTCTCTGCAGGACCGTGTCGAACTTCTACATTGGACTTCAGAGATTATAGCGCTTGTGGTGACAGCCCACTGGTTACCCAACAGAATCACCAGGCTTCTTCATCAAAAAAGGGAATGGTTTTTGATAGGCTGATGTATTATTTACTGGAAGGCTTCCAAATGTTCATGAAATTTTCAATTATTGTTTAATTCCATTTTTCCACAAAATGCTTCCCCTTCCATAAATTCAAACATAATATTTGCAGATGAGTTTCATGCTTTCTAAGTTCCTGAAGATACTGTCTTATTGCTATTTTCGTATCTCAATGGAATCTAATTTAGAATACATTTTCTTTCTTTTTCCTAGCTAAAACCCTAAGGATTTTCCTCAAATTTTCACAGAAGAATATAAAACTAAGAAAAACTATCTCCCCTTTTGCAGATAGTCTCTTAAAACACCTAAACGCATGATACATGTTGACAAAGTGGAGTGGAAGCCATTCCTGACCTCCCAATGATGAAATCTGTTGTGATAAATCAATCTGTTGTAAGGAAATACAGATGAGAAACAATACTCTTACTCACGTCATAGTCCTGATTAGACAGAAGTGGAGTTTCCCCACCATGTGGCTTCTTTCACATTTTCTATTAAGAGAGAAAACACAGAGGCAGAGTAAGCAGATAAAGAGAAACTCAATAATATGAAAAAAGAGCAGGGACTAGAGAGATTCATTTGGACCCAGGGTCCCTAAGATCAGAATGTCCTAGATCAAGGAGAAGTTGACGACAAGGGCATCCAAGGACAGAGCTAACAGTGGTTTCCACTTATAACCTAGTGAGAATGCAGACAAAACCATGAACCGATTAAACAAAAAAGTGAAAAAAAGAAGCGAAATAAAAAACATAGATCACACATTGTTGAAAGCAGCGTGTATTACTCAGGAATATAAACAAACATTTAAAAAACGTTTGAATTTCAAAAATAAACACTTAGAGAATAAAAAGGGATGAGTAATATTCCCAAAAATGGTAACAAAGGACCTGTTTTATATATCTTTGTTATTATTGAAATAAAGGTGCATAGGCATGCACATCAAGAAATCATATTTTAATTAATAAAATTAATAGTCTTTTCACATTGGGAAAAAGTGGAGGCAAGTGGACATATACAAATGCAAGCATTCTTTTTTGTAATAAAAGTTCCTTTTCTATTAACTTTATCTGTAATATACATACATTGATTTTAAACCATTAAACTTATAAAATTGTGGCACATATATTTCTTAAAGCGATTTTTTAAATGACAATAATTTAAAATATGCTCTATTTTTACCTAGGAGTCATCAATAACTTTCAAGTACAATAAAGAAACAGAGAAAACCACATATAAAGCTTTACTTTTGAAGGCAGCTGCAGTGACTCTTACTGCTTTAAGTTTATGAATTAAGTAGAATTGACATAGTATGGCTTGGGGAAACTACAATCATAAGTTGAACTTGAACAGAAATTGTTGCATTTTGATGCTCCATCTTGACTTACAGAAGTGGCTATTCAAATTCCTGAGGATTTCATAGCATTTGAAGTTGATTGAAAGAGGCCATGGCCCATGACTAGTAAAAATCCTTCCGGATATCCGTTCTCACTAGGTGTTCTTCACAGATGTCTTGTTTTCTATTCAGAAGTAATCTATTCTACTAAATTTTTCAACACAGAAAAGACTCAGAATCAATAAGCAGGAGATAAAAAATAGTGCAGGCTTAGTGTCTTCTTGCATTGAAGGTACATGAAACACAAGGAAAACATTTTCCTGTAGGGCTTAAACCTATTTTGAATCTTTCATTTTCTTCTCCCACATTTTAATTTCTTTTTTATTTTTAGTTTTGGGCAAGATACTATGTATATCATTTGTGGACTTGAGTCAATAGAATAGAGAATTCAAGATGTTTTATTTAGGTCATTACCAGTCTACTTCATTTATCGTGGCTCTTTCCCAAAACAGAACAAAAACCCCTCGAGAGTGTGCATCGTCGGACTGAGAAACACACTAAACCAACTCACAATCTGCGTTGCACCTTTCAAGTACCGCCCGGTGTTGACTTATCTAAAAGATATAATGTAAACATGAATAAAATTCAGCATCTGCCTCTGGTGTATAATATTAAGCATTCTAATTCAGGACTTCAAAATGTTCGTTCTTACACAGAATAGAAAGTATCAAAAAACATTAAAGCATATTTGGAATAAATCTGAAATAATTTTATAAGAACAAAAATGATCATCAGATAATTTATGTAAACATTGTTGAATATTTATTATTATAAGTACTTACTCATATATTTAAAGTTTGCATACTTAAACAAATTTAAAGCTAAATAGAAGTATTCAGTTTGCTCTATTCCAGAGACCACAGGAAAACTGCTGATCAAGCAAAGTTCAGTTTGCAAAACCTATTGTCCCACACTGAACTCACTGCCGGGAAGTCAATTCTGCCCTATCGTGACCTTACAGACCCAGTAGAGCGACCTCCATCGGTGTCTTAAATCTTAAAGTGAGCAGAAAACCTCATCTTTCTCCACTGGGGCAGCGGCTGGGTTAGATTTGCTCACCTGGTAGTCGGCTGACCTTGTGGTTAGCAGTGCAACGTGTAACCCTGAGCAAGGCACAATGCCATTCTAACAGAATCTTTGTATTGTTTACAAAGGATTTTTTTAAATGTAGGCACTTTGTGTAGTCTCCAACAGATTTTTTTTTAAACTGGAAGGAAGTTGTTTAAGGTGAGAAGCCGAGTGCAGGTAGAAATGATTTTTATTTAGCATTCGTGTGCGAGTGAATTATTTAAGGAATGTCTGGATTGGCAATGGTGGTGCTGATAAACAAGCCCTTTTTTTATTTTTCAATTTTTTAAGAAAGCTAATTTTCCTGATTAAAATAATTTCCTTGCTTTTTGTTTTCTGGCTAAGAAATTCTTCAGACAAGCAATCAAGTTCTGTTGACAAAAGGGATTTGGTTTTCAACTTCAATAATTGATTTTATTCCATTTAAATTCACCAGTGTTACACCCATCACCATTAATGATATAATAAGTATATCATTATTATAGTATTTATAATATATATATTCATATATATGAGGGGCTTTTAAAAATGCTTGAACCAATTCCCATTATATTTGTTTCCATTCTTCCAGAAACATTTTTGAAACCCCTTCGTGTCTCTGTAGAAAGGAATCCTGGTGGCTCATGGGTAATTCTATGAGCTACTAGCCAAAAGGTCAACAGTTTGAAACCACCAGTCATGACAAGAGACACATGCAGATTTACAGCCCTATAGGGTCCCTATGAGTCAGTATCGAACTTGTTTTTATTTTGTGTTGTTTTAGTTCACCTATCTATCCACAGCGTTCTACAGATATGAACCACATAATGTCCATTCTGAAAACAACTAGTATCTGAGGTCTCATAGGTTTTTGTAGTTTATTTCCCAAACTCCAGAAAGGATTTGTTGTGGACACTGGGGTGTGCAGAGCTGGACAACTGCATTAGAGGAACGATGAGCAGGAACCCTGAGAGCCTGAACACTGGTTCCTAAGCAGACCAGCCAGCACCTGCTAGCAGATCCTCTGGTGCAAGATAAGCTGCTGTGGACTCTGAGGGAAATGACTGCTGCCCGCCCGGTACATCCACCTGCCTGTGGACGTTTGCAAGCGCCGGAACTGGCAACTCCTTCAGAAGGCCTAATCTCACCGGTAAGACTTGTTGCTTGTGTGGACGCTCTGATGCTCTAGACGAACACCTTATCACACTGGTGGCAGGTACACCGCTTCCTTCCTGTGTGCAGCTGCTGGTGCCTCACAAGGGTGTAGTTCTGGCCGAGAGCCTGGACCCACCCATCTTTAGGAATGAGCAGGTGACATGTGAAGTGTGAGCTTCGGTTCCAGGCGTGGCTGCACTGGACACACCACTGCTTCTGGCTGGGGTGGAAGCACGATGCAGAAGCAGCTGGTAGTATTTGAAGCTCTTGTTGCCATTCTGTCAGCGGTGGAGTCCCATCCTTCTGCTTCCCTGACGGTTTCTGAAGCCCACGGCCAAACCAAAGCATCACGCAATCTGGCCCCACGTAATCAAACCAAAGCATCACGTAATCAAGCCCCCTAGGGGCCCTGGACAGTCAGTCCCTGGAGGTTGCTGAGGCAGAAGCCCCTTGCAGTTTGTGCCAATCATCTGTGTGCAAGGACTTGCATCTGATAAAGCTGCCCACTATCTGGATCGCTGGGCAAGCACTTGAGCAAGCCCTCGCACAGGCCCGTGTCTGGGACCATCCGCACCCTCACCCCGCAGGACATGTGCGTCGCAGCCCAATTGTTTAACCGCTTTGTCACCAGAGCTCTTCGTGTCGTAATCCTGATTTTCATCGTTGCACAGGTGGTTTTTGTTTGTACTTTTATTTCAACTTACTAGTTAGAAAGCAAGGAAATAGAACAAATCCTTCCATCTTCTACTAAACTTAAAACATGAAGTTATGTGAATCTTGACTGCCCTCCTGAGCTTGGAAATGAAATTAGGTTAGAAGTGAAGGAGCTGTGAGCTGTGAGAGATGCTTGCAAATGACCTTTTTAGATTTACAGCGCTAAAGGAGGTTATATACTTTTTTAGTTGTGTTACTTTCTCTTTCTATCCACTCTAGCTGTTTTTAGGTGGGTCTTCACCCTGCTATCATCAGGGACTGGGGAGTGTTGTTCAGGGAGTGTTGTTCGTTTGCTGCATAAGCTTGCTGACTAAGAATAAGGGTATTGTAGACACGCAGTCCCTTAGTGTTTTCTCCCCTCCTCCGGTTTCCTGCAGTTGAAAAGCAATAACTGAGGGGGTCCAAAAAAGGGGGAAAGCAATATGGGAGAACAGCGATGTTCTCTAAAATAAAGTTTTGTCTAATGGCTTATTGGAAATGCTACTGGCAAGACTGAGGGTCCTCATTCAATGAAATGGCCCTCGACTGTATTAGCTCAGAGAGGCTAATGTTGGAAAATAGGCCTATTTCATTCGCACGTTGTCAGCATTAGTATCATGTCACATGTCCAGGTGTCACAGAAAAAAAAATATTGGTCATTAGAAGATTGTACCTTCCTTTAAAGAAATGGCACAAAAAAGAAAAAAGAAGAAGAAGAAAGGTATTATGTGGGGGAGGGAGGGAAAAGAAATGGGGAGCTGACATCAGGGGCCTAAGTGGGAAGAGAATGCTTTGAAAATGATGACGACATATGTGCAAATGTGCTTGACACACTGGAGGAATGTATAGATTGTGATAAGAGATGTGAGAGCCCCAATAAAAGTATTTAAAAAATAAGATTATGCAAATTGAGATTACCACTCTGGTTAGGAAAGACTATTGATGGTTCAGTATATTAAGTGTTGGAATGCTAAATATGAGAGTTTGAGCCCAATAGTCTCTACTCAGGAAAGAGCTAAGACCATAAACTTTCATCAAGGTTTACAGCCTCGGAGCCTATGCAGCAGTTCTGACCTATGGCATCCCCATGAGCTGGAACGGACTCATTAATAGTCAGGTTTTTAAGAAGTTAGGTTGGACAACTTTCTCAGAAAGCAGAAGAAAAAAATGAAGAAATAAAGGAGACTTGTGTTTAAGAGATTGAGGATAGGAGAATTGAGAATATCTATGAAATAAGTATCCTAAAAATATAAAATAAAAAGGAAAGACTGAGAATTGTTCAGAAATACATTCAGACCTTTTGTTATCAATGTCCAATATACATACCAGTTGTAGTTACAAACCAACCTCCATATAGCTGATTAAATTAAAAATCCAAGGTATATACAGCGGCTCATTCAAAAATTAGGTTCTAATTTGCTACATAAAACAAATAATTACAAATACTATATTTATTATGTTAAAGATGCTTCCTATGTTTGGAAACGTTTCTTTAATTATATTTTATGCATTTTGAGTAACTCAGACATTTGACGACCAGATATTAGATATAAATAGTACCTAACTCTTCAGATTTGCATACAAAGTCAACTCATAGACAGATTCAGGAGCGGAACTGATCCAACATCTTGTATATAAAAAGTTGAAAGATCTTAATGTATATGACCTCAAATAGGCCAGACCAAACCAAGGAGAAAACAGACACATACTAGATATATGACATTACATTTCTACAATGTCAAAAGGAAATTGCATTTTCAAATATCAGGAAGAATGAATATATATAAAACCTATATAAAAAGTGAAGAAGCAGATTAAGTCAACTTTTTCCAGATATGGAGAAGACAAGAAAAAATTTTAAGGATTTGAAGGAAAGTGTTTTAAATGAACTACTTATTACATTTCCAGTTAGAATAAAATTAAAATGTGGAGAAAAAATGTATTCCTAGGTGCACAAGCGCAGGAAGTTTAAACATCATAATCCTACTTGAAGATATTTATGAAGCCAGAACGAGAGAGAAAAAGAGAGATACTGCTTGCTATAATTTCCTATTGTTTGGGGGAATTCCTCAAGTTCTTAGAAAGTACACTTTGAAAAGTATTCTTCCACCGGATGTTCTGTTTTTCTCGTCAAGTTTTTTGAATAATTTCTCCTGTTGCACTGTCTACATAAGCCACGATTCATTGACACCTCATTATGACTTTCTCTTTGCTCTATCTCCAGTCTACTACATTTTTTAACCAATAATACACACATTACATTATTTAATAGTCTATGCAACCTCTTTGAAAATTAGTCCCCAAAGAGTGTGGTGTACTTTATTTGAGTGCTATATGCTAAAATATGATAGTTTGTATTGGGTACAACACCAAAAATTAAATACAAAATATACTAAATGATGAATATTTATATTAATGTGTTATGTTACACCCTTAGACCAGGTAAATATAGAGAAAATTTCAGAACCACCTTGGGTTATTTTCTGCCTTTTAAATCTAAACTTCATCAAGGTAACCCCTATTATGTCTTCTTATATCAGATATGCAGCACTGTTTGACTTTTAACTTCACATAAGTGAAATCTCACATAATATAATCATAACTTGGGCATCTTTTGTTCAACAATATGTCTACAAGATTCATTCATGTTATATCTTGTATTAGTGTATAGCTAATTTCATTGCTATGTATTTTTTATACAAGGATAATAAATTTTATTCATTTAAAAATTAATTGTCTATTTAAAACTTCCATAATTTTAAAATTAAGCAGCCCAAGTTTATTATGATTAATTGCCACCACTTAAGGAAATATTCTGAATATGAGACATTTATTTGTATAAATTAAGTCATATTACATATTATATTGAATTTTATTAAATAATACCATTCCAGATCATATGTTCTCCAAATATTTAGCTTCTTTTTTCAACACTTCTTCATTGATATGTTTAGAAGAACAGAACTAAATTTTTAGTTGCAATAAAGTTTGATCAATTTCTAGTTTTAGGTTGGATAATTTGAGTATGCTGCTTAGCAAATAATTGCATAATAAAGGTACAAGTTCAATTTTTCTGGAAGGAACTCTTTTTTTTTGTCCAGTCTTTTCCCAATTGTGATTATAACCCATTTGAGATGGAATTTTTTAATACACTCATTTGTCAATTTGACAGGATTATTTGTCAATTTGAGAGGATTATACAATCATTTGTCAATTTGAGAGGATTAAGAGTGAAGGGGTGGACCCTAGCCTGTCAATCAGGTCATAGCCAATGAGGCCTTTGTGTGGGGTTGGCCTTCTTCTGAGGATTCTGGGAACTCCTGTCTTCCTCCTTGGAGGCGGGTGACTCTCTCTCTCTCTCTCTCTCTCTCTCTCTTTCTCTCAGCTCACTCCCTGAGAGACTCTCTACTAACAAGACACATGGAGCTCTGCTGATGGCAGTGAGAGCCCTGGACCTGAAGAAGCCATTTGGAGACCCCTGCCAGCACTGAGATGCTTACAACATCACTGGATTCACAAGATTTCCCACTCACTGGCCTATGATCTTCCTGCATTTGGCACCATTGCATGTGTTTCGTGAGTCTGAGAGGAATTTATAGATTGGTACCAGACATATGGGCTAATATCAGATTTATGGACTTGATCTGGACTGGGCTGGGATGTTTTCTCAATATTCAATTGGTCTTGTGTATAAAGCTCTTTCCTATATAAATATGAGTGCCTATGAATTTGTTTCTCTAGTCTACCTAGACTAAACTAACACACAATGTGAGATTGGTTCATCTTCTATTTATATGATTGTATAAATTGATAAATACACACATATCTTTGCATAATTTATTGAGGATATCACCATTTTCACACTGATTTACAGAGACACATTTTTTCCTTATTTGCTTGAAAATCAATAAATATGGGCATGTTTCAGCTTTTTCAAAGCTTTGGTTGTCAATATTTATACTAATAGAAATGGTTTTGATGGATACTTTTTATTCATTTTCAATAATATAATTATAACTTTAAAAGATTGTGGAGTTATTCCATAATTAGAATAACAGGGTTAAGAGAAATTTTATGTATTTTTTCAAACCATTAAGAGAACTCAGTAGATTGATCCTGACCAACGTAGAGGGCAAACAATAGTTGCTCTAATATCACTGTTGTTTTTGCTAAATTCAATGAAATTGGTTCTGACTCCTAGCAACCTGATGCACAATAGGAAAAACAAAACAAAACACTTCCTTTACCTGGATAATCCTCACAATTGTTCCTAAGTCTGAGTCCATAAATTGCCCCTAAAATAGTGAAATATCAAATGGTTATTTTTTTTTACAGTGACTCTGTATTCTTTCAATATTCTATAGATACTCTTTGCATCATTCAACATTTTTCCCACAGAATAAAAACATAACAATATTTATTAAGCAAAATTATCAGCTGTGAAGCCATTGTTTCTCATAATATCCTCCATCTATGTTTATATATTTCAGAAGGCAGTGTTTCCATAGCTTTAACCATTCTCCAATTAATCACACATTCTATGATTTACATCATATTAAATGGACAGTTGTTACCCTCAAAGAGCACGAATTATGTTGCTTTGAGATATTATTTGCTTTTGGAAACCAAAAAATAGCCTAAAGGGGCAAAATCATGGCTGTTCATTAAATAGGTAAGGTTTCCTAATAGCAATCTGTTAGGACAGCCTTTACCACCGTCAAAGAACCAACAGCCGCATTGTCATGATAGTAAAACAATTCCTTGGCAAGTTTTAGTGAATTTGTCCCCCTCACCAATGCAGTTTTCACTTTGCCTAAACTTTCTACCTAATAAATCTCCAGTGATTGTCCTATGTACATTGGAAAAATCTATCAAGATAACAATGTTGAGATTTAAAATAGTTAAGTTTCCATACCTTCTGAATTGATCTTTCTGCCTCGAATTTAACTGGACCTGTAGATCCATTCCTAAACCATTGGTTTAATTCACTTTTTTTTTTTTGAGGCACATCGATGAGACCAAGAACAAAGGTATAAGTGGAACAACATGTCTCCACTCATCCACAAACCTCAGAGATATGTTTAAAATAGTTTTATTTGAAAAAAAAACCATGCATGTGTAAACTTGAAATCTAGAAACAATATATTTTCACTTACTTTGTATATTGGAAGCATTTATAATAAAGGTATTACCAGGCAAGTTTGAGATGTATTTATTATTTGACTAAGAATTATTTTAGGATAATATATTTGTTGTGTTTACAGTATTTATTAGAAATAAATTTCAAGTTGCAAATTAATGACATGCATTAACACTATAGTATTTATACATAAAATTGAGAAACCAAAATTTGATATCAAACTAAATAGGCACTTGGTCAACACATACCTGGCTCTAAAATATATTTTCATATGAAGTAGAAAAGTCAGAAAATTTACTTCCCAAATGACACAGGGACTGCTTCTTTCTTGTATGTTTTGTTAATTATTAGTAGAGCTAAGTCCTCGATATGATGTGACTTTTCTGGCCTATAAAGAGAGAAGCCAACTTTCAGACCCACAGTAGGTAATCTTTTATTAGAAAATACAGAAGAGGGTCAGGAAAATTAACATTTGATGTTAACTGTCACAAATGTTTGCATCATCTCTAGTAGGTACACATTGTAACAGATCATTGGGAACATGTCTTATTTGTTTGAGGGGAAAACTTTTAACCAAGTTTGATAAATTGATCACCAAGGAGATATATCTTCAGGTAAGTTTAACCTTAAGATTTTATTTTCTTTAGCGGTTATCACCAGCATTGGTTATAACAGAACTTAAAGCTAGAAAACTATAATTCTAGTAGAGAATGTCGATATAACTGGTTAAGTAAAAGAGATGGATATTGGTTTTTCCATGATTACCAGGTAAAATATGTTGTCCAATGAAGCCATGTAAGGCAATTTGTCACCTAAGGGAAAGGAGTATACACAAACACACAAACATACACACACACACACAAATTGACAAAGGATTGGCACTACTAACTTCAAGACTTACTATAAAGCTATAGTAATTAGGACAATGTAATAATGGTTAAAGATTATTAAAGCAGATTAATTGTACGGAGTAAAGAACACAGATAAGCCTCAAATATAGTCAATTTATCTTAGGCAAAGGAACAAAGGACAAGCAACAGAGAAACTATAATCTTTTCAACAGATGGTGCTGAATATTTTGATGACTACATGTTAAAAAAAGAAAATTAATAAAAACATGAATATAGATGGATAGCTGAACTTTTCACAGAAAAAATTATGTTAGATCTAAATATAAAACTCTAAAGCTTCTGTAAAATGAAAGGAGCAAACACAGGTAGCCTTATTTTCTTAGTTCATTTGTAGATACATTTTTTTTAAAAGTCAATTAAATTAGTTGAAAAATTTAAAGTTCTGTTATGCCAAAACATTAGTGAGAAAATACAATGATGGAACAACAAGTTTGAAGAAAATAATTACAAATATATGATAAATAATTCCTGTCTAAATTTTACAAAATGATGTTGTATACAGAAATGACTCAACAATAAGAAAATATACCACTCAATTTTAAAAGATCAAAAATATGAACAGCTAGTACACCAAATATTAAAATCATATATAAATATAAGTAAATATGTTCAGCACCATAAATCACACAAAAAACTGCAATTTTAAAGAACGAAATAGCCCTACACACCTTCTATGCATACCCATTGCCATTGACTTGATTTTGATTTGTTTCAACTCTACAACAAAAAATAGATGATCATATTAGAATGAGTAAATACAACACCGTGACCATGTGAAATGTTGGTTACGATATGGAGAAGCACTGTCACATATTGTCATTGCAGGTGTGCTATGCACATTTCTTAGTCATATTTAGAGTCATATGTTGTTAAATTCTCATGGAACAAAACATAATATTACCCTGTATTTCAATAATCATGCTTTTTGATGTTTATACAATTGAACAAAAAGTGATGTCCACAAAAACCCCTGCATTTAATATTTACGGAAGTTTGAGTCACAACTGCCAAAACTTAGAAGCAATCAACCTGGCTTCAATGCATGACTACATTAAAAGAAAAACGTAAGACACTGTGTATATCCGACAATGAATAGCATTCAACTGAAAGAAAAATCACCAAAACACACGAAGTCTCAGTGTTAAGTTGTCTGGAAATATGACATATTGGATAGTTGTGTTGATTACATGCTTTGCTGGGATTCAACCTGTGCATATATGCACTGGAATTTCAGTAACAACCTTTCTTGATGTATTCTCATATAATTTGTCAAATAATTGTGGCTTTACTTGGCATTGTCGTATGACTAATAATTTTGAGGATCAATTCACATGATTTTGGTCACTTGTATAACTATTTTGTTGAAGTGTCTGTCAAAATATGTTGCCCACTTATGGGTGATGGCGGAAGAGTGTTTGCTTAGGGGACATTGAGTTTATGTTGATGGTGGTGGAAAATATATCAATGGTTGTACAGCATGAAGAGAATAATCAGTGACACTGAATTATACACGTAGTAGTTGTTGAATGGGAGAATATTTTGTTGTGTATATTTTTGCCACAATTAAAAAATAATTACATACAAAGAATATATAACCAATTTATATGAGCTGCATTTTCTTATTCTTAAATATGAACAGTCTCATGTATTCTGTATACACACACTTTTTAAATTAAAAGATAATTTTACTGGGGGCTCTTATAACACTTATAACAATCCATACATCAATTGTATCGAGCATATTTGTACAGATGTTGCCATCATTCTTTTTCTAGACATTCACTTTCTATTGAGCCCTTGGTATAACTCCGTTTTATCCTTCCCTCCCCACCACACCCTGGTGACCCCTTGATACATTATCATTATTTTCATACCTTACACTGACTGTTGTCTCCCTTTCCCTATTGTTTCTGTTCTTCATCCCCCCAGAGGGGTGTGTGTGGTTATGTGTCAATTATTGTATTCGGTTCCCCTTCCTCTCCTCCTCTCCCCACCTTCTCCCTAATCTTCTGATATCGCTATTCCCATTCCCATTCCTGGATTACGTGTGTCCTGAGCTCTTATCTCTTATCTGTACCTGTATAAACACACACTTTCTCAGATATTAGGATGGTATTCGATTTTTACTCTACCTGTATCTTGGGAAGATGACAGCAATTTCATATACATAGGTAGAAGATGCGTTTCCTTAGGGTAGATAAAAAGGAAAGTTCATTACAAAATAATAGCAGTCCCCAGAGTATCTGTGATTTTGTTCTCATTCACAGCTTCTGATTTTCATGAAAAAATGATAGATAAAAAAATATGAGAAGAAAATAAGAGGACCGATGGTCCCGGAGGGACATGGGAGTGAAGGAGCTGGGGGAAGGGAAGAGGGTTGGCCAACCTAGGGACAAAGGAACAACAAATAGTTCAAAACCAATGGTGGGAGAGGATGGGAGGACTGTTTGGGAGTGACCAAGGGCAAGGCAACTGTGAGGAACTACCAAAACCAGAATGAGGGCTGAGCAAGGTAATGGGACAGGAGGAAAGTGTAAATAAATGGAGGAAAGAAGTAGGAGACAAAGGGCATACATACAGGCCTAGATACAGATATGTACATATGTAAATATATTTAAGAGGGGGAACGGACCTAGTTGCAAATAATTATAGGTTTGGTAGTAGGGTGGCAGGTGGACATTGGGCCTCCTCATGCGCACTCCCCTAATACAAGAGCACCTTGCTCAGCTAAATGGTCATTTCATGATATCTACCTTCCCGACATGATCGCTGAAGACAGATGTGTGCATAAGAAAATGTGGTGAAGAAAGCTGATGGTGCCTGGCTAT
>NW_022103908.1:21620649-21648406 GCF_000313985.2 Echinops telfairi | reverse complement strand
TATAGATGTGCTTTACACAATTGATCTATGTATTGTGATGAATTATATGAGCCCCAATAAATTGATTTTAAAAAAATAAATAAAAAATAAAAGAGAACCAAAATGCTCACTGTTAAAAAAAAAAAGAACTGCATGTGTGATGGATTATATCACAACTAAGAAACAATAAGCATTAGATATTTGAATATTTATAACATGCAATAATTATGCTTGCCCTTTGCTCCACAGAAAGGCATAATTTCTATCCCAGAGAGCTTTGTATTACTTCCCTATATAACATTTTCTTAAAACTTAAATTATTGAAGAAGTTATGCACATTGATTGAGACTGTCTCTTAAAAATATCCACCTGTTATTTTTACATTGCCTTCATACCTGGCGAATTTACCTTTGATAGAGCTGGTTGAATTAACCTGAATGACAATGGCTGGGGCCATATTCAATTGTTTATCTCACATCTCATTTAACGGATGCTATCAACAAGATTCTAAGTAGTTGGATAATGTCAACCTGCAGCTCATATATCCAACATGTGCATGGGTCCTACATTGAACTTAAGGGTATAACTCAGAAAACTAGAGGATTCCTTGCTTGTTCTATGAACTTGCGCTAATTCATGATAAATGAGCAGCAGGAGTAATCATTTAATTCACAGACATTACCTTGGTTGACAAAGAGTCCAAAGAAATAATAATAGCTCAAACAATAATGTACGCTAAGAAAGGCCATCATCTGCAGTTTTCAATATACATCTTGGTAAGGCGTATGTTGATCAAACCTTGGTCGGCTCCATCGTGTTAGCACAATGAGTAGTTAGTAATATTGAAGACACTTTCAAAGTCTTGGAAAGGTCACACAAAATCTTTCATGGGGAAACCTTCAGATGTAATTGTGAAAGATACTTATGAAAGTCCTGACTTCCCCCCAACCTGCTGAAGTCTGCTCTTTTCTCCTTGGTGCTGAGATTGTTGTTCGACTTTCTTCCTCATAAAATTGATATGGTCAACTCTTCTAACTATATGATTTCATCTTTCCCTACTCATGACCAGATTTTTTCAGGCATAAGAGAACCAAGGATTTTTGAAAACTTACCGAGATTTGATATATATTCCATTATGTCTATTTTAAGTCTTTATATATAGACTTAGCAAGCCGTTTATCCTTATCATGTAGTAACATGCTAATCTGAGAACAAAAATAAGCATAAAACCACAAAAACTAAGTGGCTATGTTAGACAGATTCAGAATCATCTAGATTCTGTTTGATCTGGCTGCTATGTAAACATGGACTAGCATACTATAGCTTTTAAGGAAATATAAATGTTTCATACCTAGGAATGATGAGGATTATTGTAATACCAGATATACAAAATAAGTCTACATAAATCACACCTCCTTTATGCTATTACATAGGAAATGTTGGGTATTCAAATAGTTCCTATGTAGTAAGATGGTGTCAGCTGCGAGGTTGGCCAGCCACACTTACAGAGAGTAGATAGACCAGAAAGGAAGAATGGGCTGAAATGGATGAGACAGTTTACAATTTATGATGATAGTAATGGTTTGGTGTTAGCTCCATGAGCCCATCTGCCACATGTGATCTGATGAAGAGCCAGTGTTCTCTGTACAAGCAGTTGGGTTAGCTGTGGGACCATAATTTTAAGACCAGAAGACTGATTTTATACAAGCAACAGTTGCAAACTTGTCTATCTTCTCATTGGAAAAGAAGTATTATCTTTATTCTCCTGGTCATAAAATAAACCATCGCGATCCTACAGAGAATGCATGATCTCTATTTTCTCAGGCTGCTTGCCACACAACACACTTGAAAAGATAGGGGTAAAAATCTATCACAAAGTACCTCAGTCCTGCCTTTCAGTTCTGACTAGACTGGGGCATCTACACTGGTATAGATAAGAGCTAGCAACACTGAGAATCCAGGTCAGATAAGTTCCTCAGGAACAGAAAACAGAAATGGGAGTAGTGGACCAGAAGGGTTTGGGGGAGGGGGGCGCAGAGGGGAGGAAAGGGTAACAGATTGCAATGATCTATGCATAACCCCTCCACCCCAGGGTGATGAACAACAGAAACGTGGGGGAAGAAAGAGCGGTCAGTGTAAGGTATGAAAATAATAATAATTTATAATTTATCAAGGGGTCACAAGCATGGGGGCTGGGGATCTGATACCAAGGGCTCAAACAGAAAGTAAATGTTTAGAAACTGATGGTGGTAACATATGTACAGATATGCTTGATACAATGAATGTATGGAATGTTATATGAGCTGTAAGAGCCCCCAATAAAATTATGGGGGGAAAATACAGAGCAGCACAGTGTGATGAAGAAATCGTATGGTGCCTGGCTGGCAGAAAGAACAGTACCTGGGGTCTTAATGGCTTGTCTTAAAACAAGACACCTAAGCGAGGTGTCTGCAAGGAAAAACATACCAGCTTGTGATATCAAAGGATTGTAAAGAATAAAATCCAAATCTGAAGGAGAGGATGGTATTAGAGCTTCAATTCCGAACACAAGGATCACAATAGAAGCCCCAAATCAATGGCCGTCTCCACAGGCCTTCGTCCTCTGGTCAGTCCTCTCTGACCATAGTCCCTCGGTGGGAAGAGCCTCGGTATTGATTATGGCAGAAGTATTTAGGGTAAATCATACCATTGCATTTGATCTTTTGGTTAAAGTTGTTTTGATTTTTAATATTTTTCTGCTTTCTTCTCAATAGAGGTTTTTCTCTTTTTTGTTTTGTATGATATGGAATCTAGGATAGGTCAATCTATAGAGAGAGTAACTAGTTTAATAATTACCCAGGGACACGGCAGGGGAGGTTTTGAGGAAACAGGGGGCTAACAAGTACAAGAAAGAAGAAGACATCCTGAAACCATAATGGTGATGATTGCACAACTCCTCATAATATGATAGAGCCATTAAACTGTATGGTATGTGAGTTTTATGCCAATAAACATTTAAAATAGTACATAGAAACATCATAGGGAATTTACAAAATATTCACAAAAACACATTATATAGAAAGCATTATATATGGATACATTTATATTTAACAACTAAAGTATGTTAATAAGGCAGGTATACTTGAGAAAGGCAGAGTGATAAATCATTGTGAGGTGCTTTGGGAGGAAGTTATCCTGATAATAAAATATTTCAGATGCCTTTGGATGACATTAATTTTACTTTTTCATACCTTAGAAATGTCCTTTGCATCATATTTTCCCACTGAAAAAACAAAACAAAACTCAATACCACCGAGTCCATGCTGGCTAACAGCAACACTGCAGGACAGGGTAGAACCTTCCTAGTGAGTTCTGAGTTTTTTAACCACCTTGTTGATTCTGGGGGTACCCAATATTCTTTGCCTTGTATATCATTGGTTCTCAAAAAATATTTATTGTGTCTAGTAGTTATAAGCAGTATAGTGAAACTAATTTGACATTTCTCAGCAATATTTATGTTTTTTTTTATTTGTGACAATTTTTATAGCAAATGTCAATAACAAGTTAGCCTATTTTCATCCCTTTACTACATATGTGGGAAGTGGAAAGATGTAGCAGATGGTAACCCCACTTTTGATATGAAAATGAAGGAACTTTGTTGTGTTTTCAAGACATCAGGTTCCTTCAGTGTTTTCATACAGTGACGGGAACTAGTTAGGGCAGTAACACATTCGATTCAATGCCAGAAGATGTCAACTTCATATAAGGCAATGTGTCAAAATATATCAGCACCAATAACAATTGCCAAGTAGTTAAAGGCCCAGTAGTCAAAAATTTCTCATCAACTGGACCATGAAGATATACTATGGAAATTTGGGGGAAGGAAATCTGTCTTATTAGTCCATATCACTCTATTGTGAAATCTAATATTAAAATGTTATCATTTCTAAGATTTATTTCATCAAATGTCTCATTTCCTAATATGGTATTATAGCCTTGCTTGCCAAATGGACCAGAATCAAATTAACAATAGCTGTAGTACGAAGCAATGGCAAAACTAAAATATAATAAGTGAAAACAAGGCCAGGGACCAAATATGGAACCACCCATCAATTGCTCATCTGTAAATTCAAGTTGAAGATGAAGAAAGCTTTAAAAAGAAGATTCAAAATATCACATCTGAACTGAGAGACTATCAAAGAGCAGAATTAACATGTTCTACACTGATGACAGAAGACCACATGGATACAGATAACATAAAAAACATCATGCCTGAAGATAGCAAGAGGTCATTAAAAAAGGAAAAAAGATCATATCAGGTATCAGAAGATACTTTCTCTTGTATATAAACACACTACAAAACTGTAAGAAATTATGAACTAAAAGGCTACCACAAAATGAAAAAGTATGAATTATAGTGAAATACACCAGGACGTAGAGTTAGAAAACCAAAAGGAATGACTAATCTGAATTTCTCAAGTCAAAATGACTAAAAATAAAATTGAAACCTAGAGTCACAGTATTTAAGGATTATTTGGAAAATATCGAAGAGTTCCACGTCCCAAGACTATGAAAGAAAAGGGATTGGACTGAAGGCTAATAAAAGGGCCTGCTTACTGTTTAACAGAGAAAATCAACTTCTATGGGTCAAGATAACAGTTAGACTTGAAACCATTTGAATGGTTTTTCTTTTCTTTAATTTTTTCTTCTTTGATGGGATTAACAGTTGAGGGGAGGGGCAGGCATGAGAGGGTAGGAGGCAGTAGAAGGGAGCAGTGAGCTAATGACAGGGAGAGGGAAATAGCAAGAGTTCCAAAATTGATAGTGAGGAGGTATAGTGTTCCTGGGTATGTTTGATCAAGTGAAATGTATCCGAGAGAAAATACTGAGAGGTGAATGATGAGTATATATGACAGTGGGACCGGAGGAAAGAAGAAAAAAGAAAAAGAATAAGAGAGGAAAAATTAGATAGATAGATATGTAAATATATAAAGAGTTGTATCTCTCTTAATTAATATATAAACAAAAACAACAATGGAGCAGATGATGACTTTGGCCTCTACTTAGATCTTACAGTACAAGAATGGTTTGCTCTAATAATATGGCACGGTATGATACTCACCTTCCCAATACGATCACTGAAGGCAAAATGGGTGCATAAGCAAATATGGTGAAGAGAGCTGATGGTGTCCAGCTATTAAAAGATATAGTATCTGGGGTCTTAAAGACATTGATATAGTTAAAGTTTATTGTGCCAACCTGGCCGATAAACACATGTGGGGCTAATTGAAGGGTGGAGAGATAAATGGTTTGGTGAGCCTTGCCTTCCTAGTTCTTGGGTCTCTTGCTTTCTGGAGGTCGGACCAGGGTGCAGCTGCCTTAGCCAGTTTCCTGCTTTAGCTGGCAAGGCTCACTTCCTGCAAGACATACCTGAGGAGAAGCCACATGGACCTACTCCAATGAAGCTCTGGGTGCTGGAGCACCTGTGTGGAGACCCCTGCCAGCGCTGAGATGTTTACACATTCACTGACTCAGCTTTCCTCCTGCAGTCGGCATCATTGCATCTGTTTTGCGAGATGGAGGAGGACTTTGTGGATTGGTGTTGGGCATATGGGTTAATGGGTTAATGTCAGACTTCTGGGTTTGGATAGCACTGGGTTGGGATGTTTCTTTGATGCACAATTAACCTTTCTGTAAAACTCTCTTATACATGAGTTTCTGTGGATTTGTTTCTTTAAAGTACCCAGACTAATACAGACCTGAAGTTAAACAAGCACTCATCTAGCACAAAAGTCACAAAGCCTGTCTGGAAAAAGCACACCAGTCTGTGTGATCATGAGATTTCAATAGGAATAGGTATTAGAAGTTCAAAAACAAGAAATAAAATTGATGTGAAGAAGCATTGACAAAGTGGAGACCCCAAACCCAGCTGCAAGATAATTGGACATTCCCTCAGAGAAGGTCTCCATAGATGGGATGACATAACCAGGGTGTGGTATAGCACTGGTGAAATACATAAATAGCCTCTAGTTCTTTAATATTTTCTCCCCTTAATATCATGGTCTTTGTTTTACCTCATTTATCTTGTTATATCTGTTTATGCTCATTCATATAATTAAGTTCATTAGATTCATGAAATCCAAGAAAGATAATCTTTGAGAAACAGTAACAGGAGTTCTGTGATTCATTGATGGTATGGGAAGAGAGTGGGGGAAGAGGGGAAGGGGGAGCTGTAGCAATGATGACTGTGTAACCCACTCAAGGAAACAAATAACAGAATCGTAGGTGAATGGATACATTGGATGGTGTGAGATATGGCAAAATAAAAGGAATATGTAATATTATACTAAGGGTTCCTGGGGGGGTAGGGTGGACGAAGGAGGGGAAAAGGGGAGCTGATATCAAAGAGTTCAAGAAGAAAGAAAATATTTTGACACTAAAGCAATTGCACAATTATGCTTGATCTAAATGAATTATGGACTTTTACAGTATCTGTAATGATTATTAAAAAAAGAAAAATATTGAAGAATGCAAAAAATATCAAGAACATGGAAGGTGGGGGAAATGAGGAGCTAATACTGATGAGTACACAAACAAAGAACATGTTCTAATATTGATTGTGGTGATGATTGTATAACTCTATTTAATATATTTAAACCACTGATTTGTATTTAGTGAAATATATTTCAATATAACTTAGTAAAGAAACTGATAGGAAAATTACAAAACACACAGAATGATTTTTAAAAAATCATTTTATTGGTGGCTCATATAACTCTTATCACAATACATATATACATATATTGTGTCAAGCACATTTGTACACTTGCTGCCATCATCATTTTCAAAACATTTTCTTTCTACTTGAGCCCTTGGCAACAGCTCATTTTTCCCTCTCCCTCCCGTACCCTCCTTCCCTCGCGAACCTTTGATAATTTATAAATTGTCATTATTTTTTCATGTCTTACACTGACCCATCTCTCCCTTCACCCACGTTTCCATTGTCCGTCCCCCAGGGAGGGGGTTATATGTAGATCATTGTGATCAGATCCCCCTTTCTCCCCCCACCTTCCCCTTCCCCTCCTGGTACCGCTACTCTCATTGTTGGTCCGGTGGGGTTCATCTGTGCTGGATTCCCTGTGTTTCCAGCTCTGATCTGTCCCCGTGTATCCTCTGATCTAGCCGGATTCGTAAGGTAGAACTGGGATCATGACAGTGTGGGCGGGGCGGGGGCGGAGGGGAGGAAGCATTAAAGGACTAGAGGAAAGTTTAATCGGTGCTATATTGCACCCTGACTGGCTCACCTCTTCATGTGAGCCTTCTGTAAGGGGATGTCCAATTCTCTGCAGTTGGGCTTTGGGTCTCCACTCTGCTCTCCCCCTCATTCACATTGATGTGAGTTTTTGTTCTGGGTCTTTGATGCCTGATTCCTGATCCCATCGACACCTCATGATCTCAAAGACTGGTGTGCTTCTTCCATGTTACGACATCAACAAAGTCCACATGGAAGAAAGATGCTTTAAAACACGTCAATATTTTAAAATATATAATACAAATGGATTGTTTAAATAAATTTGAAATATGAATATGAAAATGAATAAAATAGATAGTAAATGGATTTTGAACAATCCTGTTATTTGTGTAGCTCTCCTTATGTCCTTTTGAGCTCTGACCAGAATGACCTTCACTAGTTTTAGCGGCAGTCTCTTCAAGGAAATCTGGTTTTTAATATTTGACACTTAAAATTCTTCCAGTCTCAACCCATGCCTCAATCTGAAATCACTGCCACATTTTATATATCTGCCCCAGTATCACCTTGGCCTTCTAGCTTCAAATTCTATCTTAGTTATATAGTGCTGCTCTAACAGAAATGCCACAAGTTAATGGTGTTAACAAACATGCAATTTTTCTTTACAGTTTAGGAGGCGAGCAGATCAAATTCAGAATGCTGACTCTAGAGAAATTCTTTTTCTGTCAGCTCTGGAAGAAGGTTCTCACATCTTCAAATTCTGCTCCCTGATTCCATTGAAATCTCCATTTGTCTTGGCATCTATCTTACCATATATCTGCTTAGTTATTTTATCACTATTGTATCTTAAGAGGATTTGACTAAAAATAGAACTTACACTATCCCTACCTATTTTAAGTAGCAAAGAAAACTCAATCATTGATGAGATTACAGAAACCGCCATAAAGGATAGGCTTTAGAATATATATGTGTGTGTGTGTGTGTATTTGGGGGAGGAGACATAATTGAATTTATAATAATTACTGTGAATTGGAATCCATTTGATGACAACAGGTTTGAATTATCCTCGTTCTTAAAGGTATAACACACATCTACTCTTCTTCATGAACAGGAAATGAACCTAAATTAGTCCAGCTGTTTAATAATAAATTTAAGATGTTGGTGTCCACAATGCTGGGATAGGGAAAAATATAACTTTATTTATATGTATAAACAAGATGAATATCATTCTAATTTTAAGGGAAAAAATTTAAATTGACATTTTAAACCATTATAAACATACCATCTTAAATCAGTAACTAAATTATTAAAACCATTTTTTTAAGATTTTAGAGAAAATATAAGTTCATGTGGTTTGGGGTTTGCAGGTTTAATGTGTAGAAAGCACATGTCTATTTAACATTCTATTGTACAATTGCATAACTGTGATTCAAATTCACTTGTAGAATAGAATTGAGATAAGCTATCTACCTTTACCGACAATATTTTTACAATAAATTCATACAGCCCTGGTGGCACAGCAGTGAAACAGCCGTCAAGTGGTTTGAAACTGCCAGCCACATCTCAAAAGAAAGATGAGGCAGTCTGTTTCCATAAAGATTTACAGACTGCCTAGATGGTCACTAAGCTTGAAATTGACTGCACAACAATTAGTTGTTTATTTTATTGTCAATGTTTTATCAATTACAAATTTTAAATGATACCGTATTACATTTTATTAATGTTAGAAACTAGAGGGTAATATTAGTGGTTAACCAGAAATTAGGTAAAAATATGTTTCTGAAATTTACTAAATTTCAATAGGCTTATTAATATGATGATCCATACAGTGACATATCTTATAATTCTTTAAAAAATCATTTTATTGGATGCTCATACAGATCTTATCACAATCCATACATATATCTTTTGTGTAAAGCAAGTTAGTACATATGTTGCCATCATCATTTTCAAAACATTTCCTTTCTATTGAGCCCTTGGTATAGGCTCCTAATTTTTTCCTCTCTCAAACCAACTTCCCTCCCTCATGAACCCTTGATAATTTATAAATTATTATTATTTTGTCATGCCTTACACTGACCTATGTCTCCCTTTATCCATCCCCCTAGGAGGGAGTTATATGTAGATCATTGTGATTATTTCCCCTTTTCTCCACCCACTTTCGCTTTGCCCTCCTGGTATCTCTACTCTCATTATTAGTCTTGAGGGATTTATCTGTCCTGGATTCCCTGTGTTTCCAGCTCTTATCTGTATCAGCGTATATGCTCTGGTCTAGCTGAATTTGTAAGGTAGAATTTGGGTCATGACAGTGGGGGGAAAATGCATTAAAGAACTAGAGGAAAGTTGTATGTTTCATCGGTGCTATGCTGCATCCTGAGTGGCTCATCTCTTCTTTGTGACCCTTCAATAAAGGGATGTCCAATTGTCTACAGATTTGCTTTGGGTTTCCACTCCACAATCCCCCTTATTCACAGTGATCCGATTTTTTGTTCTAGGCCTTCGACGCCTTATACCTGATCCCATAGACGCCTCATGATCACACAGGATGGTGTGTGTCTTCCTTGTGGACTTTGTTGCTCTTTTCCTGAGACCCTTCAATAAATGGACGTCCGATTGTCTACAGATGGGCTTTGGGTCTCCACTCCACAATCCTCTGTGTTAATCTGGGTTGACTAGAGAAACAAATTCTTAAACTCTCATATGTTTATAAGAAAGAGATTTACATAAAAGAGCAATTGAACATTGAGAAAACATCCCAGCCAAGGCCAGATGAAGTCTGTAAGTCTGATATTAGCCCATATGTCTGATACCAATCTATAAAGACCTCTTCAGACTCACAAAACACATGCAATGACACTGAATGTAGAAGAACACAGGCAAGTGGGTAAAAAGTCTTTGGATCCAGTGGCAATGGAAACATCTCAGTTCTGGTAGGGGTCTGTGCATGGCTCTCTGCCCACAGGGCTGCATCAGGGTGGGACCATTTGTCTTATCAGTTGCTGTGTCTCTCAGGGTGCCGCAGAGAGAAGTGTCTCCTGCCTCCAAGGAGGAAGTACTGGATTTTCCAGAATTCTCAGAAGGCCATGCCCACACAGAGGCCTACTGGGCTATGATCTGATTGACAAGCTAAACTTCACCCCTACACTCTTAATCCTCAAATTGACAAAGGATTATATATCTAACACACCCACTCATTCACAGTGATATGATTTTTTGTTCTAGGTCTTTGATGCCTGATACCTGATCCCATAGACACCTCATGATCACACAGGCTGGTGTGTGTCTTCCATGTGGACTTTGTTGCTTCTCATCTAGATGGCCTCTTGTTTATCTTCAAACCTTTAAGGCTCCAGACACTATATCTTTTTTATAGCCAGACACCATAAACGTTCTTCACCACATTTGCTTATGCACCCATTCTATCTTCAGTGATCATGTCAGGAAGGTGAGCATCATGGAATGCCAGGTTATTAGAACAAAGTGTTCTTGCATTGAGGGAGTACTTGAGCAGAGGCCCAATGTCCGTCTTCTACCTTAATGCTTACATGTAAATACAAGTACATGCAACCATTTCCCTATCTTTAGATATCAATATATGTACATATGTACATGTCTATATTCGGACCTCTATAAATGTCCTTTCTCTCTTAGGTCTTTCCTCTATTTCCTATTCTGCTCCTCTTGTCCCACTATTATGTTCAGCCTTCATTCAGGTTTCAGTAATTCCTCTCGGTTACATTGCCCTTGATCAAGCCCTACCCAGCATCCTATGATCTCCTTGCCATCAGTTTTAGATCACTTATTCCTTTGTCCCTGGGCTTCTTATCACCAACTTCCTTTCCCTTGCCTCCCCCTCTCCTGTGTCCCCCTGGAACCATCGGTTCTGTTGTTTTCTCCTCTGAATTGTTACAATTCTTACTATTCTAGAAATAACAATTCAATTTTGTAAAGATTTGCCATAAGACATTTATAAAATGTTTAGTTACTTTGAAGATTACATAGAAATATATTAATTTTAATATAAACATTGACATCAAATTTAATGGAAAGTTCCATTAAAATTATAAGTATGATATGTGTGCATACAGCTTCAGAAGAGAATAGTATTTTATTTAAATTGAGATTACAAAATATTGGTTACTAAAAATAAAGATTTAGTGTTGATGTTTTATTTAATATAAACAAATCATGCGAATACAAATTTTTTAAAAATTTGTTTTCTCACCTTCCTTGATATTTTTTAAATAGATGTTAATTATATTGTCATGTTAAAAAGCTCAACACATTATGCTGGCAAGGCTTAGGGGAAAAATCCAATAAACTCACTTCAGTCTAAATCACCATCAGGGGAAGAGAAGCAAGTGTGTGTCAGTGTGCTCAGTATTGTAGCCCAGGGGGAACATAACACTTGCTATGTGTGTGGGGGAAAAACAGCAGGGCTTTTCAATAAAAAGAAGACAGAGGGAAAACTTGTGATCACAAAACAGAAAAGCATATTGCTGATAAGACATAAGTGTTAGAGGTTTTCTACAACCTCAAGCTGTGCTTCTCCCAACAAAAATCTCAAACTAATTTACACAAGGCAATTTTAGTTGCACAGCCAGAAAGAACTGTGAAAAATGAAATTAGTTGTTCTTTTACTAAGGATGATTCATTGCAAACTTCTGAAATGCTTTTCTCTTTTGAGCTCTGTTGAAATAACTGACTCTAGAATTGCTGCATAAAATTATCCATTTATTTTAAAGCAAGGAGAAGAGTGGTTTATAAATATATTTTGAGGTGTTTCTGCCTGTTCTTCTATATACTATATAATTTGTATCACAGGCCTATATCTGGACAAAAGAATAGATAAACTCTTCCTTAGAACATTGCCTTAATTAAAGCGGCACCATCACCCTTGGATCCTTCTCTATTGCTCATCCAGGAAGGAGGGTCTAAACAAGAGCAAATATCTGACACCCTAATCACCCCTGGCTTTTCTACATCTTTTATATTTCTTTTTGGCCTTAAATACATAGAATGTCTCATTAATTTACAAAGTGAAAAATGACAGTTTTCCACATCAAAATGTAGAGTGTTTCTGAAACCATGAGTTTTCCCGATTAAAAGAAAATTATAATCATTTAATGAAGCTGATTATGTTGAACTAAGTCAAATAAATTCCAATATCTGATTTACTTATATTTATTACCCTCCAGACATGATTGGCCACAGCCACTTGAGCATGGCTGTATTTATCACTCATACATAATTCTGATTAGGCGCATTTTTTCCCAGGGACAGAAGAGCCAGAGGAAACATCAACATCAGAGGGAAGTGACAAACAGGTTTTCACTGTGAGTAAATCCATTCACAAAAGAAAATGAGGGAATTCTAGCACTCCCTAACTTAATTTACTCAGGTTAAATTGCAGTCATTATATTTCTGTCACCAGAGTATTTTTTAAAGGGAAGTTCTGCCTTTTCAAAGCCATGGAATCTATTTCTGCAAGCCTACTAAACATTAGCTATGGGGAAAATGTGTTGGATGAGATTCTTAAAAAAAACTTACTGCTCTTCAGAGACAATCTTATTACTCTATGATACAAACCCTGTTTTTATAGAATTTAAAATGCATTTCTTAAAAAATAAAAAAAGTAACCTAAACACACACACAGTCTCTCATCCTAATATTTATTAACTCTATGTACCATTTTCAATCCTGCTCCCCTATTGAAATTATTTTATTAATTTTTTTCATTAAATTCTATGGAAGGTGAAGACACCCTACACAAATGTAGCCTTCAAGTAAGCACTTAAGCCTGAAACTTACAGACTTTTACATTTACCTCTTTTCTCCTTCTTTCTCATGATCTCTGTTGCATATGTCTATAAGTGACTCCCATGAAGCTAATTTGTTTACTACTTCCTGAATATATGAACCCTGTTTTATTTAGCCACCCTGCAGGGGATTTCAGGTACTTGTACATCTTCTTTTCTGTGAAGTCTTCCAGGAACTACACACATTTTAAGGTCATTTATAATGCCTGTAAGTTTGGTAAGTTTCCTAAACATGAACCAACAATCCAGTAATTACTCTAAAACATGTTGACATCATAAGTGCACAATTTTCTGCACCTCCACACAGCTTCTTTGCTGTCGATGTCTACCACTGTATACACAAAAGTTATTAAACTAGTGAGGCTGTTCTGTGCCGTTGAGTCACTCCCGGTGACCCAATAGGACTGAGAACGGCTTCTTCGGGTTTCCTTGGCTGTGATCTTGACAGAAGCAGATGAGTAGGTCTGTTCTCCTGTAGAGCCCTTGTGACTTCTCATCGCTGACTTTTTGGTTCGCACCTAAGACTCAACTATAGTGCCATCAGGACTTCAAACTACTGATCAAAGGTAAAATAATACCCTACAAAGCTAAGGGCTGCCTTAACCATTTGCATTTTATTATAAACATTAATTGGAGCTAATTCCCTGTGATCCTATGGCAACCAAGGTTAAATGTGTCCCTGTAGCAGCAATATTTGATATAAATGAAGGGTGAATATATAAAATATATCCACCTGCATCATAAAGGCTAGGGGTAAAATTCAAGTTTTGAGTTTAGTGGAAAGCAAAGGGTGAGCCAGTGCAGTTGCATTACTGGGCCTAAGTGAGAAACCGTTAAGTTTAAAGTAACTTAATTAAGTTGACCAACAATGGCAGCAGAGGTCGTTTAAAGGAGCCTGAGTGCAGAGCCGATGTGAGAAGCTTGTGCAGTTCCTGCTAAATGTCCCTAAGCGGGACAGTGTGGATGGGAAAGTGACTCAGGTGAAACATGTTAGCATCTTTGTTACTGAAAACTTTTCATCCTTGCTTCTTTCTTTCCAAACTCCTTCTTTTCTTCCTCTTTTCTCCTTTTTTCATGGCTCTTTGTTATTCTTTCTTTTTATTTCGTTCTAAAGATAATGTAGCTATTGTTTTAGTTATAGAGGCTTAATAGCATTGGTTCCATTTAAGAGTGATTGCATAGAGGTGGGACAACTGTTATGAAAGATTCGACTTGCCTGTTGTAGCAGAGGGGGAAGGCATGGAGAGAGAGTGTATCACTTCTCAGGGACCAATATATCATTGTTTTGGCTGACACCCTGGGACCCCTGGTGTTTACACCCTTAGGGACTTCTAGTTTCCACTCTGGCATATAAAGAGCTTCAGTCTACAGTTTCAATCTCATGGAAAAATTACTAATGAAAAAACTACAAACCACGAACTCTTCGTGAGAGAATTGAGATTGTGGGTCAAACCACATTTCTGCATTATTTACTTTTCTCTCATTGGTAGGCTACAAAGGTGCTGTGTGACCAGGTATGCTGTATTTCAACCACTCCCAATGATTCCCTACATATTTGCAATAAAAGTCACAGGAGGAAAGCCAGATCTGACCTCCTCTGACTTCCTTATGGTCAAGAGGCAGAAGTCAGTCATGCGTCCACCCTCCATCATTCTGTACCCACTGTGTGACACCAGCCATTCCTCCCATGGCTCTCTAATTGTATGCTGGGTTTACTGATCTATTGGAATGTTGCTGTTCTTGTTAGGTGCCATTGACTTGATTCTAACTTATAGGGACCCTATATACAATATACATTTACCAAATATATGCTATATACATTTACCAAATCCTAGTTGAAGGAAAGTGGAAACTCCATAAGATAAATAATTTCAAAAGGCTGATTTGATTAATCACTTGTCTTGATGTTAATGTATTATATACCATTTTGTTATGTAGTATTCTGGTAAATCCTGTAAGCATATGCTGTCATCACTTTCTCAAAACATGAAACACTGCCCGGCTCTATGCCACCCCCACATTTTTTCTTGTGTTTGAGCCATTGTTGCAGCCACTGTGCAAATCCATCTTATGAAGGCCCTTCCTCTTTTCTGCTGCACCTTTATTTTGTCAAGTATGGTGTCCTTGTCCCGGAATTGGTCTCTGGGGACATGTACTTTGGACGTGCTGTCAGGAAAGACCAGACCCTGGAGAAGGACATCATACTTAGTAAGTTAGATATGCAGTGAAGATGAGGAAGGCCCTCAATGAGAGGGATTGACACATTAATATAAAGCTAGATGCATATTCTTAAGTAATTAAATACTGTTTAATTAAATAAACACTGTTTAGTTGAATAAATAGATGCAATTATATAGGTACAAAGTTAAAGCTTAATTTGAAAAATGCAAATCATTATTGCAATACAAGCATCAAGAATTACTATAATAATGACCAGAGATAAAGGTCTATCTTTAATAAAGCAAATTATTCCCAAGACTTCATGATAGTTTACATTGAAATATTTCTTCTTAAATATGGTTTCAGGTGTTTTCACAAAAGGCAATTTACATGCCACAAGGAACAAAACTGAGATATTCACAATATTGCATATTTACAGATTACTGATCCTTGACATTCTCAAGAGTACATTCTTTATTACTGATTGTACATTGTTTCATGTTCTGAGAAAGTGATGACAGTATATGTTTACACAATTTCCCAGAATACTACATAACAAAATGGTATATACTACATTAATATCAAAACAAGTGATTAATTAAATCAGCCTTTTGAAATTATTTATCTTATGGAGTTTCCAATTTTCTTCAACTAGAATTTTGTAAATGTGGCACATATATTTGTTTCCAAAGTTTAATATTTTATATATATTTTTAATTTACTCATGAATTTCAACAGTATTTTTTCTTATACCTAGAAATGTCTACAAAATATTGAACATTAGAATTAATTTCAGAAGAGTTGGATGTTGTTTGTATATCATTTGACTGTAATAGGCTGCAAAAAGAGAAGGAATTTTTAGTAGAAAATCATTGAGCTGGGAATCAAAAAGCATGAGGGTAAGCAAAAAAAAACCTATTAATTTAAAATCATGGAATTTTGTTAAGCAAAGGTATCATAATGTAAAGCTACTATTTGTTAATTTATCCCTCCTTTCCATCTGTCTAGCCCTTCTCTGAAGAATTGTGTGTGCTTGGGTTTACACCTGGTCAAAACGTCAGTTCTGACATCCTGAAATCACTCAAATGTGGTTCCTTTTCAATGTACTTTTAGGAACATAGTGAATTCTAAAGGAGTAATATCATAAGAGCATAGAGTGAATGGAATTCAAGACTATAGGGTGAGTGCAGTAAGGGTTCAAATTTAATTATCAAAGGCCAGCTCTGGCAATCTTCAGGGGGAGGGGAGATATATTGTCCTGGATGAGGGGAGGGGGAGTTGTCTGTGAAAATTCCAGGGCTTTTCTTTTTAATTAGTGTGGTTTTGAGTTTTCTTAAAATTTCTTCCTAATAAATCTCATATTTTTCCTGTCATTTGAGGGACATTTTCAAGTGTTTCCCTTTTGAGACCCAAACAAAATGTTGCCATAACTTTCTGGGCATATCCTTCAGCCTTGAGTCTAGCTGGCATAGCAGATTCCTTCAGAAACTATTGCTTTGATTGGATATTTTCATTGAAGGCACCCTCGTGAGATGACAACAAGCATACTACTGTGAGAACTTCCGTGTAGCCATCTACTAATCGAAGAGACATGTTTAAGCATTTTTTATTGGAAGTAAAACTGTGCAAGTCTGAACTGTAACCCTCATAGGAATACTACTGTACCCTAATTCTAGCCACCTTTACTAGCTAAACATTTATTAAGATTACTAGCTATTAACACATGTCTCTTTAAATATGTGCATAAACATATATCTACATATTGTTAAACATGTATATATTGTTAAATTGAAAAGTATGGATTTTAGTGTAATACTTCAATGGAGCCAGTACAGAAGATTTAAAGAGATGTCCAAGCCCTCCTAATATTTAAAAATATTCCAGATGGTTCTGAAACAGGTAATCTATTGACCATTCTGTAAGACATGTTGGTTTTTAAATCTCTACTTGTCTGCTAAACAAAATGGTGGCAATTCAAACCCACCCAGTGGCAAGCTGCCCAGATAAAAATTACTTCCTAAAATTCCCTATGGGGCAATTCTACTTTTTCACAAAGGCCCTATTAGAGAGAATCAGTGTAATGGCACCAAACAATCACATTGCTTATTTAAAAATTTTCGGCATAGTTTTAGATTTAAACAACAATGATTTAAAGTCACTATTCTTTTGAACTTCATCCTACAATTGATGTTTATGGTCTAGAAAGTAATTGCTATCATTTTATATTTCTCTCCTCAATTGCTTTTTTATTTTCTTCAAATTATGTCAATCGCTATTTTAAACAATATATTTTACATCCAAGCTTTATTTCACTTATTCAATCTTTTTTCCATTACAACCTAGTTTTGCCCATTTGTTTCTATTATAAACCTCTGAAACCTGGATGCTAATCCTTCCTTGGGGCTTATGTACTATATATGAGAATAAGCCTAAAATTATTACTACTGGTATTTGATTGGGCTTATTCCCAGTAAAATGTCTCTTGCGATGTTTCACTCGTCAGGAGATGGCTGTCGTCAGTGCTCTCAGGAATACCCTTCACCTGCTCTCAGTAGAGTATCCTAACAAAGCAGGATACTTTTTTTGTCATGAAAAAAACCTTGGCAGTCAAAACTACTATAAATTTTTAACAAAACTGAAGTGGAAAGTGTCCCAAATGATTGGAGCATTGCAACAATTTATAGGAAATGAAAGTCAGGACAACTGAACATTAATTTCTGGCAGAGAGGCCAACTCAAAAGATGTGGGTGACTGATTTGGGGGACAATTTCAAAAGACTAATCTTGATAAAATATCACAAAGAATATAGGTAACTGAAGGGACTTATTATGAAGAAGTTTCCAGAAAATCATAGCCAAAGCATGTTAGTCACTTAGTGAATCAATGTTGAATAAAATAATATATGAGTGTTTCCCCTTGGCAAGAAAAAACCCATCTGTCCCTTAGACTCTGCAAAGTGGATCCAGTCACAGTAGCATCCTGGGTAGAAGTAAGATTCCAGTGATCTCCAAGTCCCAGCTTAAAAGGAAGACTTTGGATGTCTCCATATCCCATTAAGAAAGCCCCTGATGTAACTGAAATTTGTAAGGAAAAACAAAAAACAAAAACAGATATCCTGCCCCCTGTGTAACAAGGTCCAAACTGTCCCTGGCTTCTGGCAAGGAAGATTCAGACTGTCCCAGTCAACCCAGCAAAGATTTCCCCAGCCATCCGAACAACCCAACAAGGAAGGTCTTAGACATATGACATACATGACTCGTGCTCCCCACCCCACGCCCCCCAAAAGAATAGTAGATCACTTCAATGAACCACTCTCAAAAAAAAAATCAGAAAAGAAACTCAATAGACACAAAGTTAAACAACCCAGTCAAGTAACTTTACTTCTTAGACAAAAAAGGAGCACTTTACCCAACCAGAGAATTTTACTTACCACCTCCAACAACAACAAAAACAACACAGTATACATTCTTCTTAAGTACACATGGAACATTCTCCAGACTAGCTCACATGTTAGGCCAAAAAGTAAGCTTTAATACATTTAGATGTTGAGATTCTGCAACACACTTTCTCAGACCATAACACTAAAAAATGGAAACTGAGCAACATAATACTTAAAAATGAGTGGATAACAGAGCAAATAAGAGGTGCCAAGTTTTAAAAATCCTTGGAAAAAAATTTTTTTTGTACACAGCAAAACAGTGATCAGAGGAAATTTATAGCAAGCAATACACATGTGAAAAAAGGGGGGGGACCAAAATCAATGCATTAACACAGGATCATCAAAACTAGGACAAGGGAAAAAATAAACCAGCCACCAACAGGATAAAAAAATGATGAGTATAAGAGGAGAAATAAATGAATTAGAAAACAAGTAAATGAAAAAAATCAACAAGACAAAAAAAAAGTGTTGGTTAGATTTTATGATAACTGCACATATCTACATGAAGGTAGAAGTGGAACTCAACTTACCAGTCAGATCACAATCTGATGACACCTCCTTGTGGCTGGGACCTGTTGTATAAAAGATCCTTTAAGCAGATCCAAGCCCTATCTTGCACTTTCACGTTCGGCTAAATCTGAATCATGCCTCTGGTTTGATTCAGATCACATGTTGAGGTACCTGCTGATCCCCAGAGCTGTCAGTGGACTGCCAACCTTGGATTCATTCAGCTGACTTTGGATGTACTCAGCTCAGCATCCACCAGTCTATGCCCCCCCCCCCCCAATTTGCTTTCCTGCTTCCTGTTTATCAATTCCTGCAGATACACTATCAGGAGAACCCTCCAACTTACATCTGACCTATGGACTTGACTTGGACTAGACTTATGTATGTGGCATTAGGATTGGAGGAAGGCTTATTGACAACTTGTGGTATGCAAATAACAATCTTTCTTGCTAAATGGGAGGAGGACTTGAAACATTCGGTGACGAAGATTAAGGATTGTAGCTCAGGGAAGCAGCAATTAAGAGATCAAAAGATGTGTTGCCAAGAATACTTTCTTCCATTAAATTGGCATTCTATGATGCTCACCTTCTCGACACAACCGCTGAAGACAAAGCGGGTGAATAAGCAAATGTGGTGAAGAAAGCTGATGGTGCCCGGCTATCAAAAGATATAGCGTCTGGGGTCTTAAAAGCTTGAAGGTAAACAAGCGGCCAGCTAGCTCAGATGCAACAAAGATCACATGGAACAATATATCAACCTGTGTGATCACGAGGTGTCGAACAGATCACTGAAGACAAATGGGTGCATAAGCAAATGTGGCGAAAAAGCTGATGGTGCCCGGCTATCAAAAAGCATAGCGTCTGGGGTCTTAAAGGCTTGAAGGTAATCAAGCGGCCATCAAGCACAGAAGCAACAAAGCCCACATGGAAAAAGCACACCAGCCTATGCGACCACAAGGTGTCGAAGGGATCAGGTATAAGGCATCATCAGAACAAAAAATCTTACCATAGTGAATGATGGGGGGAGTGCGGAGTGGAGACCCAAAGCCCATTAGTAGGCCACTGGAGATCCCCTTGCAGAGGGGTGTCGGGGAGGAGATGAGCCAGTCAGGGTGCGATGTAACAATGATGAGAAATACAACTTTCCTCTAGTTCCTAAATGTTTCCTCCCCGCTCCCACTACCATGACTCGAATTCGATCTTGCAAGTCAGGCTAGACCAGAGGAGGTACACTGGTACAGATAGGACCTGAAAATACAGGGAATCCAGGACGGATGAGCCCTATAGGACCAGTGGTGTGAGTGGCGAAACAGGGAGGGTAAAGGGAGAATGGGTAGGAAAGAGGGAACCGATTACATGGAACTGTGTGTGACCTCCTCCCTGGGGGACAGACAACTGAAAAGTGGGTGAAGGGAGACGTTGGACAGGGCAAGATATGACAAAATACCCATTTATAAACTATCAAGGGCACATGAGGGAGGGGGGAGCGGGGAGGGAGGGGAAAAATGTGGACCTAATGTTGGGGGTTTAAGTGGAGAGAAAATGTTTTGAGAAATGATGTACAAATGCGCTTTACACAATTGATGTGTGTATGGATTGGGATAACAGTTGTATGAGCCCCTAATAAAATGTTAAAAAAAAAAAAAAAGGTGTGTTGCACAGGTAAATCTGCTTCTCAAGACCTCTTTAGAGTATTAAAGAGCAAGGATGTTACTTTGAGGACTAAGGTGTACTTGAGCTAAACCCTGTTATTCTCCATTGCATCAAATGCATGTGAACAGTGGACATTGAATAAGTAAGCTCTTAAAAGAATAGATGCATTTGAATAGTGGTGCAGGAAAAGAATATTGAAAGTACCACAGACAGCTAAAAGGACAAACTTCTCTTAGAAGAAGGAAGGCCACAATGCTCATTCTATGAGCATTACAGACGTTGAACATATTGTCAGGAGAGACTGATATCATGCTTGGTAAAGTGGAGGGCAGCAAAAAAGAGAAGGCCCTCAATGAGATGGATTGACATCATGGCTGCAACAATGGGCTCAGGCATAGGAACAATTAAAAGATGGTGAAGGACTGCACAGCGTTTTATTCTGTTGTGCATAGGGTTGTTATGGGTTGGAACCAACTCCACACCTAAGAATAGTACCATCAGATTTTCCTACTTCTACAATGGTATAAGCCATTTCTTTATATAAGTCTTGATATAAATGTGAAAAAAAGAGGAGAAAAAACAAAATCAATGCCTTAACACAGTATCTTCAACAACTAGAAGCACAGACAAAATAAACCCTCAACTAATAGAAGGGAAAAAAGTTGAAAATTAGAGCATAAACCATAATCTAGAAAATAGGAAATATACATTCATATACAAGTGTGGTTGCTTTTGCTTCTCTAGAGAATCTAACCTAACACAATACCTAAATATGAAACACATATCTATAAAGCTTTTTGAGAAGAATGGATCTTATTTGGATCCTAATGTGAATAAATCAAACATCAAGCTCCCTTTGAAAAGGCTATGGAAAATATAACTTGGCCCTAGTTTCAGATACTTGGGTTATGGAAAAAATCAAGTTGGATAATGAAATTTTGGTGTAGACTTTTAGAACACTATTTGATATATATTCAAAATTCAACATTCATGAATAAAATGATGGTGTCTTGAGTTACTTTAAAATGTATAATCAAAGGGTGAAAAGGTCTTTCAGTGAGCAAAACAAAAATGTCACATTTTGAAGTTTCTTTCCTAAGTGTGTTTAAACAGTTTCATAAATATTAAAGGAAAGCTTTTTCTAAATAATGCATAACTAGGGTGAGACTCCAAGCCACATAACAGGAGAAGATATTACTAACCTATATAAATCACAAAGGTCAAGCATTCATTGTATGTATACAGTTATCCCTCAGCACATGTGCAGCATGGGTTCCAGGAACCCTTTTGAATATAAAAGTCTTCAAATGCTTAACTTATTCATGGAAAATGAGGTATATTTGCATATAATTTAAAGAGATCCTCCAGTGTACTTTAAATCAGTTCTCAATTACTTCTGGTATGTAATGCTATATAAATGCTTTATAATTTTCACTCACATTGTCTCCTAGTCTTAGAGGAATAACATTAACCACTTGATCAATTTTAAAGATTTTTTTTCACCAAAACAAATATTACACATAATACTAGTAGCAAATGAATGAGTTTTATAGCAAACAATGCTGAGACAATGAGTTCTGTGAAATAGAAAGTGATACCTGGTTATGCCTACATATAATTTCATTTATGGAGGTCCATAGTAGAGGTTGACACAATACACATTCAAGTTATATTTTTGGAAGGTTTTTTCTGAATATGTTTAAACCAAAATTGTTTGAATCCACGGAATCAGAGCCCATAGATTCAAGGGCCAACTATATGCAATATTTATCTGTATCTGTATTCTAGCATCCAGCAAGGAAAGAAAGCTCAGTTCTACTCACACAGATGAAACAAATAAAAATGTCCAATAATTACAGGAAAAATGTGCTTAGTATTATAATATTATGTGAAACAGATTCCATTTTAATCAATCCACAGAAATATCATCACTTGTTAAGATATACTACTAATACTAAGAATAGGTGAGTTTTCATATATACATCAAAAGGCTAAAATATTAAAATAATTAGGGAAATACTTTGAATTACTAACTAAAGTTATACATATGCATTTCATGTCTATATATATTATATAAAAATATTAATTGCAAGATAAGCCATATAGGAAACATCTGGAATGTCCAGCAACTGTACAAGCAATGACAACTCAATGCTACTGAGTCTATGTCACCTCAGAGTGTATTCTTTATAACGGATAGAACTGCCACTGTAGCTTTCAGAGAGAGCAGAAAGTCTTTCTCCTGCAGACAGTCTGGGGGTTTCAAATTGCTGACCTTATAGATCACAGCCACTACCACTACACCACCAGAACAGATAAATTGTGTTATATTAACTGGAATATTAACCTTTGAAAAGGGCAAACTCTACCTACATACACATGTTTATATAAATATGACAGCATAGTACTGTGTACTCACATGCACACCAAAATTAGTCACAGATGAATACTAGTGTTGCATGATTCTAGAGAAAGGAAACTATTGAATAAATATAACATTATTTATAGTAGTATATGGTGATGCATGCATAAATGAGAAATCAAAGTGAATCAGGATGGTAGCTATCTCTGTTCTACTATAAGAAATAATTATTTCTCAGTTTCCTGGTAGATATAATCTAGTGTCATATGGGACAGGCTGGGTGTTGCTGTGGTGCTTGAAGTAGCTTCAAGCTACTCACTGCCACCAAGTCAATGCTGACTCATAGTGACCCCTTGTGGGTTTCCGAGGAGAAAACCTAGACTTTCTCCTGTGAAGAACTTGAGGGATTTGAACTGCCAACCACACAGATCACAGCTCAATGCTTACCCGCTATACTAACAAGTCTCCACTGGTATTTAAGCTATCAGCAGGACTGTGCATGGTGCATTGGTTTCACCATAACTTTGCAAATAAGACCGAGCAGAAAGAAAGGCTTGCCAATCCATTTCTGAAAATTAGCCATTGAAAGCTCTGTGACTGACAGCAAAATTATCTGACATAATGCTGCAAGATGAGCCCCTTATTTTGGAAAGGACTCAAAATATATACTGACTCTCCATACGGACTCACTTCGAGTAAAGATCAGGAGAATGGCAGGGTACTGGACAGCAGTACTCTTTTTCTCTACACAAGGTCACTATAAATCAGAGCAGACTCAACCGCATACAACAACAATGAAAATTACCTGTACGGAGGGAAAAATAGTATACTAACTATTAGGAGCACACAGCAGGAAGGTCAGCTCCAGTAAGGTTATAATTGCTTTCTGTCTTGAACTAAAATAGATTATGCAAGATTTTTTACTTTTTAAAAATAATTTCTTGTGAAATTATTCATGTGCTTGCTATTGTTCATATCCATATATGTTTTATACTCTAATACACTTCTGACAATATCTGTTTTACTGAGAATGCAGGTTAGTATTAAAATCAGATGGTGCAAACATCACAATAGTGTATATACAAAATAGAAGATTCCACATATATCGATTGAAAATCACAAAAATGGCAGAAAATTGTTGGGCAGGAATCTACTCCACTTATGAGGAATGCTATCAATTAAGTTCTGTAATGTGCTGCACCCCACAACTCATTTTGATAGTGTGCAGCCCCAAGTAAGAAAAAAGATATACCTTTGGTCTTTTGGTTGACGCCACGAAGCTAGAGGTTCGGAGTCTTTGGAGTTTTGTTTGCCCCTCTCCCCTGAATTGGGCAGCGAAGATAGTAGCAGTTGCAATAATGATTCCTTTAAATCATATGGAGAGAAAACAATCGTCTTGTATTGTGTGGACTACTTAATCCTTCTGCCAAATTGTGATGTGAGAATGAACCTATGCCTTCAGAAAATCCCAGTTATGAAGATTCCTTCCCTACAGATGAGGTAAAATATCTTGATAGGAGACCAATCAGAGAATACAAAGTGGATAAATGGGATAAAAGTGACATGCTGTATATAAAAGTACTGCTTGAATGGTAAAAGATCTATCTGGGAATGCATTCTAAAATACTCTCTTCACAGCTATAACAACAGGAAAAGAAACCTAAAATTCTGGACAACTTCAAACGGGTCTGAAAGTCAGGTAATTCATCATAATGGATCTTGTAGCAGTACATCTGAAAGGGTTTGATTACAATAAACCCTCTTGTAGATAACTTCTTTGTGAAAATGACAAATGAAGAGAGTGGACTTCACACAATTGTATGATAGAAAAGAAGAGAGTGAACTCTTTATGACCAGGAGAATAAACGCAATAGTGACATGTTAGCACTTCGAAAGAAAATTGCTGGCTGAAATAGACTCTGTGCTTGACTCTGCAGTGTACACGGCAATTTCACCAGGTGCTGGATAGGTAACTTAATAGGCTCGCCCACTCAAAGTCACTCAAAGTTAGATGGAGGAAGAAGTATTTGGAATATTCTCAAGTGCCTATCCCTTATATTTTTAAGTGTTTCATGGTATATTTAACACAATAAGAAAATAGTCTATGATTTTCTCCAAACCTCATTACAACATTACAACATCTTTAAGTAGTGACGCCACAGGTTACATTCCCCCTTCGCATCCCACATACCCAAGTCACCGCAAGTGACAAGCCCTCCAGAGTTGTGATGAGACGCTGGGGCCAGTGGTGCTGTGCCATCTGAGCAAAAGTGTTCTTGAGCCTCTTCAATAATGAATTCTAATCAGGTAGATTATTTGTTCTGAATATGTGGTTTTTTTCGGAGACCATGATGGGAATACTGTTGAGCAATTTTCAAAAGCAGAATTGGCTACTGCTGCTACAGAGACTTCCCTGCCTTCCTGACTCTGGTCTTGCATTCCACTGACGTGCCCACACAAAAGCACTAATGCTTAATAGAGTCCGTTAAAAGTCTTCAATTTCGAGTAAGAACCCATGTTTTCTATTTGATAAGCAATTATTACTCCATAGGGGGGAAATCACAGTCAGCAATAACTCTAATCTCTCAAATACTTAAATCAACTCTTCTCTCAGTGCCAGGAATATAATGATTTTCTCATAATGTATTCACTCCAAGTTTGAACTTCCAGCTGCACTAACTTTTTTCTTTAAATTTTGATTTGTGCCCAGTCCTAAAGTATTTTCCACATTAGAGAAGACTTTTTTTTCTTTTTGATAAAGCTCCTTCTTAAATTTTCTATCTCTTAAGAAAGTAAGCTTCTGAAATCACCAGGTTGAAATCAAAGCACATGGACATCTTTCTTTGTTCAAAAGGTTATAGAATTTCTTATGCCACAAAGAGTACTTAAAGGTTTTTATTGCTTAAGATTAAAGACTACAGTTTTTAGTATGGATCACATCTCAACAGAAAACAAAAATCCTTAAAACTGGACCAATAGGCAACATAAAAGCAAACAGAGCAAAAGTTGAGCTTGTTGAGAATTTCATTTTCCTGCGATACACAATCAAAGCTCATGGCAGCTACCGTCAAATAAAAAGATGAATTAGTTTGGACAAATCTACTGCAAAATGCTTCTTTAAAATATTAATGAGCAAGGCTGTCACTTTAAGAACTAAGGTATGCATGACCCACACAGTGGCATTTTTAGTCTTTTCCTGTGTGTGCCAAACCAGGACAATGGATAAGGAAGAGTGAAGAAGAAATGATGCTTTGAAGCATGGTGCTATTGAAAGATATTAAATATATGGTAGACTGCCAGAAAAATCAAACAAATCCACTTTCGAGGAAGTCTAGCCAGAATCCACCTTAGAAATGAGGAGTTTGATACTGCATCTCACATACTTTGAATGTCTTATCAAACGGACACATTTTTGGAGAAGATCATTAAGTTTCGTAGAGTATCAAAAAAAAAAAAAAAAAAAGGAAGACCCTCAGGGCGATAGTCTGACACAGAACCTGCTACAATGGGCTCAAACATAACAATTGGGAAGATGGGAAATGATCAGGCAGTCTCTCCTTCTGTTGACAAAGGTTCACTGTGAATCAGACCTGCTGGTGGCACATTACTACAACAACAGAAAGAGTTAGTTCACATATCTCCCATTTATAAGGTATAATTAAATCTTTTATTAGGTTCTATGCTGCTTTTACACTAATTATCATTTTACAGGTCAATTTTCCATTCAGCAATCCCTACATACTTGTTTAGGTCTTTGATTGTAATCCCCACATTCTAGCCTGGCATGCCATGTCCTCTCTGTGTTTTCTGTTTCCAATCCTTGTTTCCTGATCTCTTCTGAACTTTGTCCTTGAGTAAATGCTACCCTTTTATATCAAATGGCTGATTATTCTAAGGTACGCTTACCTCCCAACTGTTAATGTTTCCTTATACACCTGTCTGTCAGCAAAGAAGATTGAAGGTGCCATGGACTGACAAAAGAACAAACCGGTTTGTCTTGGGAGAGGTACAGCCAGAATGCTCCTTAGGAGCTAGGATGGGAAGACTTCATCTCATGTGTTTTGGACATATTATCAAGAAAGAACAGTCGCTAGAAAAAAACTGTATGCTTGGTAAATGAAAAGATAGTGACATAGTGGTTATGCATTAAGCTGCAATCTGCAGGGTCAGCAGATGGAAACCAACAGCAGCTCTGCGGGAGAAAAACTGGGATTTCTACTCCAATAAAGAGTTACCGTCAATAACAAAAACAAAAAACAAACAGAAAGTTACCGTCTCAGAAACTCACAGGGGATCACTATGAGTCAGCAATGACTCATGGCCATGGATGAGAAAAAAGAGAAAAACCTTCAATTAAGCAACAATTGTGAGGATGATACAGGATTCAGCAGTATTTCATTCTATTGTACATAAGGTCACTATGAGTCAGAACTGACCCGAGGGCACCTACCAACAACAGCAAATTATTTGTCTTAAATTAGATCCAACATGAGTCCGCTGAGGTAAGCGATAAAAAAAAACAATGCTAAAGGGGTATAGGGAAAAAGCTACTATATACAAACATTCTTGGGGTAAGGACCAGGTAATATGGAAGGGACCAGATCAAATGCA
>NW_022103908.1:21572898-21618411 GCF_000313985.2 Echinops telfairi | reverse complement strand
GAAACGATGTACAAATGCGCTTTACACAATTGATGTGTGTATGGATTGGGATAACAGTTGTATGAGCCCCTAATAAAATGTTAAATAAAAAAAATCGATCCATGGGTCGAGTTCATTTGCAGGCATAAAGGGTGACTAGGGGTCACAAACAACTGAGTTCCACCAGTTTCTGTTCAGCCACTAAGTCTGATCTTTCTTATTATGTTCACTTTTGTTGTACATTTTTATGTCCCGCTCTATTCAGGAGCTTCAATGGTGAGCCCTTTCAAGAACAGGTTTGTGTTCATTGGACAAGTTATTTGGAAGCGGTTCTGATTTCTTTTCTCTCTCTTCATCTAGGGAGAAACCAATAGCTGCACTTTATTTTTATTGTTGTTGTTTTTCATCATTTTATGGGAGTTCTTACAGATTTTACATTCCGTAAGTCCAATAGATCATGCATACTAGCACAATTGCTACTGCAATCAATTCCAAAACATTAATTTTCTTCTTGAACAATTTGATATCAGATGCTCTTTATCCTCTCCCCCTCATCCCTTCCCCCAGGAACCCTTATTTTTATTTATATATACCATATATACTTGACTATAAGCCAACCCGACTATCAGTCAAGGCACCTAATTTAACCACAAAAACTGCATTAAAAATGTGCCGAAAAACTTGGCTTATACACAAGTATATATGGTAAACATATAAAATTAGTCTTATCTTACCTCATTCAATTTATCCATTCATTTATAATTCTGTTATTTGCTGATCTAAGTGGGGTTATACAGCCATCATTGCTATCAACTCCCCCATTTTGCACCACTTTCCATCTTCCCATATCCTCAGGGAATCATTACTCCCTTTGCTGTTCCTGAAGGGTCATCCATCCTAGAATTCCTGCATCTAATGATCTTGATTAAACATATGAACACACGTAGGCTTAACTGTATTAATGAGGTGAAACCTGAGCCTGAATAGTAAGGGGAGGAAATATTAAAGAACTATGTGTTTCCTCAATGCTATACCACACCTGGAACTCCTCATCCCTTCCCCAACCCCCCATGTCACCCCTCTGTGAGTGCCTGTCCAATTGAATTTCAAGTGGGCATTGGGTCTCCACTTTGTCCACACTCCTTCACATCAATTTGACTGCTCATTTTTGAACTTCTAATACATATTCTTGTCCACACCTCATGATCACCCAAGGTAATGTGCTTCTGCCATGTGGGCTTTGTTGAATAGCTGCATTTCAGATGACAACTCTGACTCTATTTTAATACCCCACTCATTACTCACCAAAGTAGGATGTAGAATATTTTCTTTGTTGACTAAATTCACATCAGTGTCTTCCTAGAATCTAGGTCGTAGGCCATGACTCAGCCTCAACTCATTCCCTTAATGTGTGTGTGTATGTATGTATGTATGTATGCATGCATGTATGTATGTATGTATGTATGTATGTATATACATACAAACACAAGGGGTTATCCCCGCCCCCCAAAAAATACCTGGAACTGCACTGGGCAGAGCAGAACTTTCATAGTATGCATTTTTCCCACTAGGTGAGCATCCAGCAAGTTGCTCTGAGTTAGTGCACCCTGTGGTGTAACCTGGGAAAGTTCTCTCTGGTCACAGTGGGTGCATTTTTTTTATAATGAAAATTTTTCTCAAACCTCATTTTTTGTGTGTGTGATTGCTGATTTAAGAGAACAGCATGCAGCTTTGAAATTTGTTTCCTGCTTGAGAAAATGCCCAGAAACTGTTGTGATGTTGAACACAGCTTTGAAGGACAGCATTCTTGGGAAAACTCAAGTGCATGAGTAGTTTTCTCATTTCAAAAAAGGTGAAATGTCGATTGATGACAAACCTTGTTCTGAATGTTCATCAGCTTTCCAAATGTATGAAAATGTTGACTT
Source organism: Echinops telfairi (assembly GCF_000313985.2). NCBI lineage: Eukaryota > Metazoa > Chordata > Mammalia > Afrosoricida > Tenrecidae > Echinops > Echinops telfairi. The sequence continues at coordinate 21,616,507 of NW_022103908.1, read as the reverse complement.
GTGCATTTGGAGTTTGTTCCACCAGGTCAGACCGTTAATCAAGTTTCTGTTTAGGTGTTCCAGAAAGATAGTGTTAACAGTGTGCAACAACAAAAAAGCCTGAACTGTGGCAGATGGGGGATTGGTTTTGCCACCACAACAATGCACCTGCTCACACAGCCATTTCACTGTGCCAGTTTTTGGCAAAAAACAGCATGCCTCTCTTGCCCCATGCAGCTTACTCATCTGGCCTTACTCCATGCAACTTCTTTTTGTTTCCATGAAGGGAGTGGCATATGAAAGAACAGTGATTTGATAAGTAGAAGTAGAAGAGGTGAAGAAAAAAATTCCAATAATGGAATCGCAGATTTGAAAAATGAAATAAGCGTAATGGAGAGTACATTGAAGGTGATAAAATTGTTTTGTTAAAAAAACCTTTAAATACATACCTTTGGAAGAAAATTCTACTTGGGGGGGAGAGGGTGCCCTCTTGTGTATGTATGTGTATATATATAATTTTCAGGGCTCTTAATCCTGTTAAGAATTTCAGTCTTGGAAAATCACCCTGTCCTGTAGGGTCGCTACAGGTAGGAACCAACTCAAAGACAGTGAGTTTGGTTTTGAGATTACATATATATGATAGGGATAGGCATATGTGAGTATATACTTCCACTGTTCCTTCCACACCTATTTGGCCTACATGTCTACCAATGCATCTTTTATTGAATCATCATATTGCAGAATTGTGTATTTCACAGGGTTTTCCTCTATTGCCTTTAACTCTTGCATTCTTGTCAGTGTTGTCTCCTGCCTCCTTGCCCTTCTTACTGGTCATCGCCTTCCCCTGCACCGAGGTTGGCATGTATTTTTGCTTTACCCAGTAATTGAACCTCTGTCCCTATCACTGCCCTTGTAACCAATAAGAATATGTATTTTAGTAGGAAACCTTTTCTTGACTTTTTTTGATAGTGACCTCATGTAATCTTTGTTCTATAAGAAAGCTGAAATAAAACAGGAATGCTGCCTTGAAGAATTGCTTTTCCATCATGACCATGTGCCTGCATATTGTGTTTTTCAGAGTACAATATCTGTCCTAATAGAGTTTTCTTGGAAACCTTACCCCATCCATCCTGTAAACCTGGAATTGTGCCTTCAGATTTTATTTTGTTCAAAAAAAAATTAAGGGAACATAATTCAATTCTCACAGGGGTGTCCTAACTCTTATATTGATGTGGAGTAAATCTATAAGGGTAAGATTCCTTGAGGAATTACTATAGTGATGAGCAGTTTGCCTTCATAAATGTATGGACCTAGTTGATGGTTTTGTAGGAAAAAATAGCTCCACAGTATGATACCTTTGTTTTATAAATGTTTCAATTATTTTATAGTAGTACTTTTATTTATCCTGATATTAGATGGACATGCATATTTGATATTAAATATGTGATATTAATATTTTAACAAAGTTGGGCCACACTTCTCTGGCTTGCTTTTTATCGGAATACATGAAAAAAAGACTATGTTTTGTTATTAAAAATAATTTGAGCTCTAATTTTCTCATATGTACATTGACTTTGAAATAAATCAAAGTAAATTAGAGGAAATACTAAAGTGTAACATAGAAAATATTATAGCAATATTTGAAATAAATTGAAGCTAAATGGTTATGAAAAATAAAATATCTGAAATAAAATGATTATGTGAAATAAATAAAATTCAATTATTTTAGTAGTGTTTAAAGCCAAATAATATTTTCCAATCATTCAAATATTAAGAGCCTTATCTGGTAGATTACTAATAAGCCTTCCCCCAATCCTGATGTTCCATTCTTCTTCATATAATACAGCCTTGCTGATTAATTGTTCAGCATACAGATTGAACATGGTGAAAGGATACAACCCTGCCACACACTTTTCTTGATTTTAAAACATACGATATATCTCCTGGTGCTGTTAGAATAACTGTCTCTTGATGGGTGTATGACTTTTGTATGAACACAATGAAATGTTCAGGGATTCTCATTCTTCTCAATATTGTCCATAGCTTGTTATGATCCATTTCACTGAATGCCTTTGCATAGTCAAAAAACAAAAGTAAATATATTTCTGGTATTCTCTCCTTTAAGTCAAGACCCACTGTCATTGGTAGATTGCATCCTTTTCCCAAGTCCTCTTCTGAATATGAAGTAAATATTTTTTCTGGTATTCTCCCCTTTTAGTCCAGACCACCTAACGTCAATAGATTCCCTCCCTTTGCCAAGTTCTCTTCTGAATCCAACTTGACTTTTGTTACTGCTCACTGGCCTTGCTGCCATTATTGAATGATTCAGCAATTTTTACTTGCATGTGATATTAGTGCTATTGTTCCATAATTTCTACATGCTGTAAGGTCAGTTTCTTTGGTATGGACACAAGTCTTGAAAAGTTGGTTATGGTACATCTAGTTAGGCTAAAATGTAATCTCTTATCATTTAATATCCACTTTGACCCATTTAAAAGTTGTTTCGGTTAACCAAAAAAAAAAGTGCAGCGGAAATACATGTGGATTAAGCCTCTGATGAATTGCTTCTGACCATCGACCACGGATATGTGCAGCCTTTCTATTATGCAGTGTGCTGTGGAAAATGGACTACTGCAGGTGGGATTAAGTTAAAATTTAACAGTTTATCATTCGACCTCCATTTGAATATTTTAGGTTAATTCTAGTTTTTAATATTTTCTACTTTCTTTACAATCGACATTTTCCCTATTTAACTCTGTTATTGTTATTGTTTTAATAGTTTTATGTTTTTCTGTTTATGAAATCCAGGATAGGAAAATATATAGTCAGTAATTCGAATAATTGTTTATTAGTGGTGTGGTAGAAGAGGCTATAGTAAAATGGGGAGCTAATAACAATGAACACAGAAAATAAGACATGGTTCTATAATGTATTGTGGTGTGATTGAACAACTCTTCTTGGGATGATGGGACTATTAATTGTATAATATGTGGATTGACTCGCAATAATTCTCAATGCTTCTTGATAGCATGATTGATCAATTTCAGACATAAGAACCTAATAGAAATCTTCAATTTCCTGTATGTAGACCTCTATAAATGCCCTTTGATCCTAGTTTTGTCTTCTGCTTCCTTTTTCTTTTCTCTTGTCCCACTATCATGCTCAGCCTTCATTTGGTTTCACTAATTCCTCTCAGTTACAATGCACTTATTTAAGCCCTACCAGGCCTCTTGTAACTATATTTATATATGATGATGGGGATATATATCTATGTGCACATATTTATAGGTTTATTATGGACATTGGGCCTCCACTCAAGGCCTCCCTCAATGCAAGAACACTTTCTTCTATTAAACTGGCATTCCATGATGCTCACCTTCTGTATTAGTCTGGGTACTTTGGAGAAACAAATCCACAAAAACTCATGTATAAGAGAGTTTTATATAAAGGTTAAATCAGCATCAAAAAAACATCCCAGCCAAGTGCTGCCCAAGCCCACAAGTCCAACATTAACCCGTATGTTCAACACCAATCCAGAAAGTCCTCCTCCATCTCACAAAACAGACACAATGATGCCGACTGCAGGAGGAAAGCCAAGTCAGTGAATGTGTAAACATCTCAGCGCTGTCAGGGGTCTCCAAAAGGCTGCTCCAGCACCCAGGGCTGCATCGGGGTAGGTCCATGTGGCTTCTCCTTGTGGATGTATTTCAGGAAGTCAGCCTTGCAAGTTGAAGCTGGGAACTGCTAAGGCAGCCGCACCCTGGTCAGACCATCACAAAACAAGAGACCCGAGAACTCCTAGGGTGAGCCTTACCAAGGCGAGGCTTACCATTTATCCCTCCCCCCTTCAATTAATCCCACGTGTTTATCGGCCAGGTTGGCACAATAAACTAACTCACCTTCCCAACAGGATTGCTGAAGACAAAGAGGGTACATAAGCAAATATGGTGAAGAAAGCTGATGGTGACAGGTTATCAAAAGATATAGTGTCTGGGTCTTAAAGGGATGAAGATAAACAAGTGGCCATCTAGCTGAGAAGCAACAAAGCACACGTGGAAGAAGCACACCAGCCTGCTTGATCATGAGAGGTCGCTGGGATCAGTTATCAGGCATCAAAGAACAAAAAAATTATATCATTGTGAATACGGGGGAGTACTGAGTGGGGACCTAAAGCCCATCTGTAGGCAACTGGACATCCCCTTACAAAAGGGTCATGAGGAGACGAGCCAGTCAGGGTGCAGTGTAGCAATGGTGAAACATACAACTTTCCTTTAGTTGTATCTTTCTCTTAAATGCTTCCTCCCCTCCACTAACATGATCCCAATTCTACCTTATAAATCCAGCTATACCAGAGGATGTACACTGGTATAGATAAGAACTGGAAACACAGGGAATCCAGGACAGATGATCCATTCAGGATCACTGCTGGTGATAACAAGATCGTTGAAGGAAGGTGGGGTAGAAAGGGGGAACCAATTACAAGGATCTGCATATACTGTAACTCCCTCTCTAGGGGACAGACAACAGAAAAGTGGGTGAAGGGAGATGTTGGACAGTGTAAGACATGACAAAATAACAACTTATAAATTACCAAGGGTTCATGAGTGAGAGGGTGTGGGAAGGAAGGGGAAAAATGAGGAGCTATTACCAAGTGCTCAACCAGAAAGCAAGTGTTTTGAGAATGATGATGGCAATAAATGTGCAAATGTGCTTGACACAATGAATGTGTGTATGGATTGTGATAAGTTATACGAGCCCCCAATAAAATGATTTTTAAAAAATCTTCAATTTCTTCATCAATAACTTTAATGTTTGTTTATCCTTTGACTAATAGGATGAACTTTATGGAATTTTCTTGTACGCATATATGAGGGGCTACCCCCCAGAAATGGAATTTTTTTCAATGTTGGGAATTTAATTTTTTTCTTTTTATTTCTTTATGAAACAAACAACACCTTCCAAGTACTCTCCATTATACTTACTCCATTGGTTAAATCTGTGGCTCCACTCTTGGAAACATTTTTCAAACTCATTTGTTTGGATGGCTGACAGCAACTCTCTCATTTTTTGTTTTTGTTTTACCTCCTCTACTTTATCAAATCATTGTTCTTTCATGTTCCGCCTCATTCAAGCATGGAAACAAAAGTAAGTTGTATGGAGCAAGGGTGGTGAGTTAGGTGCGTGGGTAACAGAGGCATGCAGTTTTGGGGGAGTTTTTTTGCCCAAAACTGGTGCACTGAGATGGCTGTGTGAACCGATGCAATGTCTTGGTGGCAAAACCAGTCCCCATCTGATACAAATCAGGCCTTTTTTGTCACACTCTGATAACGCTATCTTTTCAGAACCTCTAAACAGAAACTTGATTAACACTCTGACCTAGTGATACGAACTCCAAATGTACTACAAGTCTAAATTTTCATCCATTTGGGAAGTTGATGGATGTCCAGAACAAGGTCTGTCATCAATCAACATTTCACCTTTTTTGAAACCAGAATACCACTTGTATACTTGAACTTTTCCTATAGTGCTGTCTTTTTAAGCTGTGTTCAACATCACAACAGTTCTGGACATTATTCCCAAGCAGGAAGCAAGAGTTCACAGCCTCAAACGGTTATCATAAATTGGCCATCACACACACACACACACAAAAAAAAGAGATTTGAGCAAAACTGCTTTTACCAAAAAAAATGTACTTTGACCAGAAAGAACCTACCCAGGCCACATCGCTGGGTTCACTAACTCAGAGTGAGTCTCTGGATCAGGGTCCTCAAACTGTGGACCACGGGCCACATGCGGCCTGCCCAGAACATTTATCTGGCCCTCAGGGTGTTTTTGCCCCATTTGTTTTTTTACTTCAAAATAAGATATGTGTGGTGTGCATAGGAATCTGTTCATTTTTTTTAAAACTATAGTCTGGCCCTTCAACGGGTCTGAGGGACAATGAACTGAGCCCCTGTTTAAAAAGTTTGAGAACCCCTGTTCTGGATGCTCACCTAGAGGGAAAAATGCACACTATGAAAGCTATGCCAAGTGGAGCGTTTTTCCCAGTTTTCTTTTGGTATCCCCTTGTATCCTATCACAGTGTTGTACATTAAAATAGATCTTGAAAGGAGAATACATTTCTGGAATTAACTTAGTAAAATAAATCTATGCAAATAACATAATTTTAGAAATATGTATAATAGATATAAATGAATAATAAACATGCAAATATAATAAAATGTTATCAAAAGTAACTAAATAGAGAAACAAAAGTAATAAGAGGCAACTAGGTTTCACAAAGTCAAAAAGTATGTCAGAAAGTATGGCTACTATGTGTCTAGTTCATATATGTGTGGGTTTGTTTCAAACAAAATGTGTTTAAACATGTTTCTGTGATCAGTGTAGGACTGAAAGAACATTCTTCCAGTAATACATTTGCCTTTGTCTCAAGGTGTTTTTATAAACACACACATACATATATACATACATACATACATACATGCATACATACATATATAGATAAATAGTATAATCCAACAGTAATTTCTGAGGAAATCTAAGAGGCCAGATAATTCAAGGCAGGGAGAGCAGTTGTAGAGACTGTAGAAATTGATATCTGGAATCTCAAAGGGTATTAATCCTGCTAGATTTTCTCAAAGAACAGGGAGATGAGGAGAATTATTATGAGCACAGTTATACATCTGTCATTGCGATCAGTTCCCCCTTTCTCCCCTCAACCTTCTCCCTACCCTCATGGTCTCTCTACCCTCATTATTGGTCCTGAGGGGTTTATCTGTCCTGGATTCCATGTGTTGAGAGCTCTTACCTGTATCTGTGTACATGCTTTGGTTTAGCCGGATTTGTAAGGTAGGATTAGGGTCATGATAGTCAGGAAGGGGTGGGGAGAACATTAAGAACTAGAGGGATATTTCATGTTTCATCGGTGCTCTACGGCACTCTGGCTGGCTAGTCCCTTCTTTGTGACCTTTCTGTGAGCTGCTGTCCAATTTTATACAGATGGGTTTTGGTTCTCCAATCTCCCCCCACCACCACCTCATTCGGATTGATATGATTCTTTGTTCTGAGTTTTCTGATGCCTGATACCTAACCTCATTGACACCTCAGGCTGCTTTGCTTCTTCCATGTGAGCTTTGTTGATTCCCAGCTAGTGGGCCGCTTGTTTATCTTTAAGCCTTTAAGACCCTAGATGCTATATCTTTTGACAGCCAGGCACCATCAGCTTTCTTTACCACATTTGCTTACACACCCATTTTTTGTACAGAGTGCATCGGGGAGATAAGCATCACAGAATGCCAGGTTATTAGAACAAAGTGTTCTTGAGTTGAGGGAGCACTTTAGTAGAGACCCAATATCCATCTGCTGCTACCTTAATATTTAACAAATAATATATGTAGATAGATCTATGTCCCTATCATTATATATAAATATATTTACATATGTATGTACCTGTATTTATTCCTCTATAAATGTCCTTTGTCTCTGAGTTCTTTCCTCTACTTCCTTTTACTTTCTTCCTGTCCCACTATCATGTTCAACTTTCATTCAGCTTTCAGTAATTCCTCTGAGCTACACTGCTCTTGATCAAGCCACACCAGGCATTCTACATCCTCCTTGCCATAGATTTTAGATCACTTGTTGTTCCTTTATCCCTGGGTTTGTTGACTCTCTGCATTCTTTCCTCTACCTCCCAGTCTCCCATGTCCCCTGGGAATGACCGGTCCCATTGTTTTCTATTCAGGATTGTTTATCTGACCTATCTTATATAGATAGACATAAAAGAGAAAAGAAAAGCCTAGAAATAGTTCCTGGTCTGTTGGCCTTTTTGAATGATTTCAAATCAAGTCTGGTGACATGCCAAGCCCTGCCCCCAAAGTCTATTTTTGGGATTCCTAGGGTAGTCATTGCTTTGCTCCCTTTGATGCTCTGTTGCCCTTCCTTCTTGATTCATCCCGGTTGTTGTGGGATCAGACCAGGCACAATTCCCAGACTGTGTTTTCAGTGTTCTTCCCCATAGCTGTGGGTTAGTGAGTGGATGCAGTGTCTCTTGGTGGGCCTGGCCCTGTGGTCCTCTCTGCATTGGCTGCTCTAAGCAGGAATATCATCCTCAGGACTTGGTGGGCCAGGGTGTGGTCCACTCTATATTTTTCTCTCCTTCCTTCTTAGTTTGTTCCCATGTGTTCTGAGAAGACCCACCCCTCTCCCCAAGCAGTAGCTTCAGAGCTTTCCTCTTTAGTGCCTTCTTCTGTGGAGGGAGTCCGTGTAGCTGGGATTGGGGCCAGCTCCACAGACCTATTGGTCCACTGCTTCATGCCGGTGTGTGGTTTTCAAGTCTTGGCACACCAGGTTGAGGTATGGTCCCTCTCTTCCTTTCCTGTGGAGATCTAAACAATACCCTCCCCTTGGTGGGCTAGTGCCCTGGCCTTTTTTCTTTTTTTCTTGTGCCCTCCTTTTTTGTTGGCTGCCATACATGTCCCTCAGTTGGGTCTGACCCCTGCCAGAGTACCTGGACCTCCCCCCAGGGAATTTATGCGTTTAGTACCTTTCCCCTATGCCCCTTGTGTTTTTTAAGCTTACCTCAGTGGACTCATCATGTACTTGCCCTTTTTGTGTTTGGCTTACTTTGATTAGTATAATTTGCTGGAACTCTTCCCATTAGGCAATGTACTTGATACATTCACTGCCTTTTATGGATATATGCCTGTACCAGAGTTTTCTAATCCATTCATCTGTTGATGGAAATTTAGGTTGTTTCCAACTCCTTACAATTGTGAACTATGCTATGATGAATATTGAAGCACAGAGATCAGCCCGTGATCCATTTCTTGCCTCTCGGGTGTATGCCCAGTAGGGAGATTGCTGGGTCCTATGGTAGCTCAATTTACATTTGTTTCAGGTATCTCCAAATCGATTTCCATAATGGCTGTACATACCTACAAGTCCACCAGCAGTGGATGAGAGTTCCTATCTCACCAGAGCCCCTCCAACACTTGTTAATTTCTGATTTTTTGAATTGGGCTATATGTGAGGGTCTTTGGTGGTATCTCATAGCTGTTTTAATGAACATTTCTCTTATGGTTAATGATAGGAAACATTTTCTCATCTGTTTATTGGTCATTTGGATTTCCACTCTTGTGATACTTCTGTTCAGGTCCTTTGCCCAACTCCTCAATGGGCTTTTTTTTTTTTTATTGTAGCAGAATATTGTGGATTTTACTAATAAGGCTATTGTTTGATGTATCATTGTTAAAGATGTTTTCCCAGTGTGTGTGCTCTCTTATTACACTCTTGGTGAATTCTTTCTATGTACACAGGCATTTTATCTTCAGAATCTCCCACTTGTCAATTTGTGCTTTTTATGTGTTTGTGTCCATCTGTCTTTTGATAGCCTAGGTATTCTTGCACCAAAGTTCTTGGGTTTGTCCCAATTCCCTCATTAATGACCCTAGTAGTTTGGGGTTTTACTTCAAGGTCTATGATCCATCTTGAGCTTATTCTTGTGAATGGAATGAGGTAAGGGTCTTGCTTCATTTTTCTGCAGATAGATATCCATTTTTTTCCATTACCACTTGTTGAAGAGGGCATCCACTTTCCATTTGATATTTGTGGGTTCTTATTAAAGATCAGTTGTCCGTATGCTGATGATTTAATTTCCATTTTTCAGTTCTTTTCCTTTGGTCTGAGTATCTGTCATTATACCAATAGCACACTGTTTTGACCACTGTGACTGTATAATAGGTGCTAAAATCAGGTAAAGTAAGCCCTCCGACTTTGTCTTTCTTCTTGAGAGTTATCTGCTAATTCTGGGCTTTTCCCCTCTCCATATGAAGTTAGTAATCAGTTGTTCCAATTATTTGAAGTAGGATGATGGTAATTGTATCAGTATACCATTAAACTTACATATTGCCTTCAACAGAACTGACATCTTTATTGAGTCTTCAGATCCACCAGCATGGGATATTCTCCCATTTGTGGAGGTCAGTTTGGTTTCTTTTTAGTTTTCTTCATGCAAATCTTTTGTTTCTTTCGAGAAGTATATCCTTAGATATTTCAACTTGTGTTTGGCTTTTGTGAAGGGTACTACATTTCTGATCCCATCTTCCATGGTCTTGCCTAATGTATATAGCAGTATGAACGACTTCTGTTTGTTGACATTGTATCCTGCCACTCTGTCATATTCCTCTATCACTTCCAGCACTCCTCTTATAGAGATTTTGGGATTTTCCATATGTGACATCATATCACCTGTGAATAATGATAATTTCACCTCTTCTTTCCCCAGACCTATACCTTTCCAGATGTCTTTCCTTTGTCTTATGTTGGACCTCCAGTACTGTGTGCAATAAAAGTGGGGACAAGGGTTATCCTTGCCTGGTCCCCCTTTTTATGGGATTGTTTAATCTTTTCTCCATTGACTACCACATTGGCTGTTAGTTATTCATATATAACTTGTGTTATACTGAGGAATTTTCCTTCAATTCCTATCTTCTTGAATGTCTGAAACAGGAATGGGTGTTGGATGTTTTGAATGCTTTTTCCACATCTATCTATATTATCATGCGATTCTTATAATTTTTCATGTCAATGTGGCCAATAATGCTGATGGTCTTCCGTACGTTGAACCATTTCTGCTTCCATGAAATGAATCCCACTTGGTCATGGTGAATGATATATTGTAAATACTTTTGTATTCTATTGGCCAGTATTTTGTTAAGGATTTTTGCATTGATGTTCATTAGAGATATTGGCCTGTTGTTCTTAATTCTTGTGGGATCCTTGCCCACTTTAGGTATTAGCTATATACTAGATTCATAGAAAGAGTTTAGGATTTGCTGTCTTTTCTCTGCTCTGGAAGAGTTTGTGTAGGATTGATGTCAGTTCTTCCCTGAAAGTTTGGTAGAATTATCCTGTGAAGCCATCCATCTGTCCCAGGGGATTATTTTGTTGGTAATCCCCAGATAACTTTGTCTATTTGTTAACTATTTGATAACTTCTATTGCTATGTGTCTATTGAGATTCTTGGTGACCATCTGGGATAGTCTGGGGAGGGATTGTTTTCATTGTATTTGTCCATGTTTGCCAGGTTGTTGAATTAATTGGAATATAGGCCTTGATAGTATTGTGTAATTAGTCTTTTAATTTCACTATTGTCCGTTGTAATGCCCCCTGTTTCATCCCTCATTCTGGCTATTGAAAAGTGTCCCTTTCTTTCTTTTGTTAGATTTGCCAACAGTCTGTTGATTTTGTTAATCCTTTTAAAGAACCAACTTTTAGTTGCATCATTTTTTCCCCTATTATCTCAGCCCTGATTTTTGTTATTTCCTTTCTTTTGCTATTAGTAGGATTGTCCTGTTGAGTCTTCTCTAATTGTAGGTTTTGTGCCAGCACATCAATCATAAGTCTCTCTTCCTTTTGCATGTGTGCATTTCTGTCAAACTTCTGATAACTGATTTTGCTGTGTCCCAAAGGTTTTGGTATGCCATATTCTCATTCTCATTGGTTTATAAATACTTCCTAATTTTATCTCTAATCTGGACGAGTACCCCGTCCTTTTGCAGTAGAGTTATTTATCCTTCAATAGTTTTCCCTCATTTTCTTAATTGTCCTTTTGTTAATTTCTAGCCTTATCACATAATGGTTCAAGTGGGATGTCTGAGTGATTTTATGTGATTGAATTTACACAGGCTTGACTTGTGTTCCAGCATGTGGTCTGTCTTCAAGTGTGTGTCATGTGGGCTTCAGAAGAATCAGATTATTTCTTTGCATTTGGGTGGAGAGCTCTGAAAATATCTATCAAGTCAAGTCACCTAATTGTAGAGTTTAGATCCATAGCCTCCTTATCAAACTTCTTTACCTGTCATATATCTTCTGGAATGTTTGATTAACAAATTTTGTACATCTCTCGTTTGGTGTGTACATAGGTACCCTGTTTCCTCAAAAATAGCACAATGTCTTATATTAATTTTTGCTCTCAAAGATGCCCTAGGTCTTATTTTCAGGGGATTTCTTATTTTTCCATGAAGAAGAATATGGTACACATTTATTGTTTATTGTTTTATTAAAAGAGACCTCGTACTTCCTGTCTGCTCCAGTTGTGCTGCAGTCAACAGTGAGCTGCGTGGTGGCACCTGCTGTTACAGTTCAGCATTCAGAGTTACAGTAGCTCCGGGGGCCTTATTTTTGGGGAGGTCTTATTTTTCAGGGGGATGCCTTATATTTCAGGGAGAGGAAAAACTGTAAGTAGGTCTTATTTTGGGGGGGATGTCTTACTTTTGGGGAAACATAGTATTATGCTCACTGATTCTTCGTCTACTGCTTCCTCAAGCATTATAAAGTGCCCCACCTTAATCTCTTGTTAAGGCGTGCACCTTGAGATCAATTTTATCTGAGATTAGGATTGCAACCCCTGTTTTTCTTTTAATTTTTTTGAATTTCCGTTTGATTGATATATATTTTGTCCAGCCTTTGATTCTCAGCCTCTTTTAGTATGTAATCTTGAGAAATGTCTCCTGTAGGCAGCAGATCAATGGTTGCTTTTCTAAGTCAGTTCACTATTTTCTGTGTTTTAATGGGCGAGTTCAGGCAATTGATGCTCAAGGTTCTTACATCCATCTCTGTACTATGTGATGTCATCTTGTACTTTTTGTTTGGGGTGTTTTTCTAGTTCCCTTCTGATCAGTGGGTTGTGCATATGTGTATGTGGTTTATTCTTTCCTTCTTTTCACGGTTGAGCCAATACTATCTTGGAGACTGTTTTCAATGTGTTGACTTCTGGGTGGAGTTGCTCTATGTGGCAGTCTCATATTTGAGCTCTGTGAGTGTTGTTCTTCTGCCCATACTAGGTCAGTAAGGTGTTTTTTTTTGTTTGTTTGTTTTTTTGTAGGACTGGGTTTCTGTTAATGCATCTTTGAGTTTTTCATTGTCCAGGAAGACTCTTACTTCTACATCTATCTTGATAGATAATTTGGCTGGATAGAGTATTTTTGGGTTTACATTATTTTCTTTTAACTTACAGAATATGTTAGTCCACTCTCTCCTCTTCTTCGTGGTGACATAAAACCTAAGTATTACAATAGTAATTATTCAGGAAGTTTCCGTTCCAAACATTACATAATATAAAGCACATATGCATGGTCTCTGAACATTTATATAAGACACTAGTACAATTATTGCCTTTGGGTAGGAGAACTATATGTTTGCATAAAATAAGGATAGACTATCAATTAGGTCAAAATAATATCATACTTGAGCAGCAGTCTCCTACTCCTATACGACTAATGATTATAAAATAAAAGATTTTGTTTTGGAAAGCACATCCATGTGATGAAGGAGACAGATACAGATGTAAGGCAAGGCACACCAAGGTTTACACACAACAACCATAAAGAGAAAATAATGGAACAATTTTTTTTTTGCTCAGAACCCTCCAGGTTTATCAACATAGGTGGTAACTCTCATTTGGATCTAGTCTTTAGAACTATAAAATAATATACTTCTTTTCTTTCAAGAAACTTAGTTTCTGGAATTTTGTTACAGCAGCTCAAAAATTAAAATACAATCTTATATTCTTAAAATTTTTACCATGATCACTTCAAATGAAGTTTATATATTAAAATACACAATCTTGGATATAATAGTGTGAAGATCATTGAATAAAAACTTAATTGTATGGTACAAAGAAAAGAAGCAAGGTCATAATTTCCAATGGTAATATTTCACAGAGAAATTAAATTCTTACATGGGGAGTACTATAGTTCTATTTGGAGATTTAAAATATCATCCACTAAAAATGGAAGTATGGAGAAGACAGTGGAACATGAGTGGGTGAATTGTACGGTCTGTAAGTAGACAATGAGGAAATAGTGTGGGGCAAGATTTGAGGAATTTTGAAAACTTGAAATGGTTGAACAAACAGAATTGGATACAATCTCTTCTCCTGTTTGGGAGGATGTGAGTGCTTCAAAGGATGTATGCTGCTCATTGAGATCCACACTGTGCCTCACCCAAGCATTACCCCACTCTTACTGGGATAACCTGCCCATCTCTACTGGTTCAAAGGAGAATTTGAGAAGGGAGATTTTCAGGATCAGACAAGGATATATACAAACTTAAATAATGTCCCACGGGAAGGTAAAATTAACAGTTTTGTTTATTTCTTTAACCATAGAGAAATCTCACAGTGTTACTTTAGTGAAATAAGAAATTACAAAGGTGTCATAATTGGTTAAGTTCTTGATTATGAGCTGAAAGATTAGTTTTTTAAATGAACTCAGGTGATTCAGAAAATAACCTGGAAAACCCTATGAAGCAGTTCTGCTCTGCAAACATGGAGTCTCCATAAACCAGAATTTGCTCCAGGGAAAACAGCAACAACGTATAAGCAAACACAAGGACACCGTCTATATCATTATTTAATGATGAATACAGAGTATGCTTGTAAGATATTCAAAGTCATAAAAACATCTTCTTGTTTCATCTCTAAGCTTCAAATAAGTTGAATTAACCTAGTATTTAAACTATTTGAGATTCTGATTTTATTTTTGTTGTTTTCATAGTTGTATGGTTAAACTTTTATCCAAGTAAAATTATATTATTTGTTGGTGAGATAAGATACAATAAAACAATTACTAAAAAGCAAAAACAAACCCAAAAACATTTACTATATTTAATGTAAGTAAATACAGACATTTAAAAAATAGTTACGGGGAAATTTGTTTAAATAAAAGGACATATTTAAAAACAGAGGAAAAAGTCAATCTGATGTCATCCACGTTAAGAACTTTTTTAAAATTCTGCAATTGCACAATTACTTCTTTAATAAGGAGCAATGCACCTGAATATTATTATCCTAATCTCTATGGCATCTTTCCATAACTATTTCAATCCTATTTATTTTCTAAGGAGCCCTGGTGGCACAGTGGATTATGACTTGGGTGGCTAGCCACAAGTTCAGCAGCTCAAAACCAGTTGCTATTCCTCAGGAGATGAAATCTTCTATTCCCATAGATATTACAGGAGAAAGTATCAATTCCTCTTTGGGTTTTCTGAAACTGTAAATCTTTATGGGCATTTTGAGTCTCATAATTCTCCTGGAGATCAGCTAGTAGATTAGAACTGACGCCTGTGTCACCAGGAGTCCTTCGTAAATGAAAGCAATTTGTATGTTTCTTATGATTCAAATATGCCTCCCTTTCACTAAATTGATTATGGCATAACTCCTGACACTAGATTGCAATTTTATAAATTAATGATTACCACTGAGAGACACTTAATATTTGAATAGAAATAATCAAACACGGGATCCCCAACTAATCTGAAATCCAGTTATGGTCACTCTCATCCATTTTCCTAATTGTGAACATTATAATCATCTTCAAATGCAGATCAGATCAATTATTCCTCTCCCTTGATTAAAATCCCTGAAAGGGCAATGGTAATGGATTTTAAAATGACTTTCGAGTCTTTGCATTACTTGCAATATGGGAAACCTACTCTGCCATTTTTGCCTTCCTCTGATTCTATATATCTGTACCTTCCTACAGTTGTAACATAGAGATAGACAACTAGACCAAAAAGTATCCATAGAGATAGATGTATATTTGTTCAACTGACATTCTTTGTCCTAGTTACATCTGTCAGAATTAGTATTCATTTAATTGTTTTCTTCTGAAAGTACTCTTAAATAATTAACTTGTCAGTTTAAATTACACTCAGTATTTTCCATCAGCCAACATGGAACTATTAATGTTTCCCTGTCACAGTGATCCCCAGGTTCCAGGGCAATCAGTTGGTACTCTGTTGACAATAATAATAACTAGTATTTTCTACAACTAACTTCACAGACTTTTTAGCTTTTAGGCTTTTGATAAGTTTGCATCAAACCACCTCATTAGGGGGATTTTACCTTCCTAGAACAGTACATATAAATAGAATATTTTCAGTTTATCTTGACAATGGATATAATTTGATTCTACCAAAGCCATTCAGAATATTTTTGGTGCCTTGGATCGATCAATTAACCTTTCCATTCTGAAAATCCACAGAAGGCCGAAAGAGAGTCTCCCTGGGAAGCACTCTGTACTTGGATAACCATGGCTTTGAAGGAGCAGGTCGCCCTCCCCTGTCATCTGTGGTAGAGCAAGACCAGCAAGGGGAGGGAAGCTTTGGCATGTGACCTCAGCGGGTTCCAGGCAGGATGTTCACAGGATATGTAATGGGGTGAGGTGGTGTGGCAACCTACGTTTGAATAAAAACCTGGCTGTTAGAACCTAACGATGTTATGTGTGAGTTGGGTGTATTTTGAAACCTTTATGTCAAATAATTCATAGCGACTCTATACGACAGAGTATACCCACCATGTGAGTTTCCCAGGCCAGAAATTTTAATGGAAGCAGAAAACTTATTGATCCCAGGAGTGGCTGGTGGGTTCAAACTGCTGATCTTGTGTTAGAATTGACTCAATGGCAGCAAGTATTTTTGTTTGTTTTCTTTTTATGTCAGATACATTACAAGTAACTATACATTGAAAGCATTTTCCTGGAGAGATATTTTAGGGAATAGACATTTATTTTATATTTACGATCATACAAATATATATATTTCTACTCCCATAAACAATTACAGTGTCAGAAACCCAAATGGGCTCACTATGAGTCAACATTAACTCAATGGCAATGAATGAGTAACATATATCTTTAACATAATCTATTATGATCCTAATCAAAAGTTCCAAAAGCTCACTTTGATAAAATAATACAACCAAAGAGCTTTGCAGCAATGTATACCATACAGGAATGCATTGAGAATATGTGAGTGTTAATATGAGGAGGTTTTAAAAAATGTACTGTTACTTGGGAATTAATACATATGTCATTCTAAAATTCAATCACATCAAGCAGTATTGTACAATTGTTACCTCAATCAGTTTCCACACATTCTTTTCCTTCCTGGATTCCTCGACATCATCTCCCTTTCACCCCCTGCCCACCACCACCACCACTGTACCTCCCAAGCCCTCACTCCACTTGTCTCTATAGATTCATCAATCCTGGGTTTCATGTACTGAAAATCAGAACCAAGCATAGAAAACAACTTCAAGAGGATTACCCCCAATGGCATAGCACACCTGAGATAAACCCTAATATGGACAAGCAAAAGACAAAACAAAGCAAAAAAAATTACAGATAATGTGAGAACCAGATCAGGTCCACCCATGCCGCAGGGTGATCAACTGACAAAGTTTTCAGGGTTCAAGTCAGGATTATCCCTTTGGTCTTCTGACTCATCTCTCCGATTCACTCAGTTTAGTAACCACTTTCCTTTCACCCCTCAATTATGGGTAGAGGGAAATCATCGAAGGCTTAATTCCTGTGCAGTTCCCACAAATATATCTTGGGCTTTGACTGTCATCTATAGCTTTCTGCAAACCAGTTTCTCACAAGTAGGCTCTGATACTAATCCCTCCTTTAATGTTGGATTATATGATTTACAGTCCTTCGGTACTGATGATGGTGTGCTTTTTCCATGTGGATTTAGTTGACATCTCACTTAGGTGGCTGGTTGTTTGGAGACATGCATTTAAGACCCCCGATGCTGTTTTATCTGATAGCTGAGCACCATCTAATTTTTTCACCATGTTTTGCTTTAGTACCCATATTTTATGTGTTAATATCAGAAAGCTTTTTAATATGAAAAATGTTAAGTATAATTCTTGTCTGTGCAATATTAAAGTCTAGATAACACAACAGTTTGGGGAAGTACAGGCATTAGACTGAAAAATACCAACCCACAGTTTGATGGTTTTTACACATTATATAAACGTTATGTTTTTATTTAAGCACTTTAGTGTTACAGTGTCACAACTGTTAAAAGTTCACCTAAAACTGTAGTGGTTCCAACCATCCGGTCTTTCCACATCAGCCTAAGCCCATTATTATTATAGTGTAGTAACACCACAGGGCAGCTCCACTCTGCTACATGGGGTTGGTATGAGTCATAATCAATTTGACATTGACATTGACAAAGATGACAAGGATTTAAATGGGATCGGATGTGAGCTATTAGGATACTTACCTCCAGGGCGGTCTGTGTGCCACACGCCGCTGTAGGAATCATCAAATCTACTCCATGTCATAAAGATTTGACAGAAAACCAAACAAAACAAGAAAGGAAAACCACCAAACTGGCCCTGTGCCACGTTCACAAGTGTTCCTAAGTTTGAGTGTATTGTTGCAGCCATGTGTCACTCTGTGCTGTTGAGGTCCTTCTCTTTCTCAAGGACCCTCTGCTGCATGAAGCATCACGTCCAAAGTACATGAGACAATGTTCTCTACGTTCATTTCTAAAGAGCTTTCCAGCTATTTTTCCTTCCAGAGTTGCTCTCCTGTCAGCCCACGATATTTTCGTTATTCTTCACCAACATCAGAATGAAATTGCTTCAGTTCTTTTTAGTCTGCCTGATTAATTGTCCAGTGTTCATATGCATATGAGGTGATTGAAAATACAATGGCTCAGATCAGGCACATCTTACTGTGTATAGTGAAATCTTTGCTCATTAACATCTTAAAGAATCCTTGTGCAGCAGATATGCCAATATAATGCAGTTTCATTTATGCATTATCATTTATCCACTAATTGTGGATCCAAGCAAAATGAAATCCTTCACAACTTCAATTTTTTTCCATTTATCATGATGTTGTTTACTGATCTACTTGTCAGAAAGTTTGTTTCCTTCACCCTGAGTTTCAATTCGTACCCACGGGGATGAACAACAGAAAAGTGGGTGAAGGGAGACAGCAGATGATGTAAGATATGAAAATAATAATAATTTATAATTTATCAAGGGTTAATGATGGAGAGAGTGTGGGGGGAGGGAAAATGAGCTGCTGACAAGGGCTCAAGTATAAGAAAATGCACTGAGAATGATGATGGAAATATATGTACAAATGTGCTTGACACAATGGATGGATGGATGGATTGTGATAAGAGCTGTAAGAGCCCCAAATAAAATGATTTAATAAAAAATATAGGCAAGTCTTAAAATCAGGAAATGTGTGCATCAGGGTTGTAGCTTCTTAACCTAGTTGTTTAACTATCTACTGAACAAATCATCAGAGAATTTGGATGATTTGAAGAAGAGTGTAGCATCAGGATTGGAGAAAGGCTTATTAACAACCTGCAGTATGAAGCTGTCACCACCTTGCTTACTGAAAGTGAGGAGGAATTGAAGCACTTGCTGATGAAGACCAAGTATTAAAGCACCGATTATTGATTACAACTCACAACTGGACCAATAGGTAACATCACGATAAATGGGCAAAAGTTTGAAGTTGTCAAGAATTTCATCTTGTTTGGATCCACAATCATTGCTCTTGGAAGCAGCAGTCAAGAGATCAAAAGAGGTATTGCACTAGGTAAATTTTCTGCATAAGACTTCTTTGGAGTATTGAGGACTAAGGTGCACCTGATCTAAGTCATGCCATTCTCCATTGCATCATATGCATGTGACATTTAGACAACGAAGACAGAAGACTTTAGAAGAATAGAGTCATTTCAATTGTGATGCTGAATAATATCAAAAGTTCCATGGACTGCTAAAACAATAAACCGATCTGTCCTGGAAGAAGTAAGGCCAGAGTGATCCTAAGAGCAAGAATGACAATGTCTCACATACTGTGGAAATATTCCCAGGAGAGATCAGCTCCTGGTGAAGGACATCATGTTTGATAATATAGAGGCATTGCAAATTGGAGGAAGGCCCTTCATGGGATGGATGGACACAATGCCTCCATGAATACTCTCAGACATAGGAAGAAGTACGAGGGTGGTGCAGGATCGTGCAGGGCTTTCTGCTGTTGTACAGAGGGTTGCGGTGGGTCAGAACCGACTTGATGGCACCTAACAACAGCATTCTATAGTCAATGTTACCTCTTGAATATATCTACAGAAAATAATAACATAATTATATAATTGAAGGTTATATATGGATTAGATATTATTTATGATTGTAATTCTGTAGATGTCAAAGTCAATGTATTGAGAAAATACACAATATTACACATACAAATATTCACATATGTGCCTAATATATACAGTTATGCTTGTTGTTGTATTCCATCAAGTGAATTCTGATTCATGAGTACTCTGTAAGGTTGGATATAACTTCTCCATAGAGTAGCTAGTACTGTATATACTTGTGTGTAAGCCGAATTCTTCAGCACATTTTTATGCAGTTTTTGTGGTAAAATTAGGTGTATTGCTGATATTCAGGTCAGTTTATACTCGAGTATATATAGGACATAATATTTTTTGGAAATAAACTACACCAACCTTCTCCTATGGAATTGATAGTGGGACTAAATCATTTACTTTTAGTTAGTAGCAAACACTTAATCATTGCTTCCAAAAATAGAAAACCAAATACTATCTGGTCAATTCTAGTCCATAGCAACTCTACATAAGGTTTCTGAGGCATGCATCCTTATGGAAGGGAATATCCCCATTGTCTCCTTTGATGGGATCAAACTGCAAACTTTGCAATTAAGTTTACTGCTTACCCAACAGTGCTGCCAGTGTTCCCACCCTGAAATACATGCTATCAGGCTTCAAAACGTTTGTGGAAATAATTCAGTATATTTTTATTCATTTTTTCATGAATTATTTGAAGCCCCTTCATAGATATCTTTAAGAATACCAACCAATGAAAAAAATGAATGTTGCACAGTATATGATACTCTGCATTGCCATAATTCTAACAATGGTTTTAATAATGACATCATAAATATTAATCATTGAGGGAGATGGGAGTGTCAAAACAATCACTATTGAACAGAATAGAAGGAGAAAGGAGAAGACATGAAAGAGGAACACTATTGTGGCTAAAATATATTTTGAGTGATTTCTCAGAGACAATAGTGTATCTACAATAGAGTGGAGGGATATTGCTAGTCTTTCATAATCTAGATACAGTCAACATTATTTGACTTACTATAAATATGCCGAAATTGAGATAGTACCAAATTGACTTTTAAAGAAGTATAAATCTTTTATTTATCATTTATTTATAAGCAAATGTTATAGCAGTTGTTAATTTCCTGCCTATAGAAAAAATGTGCTCTGACACAGGTCAAATCTGCCCCACACATGTTTATGTTTAGTGAATGCTTCTTTCTAATGTGTCATTGTCGCTACAGTGACAAACCAAAAGCACTGTTAGACATGCCATAAAGCCCTCAGAATCAAGAGTATTCGTTATCTGGATCTTTATATGAAAAGAGTATACAGAGTTTTACCATTAAAGTCTTGTACAAATTAAACATACAAACACAAAGAAAAATTGTAACAATCATGAAACAAACTTGATGGAAAATAGTTTTTGCTTTCAAACATGTAATATTGGAAGAGGAGTAACACAGTAAAAAAATATCTTCAAGATTAAAATTTGATTCTAGTAAAGCTAAAACCTGCTGCCATTGAATGTATTTTGACTCACAGTACCTCTATAAAGGAGAGTAAAAATGTCCATGGTTTCCTAAATTTGTAATTCTTTAAGGAAACAAAAAGGCTCATCTTTCTTTCATGGACAGGCTGGTAGGGTTGAACAATGTACGTGTGGGGTTCACAGCTGGATCCTTAACCCACTATACCAACAGGGCTCCCTGTTCTTGGATATGTGTAAACAAATTAACAATAATAACAGCAGCGATAGAATTCCAAGAATCCTTTCGTTAGACTTTGGCCTATCTTATTTTCTCTTAGGTTATATAAACGTGGACCATAGAAATTAAATATCTGAAGAGGAACTAGGTTGACTGGTCAAGCTCACAAATGCTATGCCCTTTCCATTGAGTGAACTCATTAATTTTCTATAAAATATCAATGTAATCAAGTAAGATATTTGCCTTAAAATGTATTGTTAGATTAGGTAAAACGTGATTAAAGTTTATGAAACAAACAATTGAAAAATGGACAGGTTTTAATAATGTCATCAGGCATGTGATTATTTTCTGTGGTTATTAATTTTAAAACTGGTTGTAACATCATGTTATGGATACAGTAACAGATGGAAATTTCCCTACAGAGGAAGTCTAGCTTCACTATGCAACAAGATTTATTTGCCTCATCAAGAAAATATATGGTAGGTCAGGAAATACAATCCTTTGGGGCTTCTCAGTCATTAAAAAAACATACGAAGTTTTCCCCTGGTAAGAATTCCAAATAATTGTTCTTTCTGAATTTTTTAGAGAATAGTCTGTAGTTTGGAGAGTTGGAAGGACATAATTTCTTAAAATATTAAAGAAGCTTCCATGGCATTTCTATAATAAAAATATGCAACAAAATTAACTATCATAGCTATCTATTTATGTCATTTCTCTTTTAGCAAATATAACAATATACTTTATATCTAAAAGTCTACATTGAAAACTTTTTGTTACTGTTTTTCCCCCCTAGAATAAGAATATTCCTAAATTGATTGTATATGATCTACACTATGAATATAGTGTACATTCCAGTTTCATTTATTATCAAAACCTGCCAAGCTAATTAAGCATGTAAAACTTTAAGACTATGAAGTACACAATTTTACTTATTTTTCATTTTTAAATTTACATGGATGAAATGTCAAACACACATAATAAGTGTGTTAGATACTAAAGGTCAAAATTACAATTCATATTGTGAGAGAGTGAGCGTAATTAAAGCATCATAACTTTTCTTATTCATTATGATTTTAGTTCCATGAACGGCTTTGACCACAGGCTTGCCCATGGCACATTTCAAGTTGCTTGCATCAGCAGACTGCTGATTCAGTTTAGCATTGCATATGATTTATTTCAGAAATATATATTTTTGAAGTATTGAAATACAAGGAGAATAAATGTTGATTATCCTAGTTCCTGTCTTTTTATGCACAATCACAATATTGACAATTTGCCTTACTGGTTGTAGATTTCAAGTATTTAATAAAATAAATATATTGATTCATTTAATAATATATATTATTATTTTATTACCTGCCTTCATACCTTAAAGGGTAATTTAGAGAGTTTTGCAAAATTAGATATTTATATATTTTGGTGTAGTGTAAGTAGAAGAGCTCAGAATTATTTGGGGAAGAGTTAGAGAGCAAGAAACACTGCTGCCTGGTGTGCATAAAACTATGGGGTGGGGGGGATATAAACAGACAAACCAACCCCCTGTCATTGAGTAGATGCTGATGTATAGTAACCCAACTTATGGTTTCTGGGAGTAGAAGTGTTTAATGTTAACAAACAGCCTCACCTGACTGTGAAAGGACTATATCTATCCACATTCAAGGAAACCCTACCGATACTACTATTATTCAAATTTAGGCATGAAGTAGTAAAGCTGGTGATGAAGAAATTGAAGAATTCTACCAAGGCCTACACTCACAAATTGATCAATTATGCAATCACATTTAATGAATAATTATTGACTGCTTAAATGCAAAATCTAGAAACAAAGAGAAAGAAACAGTAGTTGGAAAATACGGTCTTGGTGACTGAATTAAGCAGGAGATCACATGATAGATTTTTCAAGGCTAAAGATTTGTTGAGAGCAAATATCCTTTTTAAACAAAGAAACGATAACAACACACATGGACTTCCCCAGATGTAATATTCAGAAATCAAATTGGCTACATCTATGGAAAGATTGTGCAAAGATATTTAACTGTGTGGACAGCAATAACATATGCATATCCTTGAGAAGAATGGAAAATGCAGAACACGTAGAATTTGAACCAGGATTGAGAAGAGTGGTGTGAAGGGAACAAAGGAATATTACATGGCTTAAAATAAGGAAAGGTGTGTGTCAGGGTTGTGTCCTTTCACGATATTTGTGCAATCTGCATGCTGAGCACATCATCAGAGAAGCTAAATTATAGAAGAATGTGGCATCAGGATTAGAGGAAGGTTATTAACACCCTGCTATATGCAGATGACACAACCTTGCTTGCTGAAAATGGGGAGGACTTGAAACACTCGCTGATAAAGATCAAGGATTTCAGCCTTTAGTATCAATTATGACTGCATGTAAAGAAGACCAACATGTTCACAAATGGATGATTGGTAATATCATGCTACATGGGGTAATCCTTGATGCTTTTCACCGATTTTGTCTTGGTTGGCGCCACAATCAATGCTCATGGAAGTAGCAGTCAAGAAATCAAAATATGAGTTGCATTAGGTAAATCAGCTGCAGGAAACCTTTTTAGAGTATTGAAGAGCAAGAATATTACTTTGAAATCTAAGGTGTGCCTGATCCAAGCCACGGTATTTTCCATTGCTTCATATGCATGTGAAAGTTGAACATTGAATAAGGAAGACTGAAGAAAAATCAATGCACTTGAATTGTGAGCTGGAGAACATTGAAAGTACCATGAACTGCTAAAAGGACAAATTGACCCATCTTGGAAAAAGTAAGGCCAGAGTGCCCCTTAGAAGCAAGATGGAAACACTTCTTACATACTTTGGACATATTGTTAGGAGAAACTAGTCCCTGGAGAAGGACTTCTTGCTTGGTAAAGGAGAGCTGCAGGAAAAAGGAAGACTAAGATGACATTCCCCAGTGGCTGCTGCAATGGGCTCAGCTGCGAATTGCAATATTAAAATATGTTATGGGTAAGATATTGTATGATGCAGGAATCATCAAAAGAAAATGGAAAGAATGCACAAAACTACAAAAAAATAATTAGTCAATATCCCACCATTTCAGGAGGTGCATAGGAACAAGAATAAATGACACTCAAACTGAATTGGAAACATTAGCCAAACTCAAAGTCCCAGGAATTGATGGAATGTCAATGCAAACATTTCAACTAGCTGATGAAGCACTGGAAGCATTCACATGACTATGCTATGAAATTGGAAGACTGAAATTGCAACTGACTGAAAGAGATTCACATTTGTGCCAATTTCAAAGAATGGTAATTCAACAGGATGCCCACAAATTATAGTGAATTATTCCATACAAATTAAATTTTGCTGAAGATCATCCAACAAGTTTGCTGCAGCACACTGAAAAGAAACTTCCAGAAATTCAGGCATGCTTCAGAATAGGATGTGTAACAAGAGATTACTGAGGTCAGATGGAGGTTGGCTTAAAGCATAAAATACCAGGCAGATTTTTCCTTGTGTTTTCTTGACATTGTACAAGCATTTGACTTTGAGGATCTTAACAAACGCTTGGTAAGCTTGAGAAAAATGGACATTCCAGGTCACTTCATCACGTACATGCTGAAGCTGTGCATGTATTAAGAGGGAGCTGTGTCGCCAGAACAAGGGCATACTGGATCGTTTTCAATTCAAGAATGATCTGAGTCCGTTTTGTAGCCTTTTACCATATTACTCAAGCTGAAGGCTAAGGAAATCACCAGAGAAGTGGAATATATGAAGAAGAATGTAGCATCAAGATTGGTGGAAGGCTTATTAACAACCCGTTATATGCAGAAGACACAACCTTGCTTGGTGAAAATGAGAAGAACTTGAAGCATTTGTTGATGAAGATCAAAGACTACAGCCTTTAGTAGGGATGCCACCTCAATGTAAAGAAGTCCAAAATTGTCACAACTGGACCAATGATGACATGATAAATGGAGAAAAGTTTGAAATAGTCAACAAGTTTATCATGTTTGGACACACAATCAATCCTCATTTAAGCAGCGGACAAGAGATCAAACAATGCAATCTGCTTGTTGAAAAATTAAGGAGGTTGTTATGAAGATGGACTTGCACTTGACCCTAGCCATGCATTTTCCATTGCTCAGTGATTTAAACCTACCTGCTCCTTTGAGCGAAAAAAAAAAAAAAAAGATGGAACTGTCTAATCCTATAAATGTTTAAAGTCTCAGAAATACAGAGGGCTGTTCGACCCTGTCCTATAGGTTTGCTCTGAGTCAGCATCGACTAGACAGAGTGACTGAGTTCCATTTGATTAAAGTGCTCTATTGGTTTTCCATCTCAATTAGACTGCAAAGTCTACATTATTCCAATGCTCATTACTGCTTTATACTCTGATTGGCGTTCTCATGTGTGCTTTGTTTGTTTGTTCCTCAGAATTTTTCCATATTGGATTGTCATGACTTTCACTGGATATGTACATGGACACCTTTCTTAGTTTTTCAGTCTTTTTTCTGAGAACCTATATTCTCAGATAGCATTTTCAGCCTCTTTGAAAATGCCATCTCTGAGCATGTTTATTATATCTGTTGCCTATTAACCTGCTGGGTCATATATTCTATTAGCAAGGGTTTTGTTGTTATTGTTTTTGTTCCCCTCTGCTTTACCTCCATTACTTAAAATAGTACTTGGAAGACTATTTAAAAATGCCCCATAAATATTTCTTGATTAAATACAAAATTTTAATAACACATTTGAAAACACGATGACATTTTAATATCAAGGATATGATTGAATTTTTAAAAGTAATATTAACTTGTATGAAAAAGAAATCCATATGAATGCATCATAAAACACTTTAAATTTTTACAGAAGAAAACTTGAATTAGCAAAAAATGTATTCTGAAGTCTCTGTTTCAGCAAGACATTTATTTTCTTTAAGCCAATATAAAAAGATTCTGATAATATGAAAAATACATGTGGAATATATTTATATTTGGAAACAGAAATACATTCTTAGGAAGAATAAACTAACAAGAATAATCATTGAATATAAAAATATAGCACCAGAAAATAAAATTTCTTAGTTGGTATTAAAATGTGTTCCTAGTTTTAGACCAAAATTGTAATAAAACACTAAAGGAAATACAAATTAATAAAACAAATCAAAATATTGTGAAATACAATAACATATAAGCACACATATGTATTAAATACATAATTTCAGAGTATTCAGCAGAAGGCATTTAGTGAAAGATTTATTTTTCTTACATGGCTATACTGTTTTCCCAAATGTTATGCCAAATGTGGACATTAGATCATATTCTGAATGTGAACTTTTCTATTAGTTCAAAACAATCAAAGTAGCACATTTCTAATATATCTGTTTAGTTCTCTTAATATAGTTTTATTTTAGCAAGACATTTTCAATAAAGAGAATAGGACATTTTATTAATTTCTGGTGTAAATTTCTTCATTTGTATCCAGCTATGATAACTCTGGAGGAAATGTTTCATTCTGTTTTGTATTGGATAATATATATATGTGTATGTATATATATTACTTATATATAATATATTATCTCTATATAAGATTCCATATATACCTTGATACCACAATAAAGTACAGATATTTGTTGCATTATAATTTACATACCAAAATTTTATATACACTTAAAGCACATATATATGTTCATGTGTATGATAGATTTATAAATTTCTTAATCTTTTATTTAAAGTATCACAATACGCTTTCAGTTGAAAATATCTGTTCATGAGCATTGTTGCTGTCTTTGTAGATAACAGAAACATTAACCAGAATCCACAGATCTTATTCTCTCTGGAATATGTATTAGAAAAAAAATATTTCTCATATTAATGATTTCTTGGAAGAAATAATTTTAAATTATACTGATTTTAAAGATTTTTTACATTAAATAGCATTTACTAATTTCTAAGAATGAATTCTTGAAAATTTTCTTAACACTGCCAATATGTACCTCTGATCTATCTTAAAAGTTGATGTATTGAAAAGAAATATCAAAATTCACTGAATGAATCAGATTTAAGGCAATTATTATAAATTCTATTTAACTTTATATTAAAAATAATTTAGAGGGGAAATATAACAGTCTTGTCAATGTTACAAAACAAAACATTTATTTTGAATGTTATTTTCTCCATTCATAATGAAAACAATATGCATTATTATTTTCTTAAGATGTAAAGTATTAAATTTATTTAGCTTACTGCCTCCTTTTCAGGAAGAATAAATTACTCAGGGACTCTTCTGGCAATTAAAACTTTTGTACTGCAATCCAAAATCCAGGATAAAGTGTAGGTATCTGCATTTGCAGGTTCACTGAATCAGTCCAGTGCCTCCCAGTGAGTGGAATGGCCCACTTTGGGAAACAATAACAGAATTGAGAAGAGTATGCTTCCAAAAAGACCATTTGTGGTTAATATGGGGTAGATAAATACCAAGACAAACTTTATTATGGACTCTGAAACCAGTAATTGAACATCACACTTATACATAGACTCGGATGGAACTAATGGAACCAGTGGTTAAATTTCACCACCATTTTCCATAGCATTTGTTTAATTTCCTTCAAGATTACATTTTAATAAATACCCTATGTTTTCTTCTCAGCATGTATAATACTGAAATATATAATTTGATTCAATTATGTAATTTAAAATGAGGTGGTACTGATATTAGTTTTAAGCATTGTATACTATCAAATAACATCCATTGATTAGCTCTTCTTTGCTAGGATGCTATGCTGCAGGTCAGTGCATTATTTATGATTTTTTAATAATGTCCTCTGGGTCTAAAAGGGTACATTGAGTTGGCTAAATCTATCAGTGATTTAGCCTATTTCTCAGGTTTAGGACACAGATAGCAACTTCACCACCTCAGCTTCACTAACTCCATTAAACACTCACCCTTGCTAGGTCAAGCAAATAAGACTTTTACATCAGCAAAAATAAGTAAGAAAAATAATCTCTGAAAATAGATTTGTTAAAAGCATCCATTTTTACACATTACAGACTTACCAACTCAGATATAATATAATTTTTGAAAATGCATGTATATAGGAACATAAACAGTCATCTATCATCAATACTTATTAGATTCTTATACTGAACATGGTTGACAAATTTTAATATGCCAACTGTGGAGACTTAAATTATGTTAACATCAGAAGTAACTTACCTTTAGTAGTCACTAAAGATTTAAAGGGTAAACCTGCCGAAGTGGCATTTGATTTAGTGTCTTTGAAGAATGACTCTTTAAAGGTTAGGGGAAGAGGTATTAACTAAGAAAATAAGCAGTGTAGAAGACAGGAATCTCATTTCATATAGGATTGATACTTCAGTAGTACAGTATCTGGAAAACATTCAGTTTTTGCTCTTCTGATTCATTAGACAGACATTCAGAATATTAAAGGATAGACAGCTTTCACTTCAAATGGAAAGAGGGGAAACAAAAGAACTGTCAAATAAGAACCTCAGAATTAAAAAAAAAAATTCAGTGCTTGCTGGAGGACACATTGGTCTCAAAAGAAAAGATGCAGATGAGAATCCTTGTGGGCAACAAGTACATGTGAAAATGTAAGGATGCAATACTAGAAAGAAAGAAGAAAAAACACAGTTCAAAGAATCTAGTAGAAAATGCAGCATGAGTCTAGAAATATGGCAATAGCTACAATTTATAAAAACCTGCAACATTCTTTTAAAATAAAACCACACTATGATTTCCAACTATGGTTAATTGCTTAACATGAAGGGTTTTGTGATTAAAAATAAGATACCATTGCAACACTATTATTTCTTATGATATTTGGGATATTTATATTCAATAAAATGGTATCCATTGTGTTTTTCAAATCTGGTTATAATTTTACACATGTAATAGGATCATATAATACAATAAGGCACAGGTTAAAACATACCTGAAATCTGTTGAATTGATGTCTCCTTGGTTATTACCCTTAGGTTAATCTGGATCATCTGTAATTTCTGGATCAAAAGGAGATTTGTCAAAAGGGAGATCAAAAGATAAACCATTATGTTTTTAAAATTGCTTCAGTTTTCAATATTTTCTGCTTTCCTTTCTAATGTGATTTTTCTGTTTTGTTTTGTCGTTGTTGTTTCTTTCCTTCTTTCTTCTTTTGGTTTTGTATGATATATAGATACATAAGTGCTTATGTATCTATACATATAGATAGGTACATAAATCCAGGATATGTACATCTTTAGAGACAATAACTGTATGAATAAATAACTAGGATCATGGCAGGGAATTTCAGAGGAAATGGTGAGCTGATAAAGAGCACAAGACAGAAAAATGTTCTGAAATTGATAGTGGTGATGCTTGCACAACTCTTAATATGATTGAACGATTACATTATATGATGTGAATTATATGCCAATGAAAAGTATTTTAAAAATAAATAAGAGGATTTGTATTGAATAGAATGAGTATCTAAATTGCAACACATGTAACAGCCTATCGAATTACATGTAAACACATAATAAAGGTTAGATACATTTCTTACACACATTGCATTAATTGTATTTATATATTAGTTGTATTCACATCACAGAAAGTCTATAAGAGCCATTAGGACATGATGACTTCACTCTCAGACAGACTAATTTTTGTAAAAAATAGAAATATCCGCCACCAAAGGAATAGACATACATTGAAACATGGACTTATCTTTATTTGGAGGGCATGTTTTCCACAATGTTCACATTTATTCAAATAAATGAGTCAAGAATAGTTTAATTTACTATTTCATAACTTCTCAGGCTGATCATGCATCTACGTTTAAAATGTGTGATATCAAAATGTCTGAAGCAGATGAGAGGTTAGTATTGTATCAAAGATTTTCAGGAGCTCTGTTGCCCTCTGAAGCAAGCATCGGGCTGCTTGCAGTAGACTAGACAAAGTACAGACCCACCGATCGCTCCTTGGGAGAATGGGGAAGCTGTCTTCTTCTTTCCAGACTTAGTCTTGAAAACCCCAGTAAGGGTTGCTATGAGTCAGCATTAAGTCAATGGCAGTGGATTTAGTTTATCATAGCTTTATTATTATATTTAAAATTAATTTATTTAAAATCTAAAAAGATGTATTTAAATAGATGAGTCACTAAGTATATGCATGACCTAAGAAAATTTTGGTGCATTATTATTTAATAAAGTAAAATTTTAATTATGTTTGAGTTAAATAGAAATAAAGCTAAATCTGAATTTAGATTTAACTATAGAAAACTAAGCCAAACCGACTGCCTTCCAATTCATTCCTATTCATAGCAATCTACATAGGGTTCCTGAGGCTGTAAATCGTATGGAAAGACAGAGTTTAATCTTTCTTCTGAGTCTGCTGATGGGTTTGAACCACTGATCTTACAGTTTGTAGTCCAATGTTTCCCCAAAAGGGTCACCATGTTCCTTAAACTTAAGTATAGACACAATTAATCAAAAGCAGATAAATTTACCTTAATTAAAATGTATCTATTGTTGTTAATGTCATCTAGTTTGCTAATGGGGCCACTATGGACTACTGAAGGAAACACTGCCTGCACCTGCATCATGCTTACACTCACAATCAGCCCCTCGAGAAAGAGAGCATGTTTGGGGCAGTAGCAGATCAGAGGACAAAAGGATGATCCTCAGTGACATGGGTTGGTACAGTGGCTACAGCAAAGGCCTCCAACAGAAAGATTCATGAAGGTGACACAGGACCTGGCAGTATGTGTTGTCTTGTTCTGATTTCGTGGCACTTATAGCAAGAATATTAGTAATTTTTAAAATGTTTAATACATTGTAGGTGTAATGTACTTTCAGGGCAGAAGATTTCTACCTTTGGGTAGCCTTGATAAGAATAGAAATTCCAAAACACTTCAGTGTTCTAAAGAGGGACTTGTATATGTATCAAGAGGCAGTTGTGCAAATAGAACATGGAAATAACGTATGGGTTATATCCTCTCAATATACTTAGATTGCATACTGAGAAAATCATGAGAGAAACTGCGTTATTTGAAGAAGAGTGTGTGACATCAGGAATGGAGGAAGGTACTAACAACCTGAGATTTGCAGATAACACAACCTTGCTTGCTGAAAGTGAGGAAGACTTGAAGTACTTGTTTGTGAAGATAGCAACCTTCAATATGGATGACAAATCCATGTACAAAAGACGCAAATCCTCACCACGGGGCCATTCAATAACATCATGATAAATAGAGAAAAAGTTGAAGTGGTGAGGGATTTTTTTCTTGTTAGGACTCACAATTAATGCTCATTGATGACGTAGTCAAGACATCAAAAATGCGGGGGTGGGGGAAGAGTTAAAAAATGCATTGCATTGACTAAATGTGCAGCATGAAATCATTTTACAGTGGCACAAAGAAAGGATGTTACTTTGAGGATTGACCCACATTATCCTATTTCCTTAACCTCTTATATATGTGAGCGGTGGATATTAAATTAGGACGATGAAAAGGAATCAATACACTTGAATTATGGAGCTGGCAACAATTATTGAATATATCAAGAACTGTCAAAAGAACAACCAAAAAACATCTGTCTTGGAATGAAGCTAGCCAGTATGCCCCTTAGCGGCAGGGAGAGAGATAAATTGTTTCATATACATTGGACATTTTGTTGGGAGAGACTGGTCCCTGGAGAAGGACATTATGCTTTGTAAAGTAGAGGGACACTGAAAAAAGAGGAAAGCCCTAGTCAGATGTGTCTGCCACAATGTAATGAAACATAAGAACAATCGTCACAACATGGGGCCGTGTTTCCTTCTGTTGTACAAATTGGAGCAGACGTGATGGCACCCAACAACAGATGTGGTGTTGGATTCTCCTTCGTTGGGTAACTGGAGGAGGTCAGATGTGACCCCCAAGATATTTCTTCACAGTCAAATCTCACTTTTGCCATGAAATCAGCATAGTCAGAGGTTCGAGGGATTAGGACTTTGATATCCTTTGCGCTGTCATCACTTTGTCTGAAAGTTACCACTGGCAGTTGATAGGATAACAAACTCATTAGCCTTAATACTAGACATGAAAGACAAGCCAGGCATGATTATGTAGTTGGAGAGAGAAAATGTAGATTTATAAAATAAATCTACCTAATGTGTAGGGAAGAAATTAGAGATTTGATAAATTACTAATTTGAAAATATAAATAAAACCTGATAGATCTAGGCATCGATATTAAATAAATGCTAAAAATTATAGAAATATTCATAATGAATTGTTGTCTGATAGAACCTGAACCCACTTACCAGTTTACACATCATTAAAGATATCAAGATCAAATTTTATGTAACAGTTAGTATGATGAGCTAAGAAACACATAACACAATCTAGAAAATATATATGCATAAATTAAATTAAATCTAAATGTAATGAAACTGGTTATGGATGTAAAAGCATTTGAAATATGGAAAATAGGAAGGCAAATAAATTTGAAACTGCAGTTAGAGTACAAAATACACATGCTACAAAAAAATTGACATTTAAAAATAATATAACAAAAGTTAGTTAAAGGAAGAAAATGTGTCATTTGACCTTAAGAGGGAGACTACGATTTCCAGAGCGACAGCAGTGGGTCTGAAAAGTAAAAGAGAATTCTGGAATTTAAAATTGTGTATGACAGAATCTAGTAGTGTTTATTCTCCTTTTCATATTGTTCTGCTGACAATTAGGTTTGATCTATGAAAATGATAACAAAACAGCATATATAATTGCATACCAGAATTCTCACCATGTTACAGAAACATACCATAAGCATATAGAGGAACTACTTGTAGGCTGGAAAGAAAGAAAACCAGCAAAGCCCATATGATGAGGCATTGTCACTGCGCAAGGCCAGCCCTGGCGGCTGTGTGGAACCACGTGCAGCAGCATGGGCCAACGGCTGGACTTTCTGCTTCCCCGAACAGTTAGTCTCAGGGGCTCGTGTGAGTCAGCCTTGACTCTATGGCAGGGAGTTCGGGTTTGTTCGAATACCAGGAAATAGGAAACTGGGAAGGTGAGACCACTCTACATAGTTGAAGCTTAGATGAAATACATACTATGCAGACATAAAATATGGCCCTGATTCAAATGACCTAACTATAAAAATGCCTAAAAGAAAATAAGGAAACTGTATATATGAACTTGAGTATTATTTTATAGTAAAGATATTATTTAATATGGCAGTTTTGATTAGGATTTGTAGTTATATAATCTGAATTCCATATAAATTAGCACTATATACTAAAGTACTTAGGAGTGCAGTGATATATTGGTACCTGAGAATGTCAACCAAAAAACTCGTGTGTGTGTGTGTGTGTGTGTGTGTGTGTGTGTGTGTGTGTAGGGGGTTATTATTAAAAATGGTTTGACAATTTCTATAATAAAGCTTTTAACTTTTCATTTCTGCTAAATTACATTTGTACCATTGATTACATTACATACAATGCATATTTCAGTTTTCATTTAGACGATATATCAATGAACTTTCTTAAAACTAGATGCCATTTCATAACTCATTTGAGAAAACAGATGTGGATTACAAAGCACACCATTGCACGTATCTGAGAATTACACACGGTCTTTCATTATGCTCTTTCAGACTGCTGAGGAAAATTAGGTTCTTCTTTATCTAAGACGGTTAAATTGTATTTTATTATAATTTATTTTAAAGAAATATATTTATAAATTAAACGTTGTATTTTATGGAAAATGCTTTATTAATTGTTCTACCAAGACTCTTTCATTTAATATGTTTCTAAGTATAAATTCTAATAGCTACTTGCCAAACAATCCATATTTTTCTATTGCTCTATGTGTTTCTACTCATTCTACCTTTGGAAGAACTCTATAAACATCAAGGCTTTGAACAAAGACTAGTGACCACATTTTCAGAACCCTCGTGTAAATAGGAAAATTAATCTAATATGATGAAGCTTAAAGTATATACTGCTCTTCATTTTTCTGCCTCTGTCATAGTTTTAATCAAACACCAAGAGATACTAATTTTGTGAAAAAGCCAAAGAACTACAACCAGGAAAGTTTTGTTATGCTAACAGTATGGTTGGATTGAAAACATTTGTGGTAAATCATATGATCTTCTCACAGTACAAAATAAGCATACAAAGTAATATACTTCCAAATTTTAATTCACTAATATTTCGCTTTGATTTTAAATTAGTGGGTTGGACAATAGTGTTAATGAGTTGGCACCTTGATGCCATATTTTGGTACAGATAACATGATCTGACTTAATTTCTGATAATTGTCTACTGATTTCTTTTATCTCAGACTTGGGAAAGGTAATATGATAGGCTGTCTGATACCCCTTTGATTCTGATGGGAAATTCAAGCCATCTGTGGGCTCCACCACTTTGTCCATATCTCCTCACCATTATAACAACCCAAGTCTCTTTTCTTTTTTGCACTTTGAACTTATCTTAAGGTCTGGCTGAGGACCATGCTACACTCTCCTGAAAACGTCCTCATCTGAGTAATACATTTTTTAATAATCTCTGCGTGAGTGTCTCATTGCCACAATCAATATTGTCATCCATACTAATTTTGCAGGATATCCATAAAAATTGGCAGAGTAGGCTAGGTCTCCTCTCCATGTGATAACCACTACCACCCCATCGCTGGGAGTTGCTTTACTTTACTGCTAACCCAAACGGTCATGGTCTAGATCTACCCAGCAGCTCTGTGGGAAAGCTCTGATGCCTTATTTCCATAAAGATGGCAGCCTTGAAAACTCTAGAGGGCATTCTTACTCTCTAACAGGATTTCACTAGCAGTCAAAATGATTCAAAAGGTTATAACACAATGAAACTTCTGTTGTAGATTTAATAGACCTAATTACTAAGACTTTTTGAGAAGAGATGATTTAAATGAGACAGGAAAGAGATGTTCTAATTAATATTGCAGGGAATAAAAAGTAATGTCAGGCACATGAAAAACATGTGTGTGGAAAACATGTGTTTTCAGATTAAAAAAGTGTTTACAGATTAAAAAAGAGGTGTTGAAAAGAGGAGTCTTGGTGGCAGTAGTGAAGTGCTGAACTTCCTGCCGAGAGGCCAGTACTTTACCCCACCTGCCACTCTGGGGGAAAAAGGTATGGCAGCTTTTAAACTGTATAAGAAAGTTCTCAATGTTTTGCAGTTGCTATGATTTAGAAAAGAGTCAAGGAGATAACAAATAGACTGGAATTGTGTAGGAGCCAAGCCATACTAATGTTTAGGCATTGCTATGGATTTTGTATTTCCAAAAAGCTGTTTGGAAACTCACAGATGGGTTTTAACTAGAGGAATAATTTTTTTGTCTTTTGAAAGAGCCATTCTCAATGTTGGAGATACACTTAAACACAGGCAAGCTGAATAATTGTAAGGCAGTTAGACTTTTTCTTGCAAATAAAAATGGTGACAGGCTAGTGTCAGAGTAGTGACGGAGGAAAGATAGATGGACTCACAGGAGGACACGTTTCGCTGAGAGTATATTTAGCTATATATTGTAACTGTAGGATATAAAAGAAATAGGTGACAAGGTGGAAAAGTTTAGGTTTTTAGCCTTCACAACCAGAGATGTGATACCAATAAAATTTAGGAAAACATGGAAGCAGTTTCTGGAAATGAAAGTGACATAGCTATTTTTTTTTTACCTTGGACAGGAATTCTTTTTCTCCTCAATCATGCAATTAGGAAACACCACAAGAGGGTAGAAGAATGTGTTCCTTTGATTTAATGATACATTACTTGGAGAAATACATAAAATTACAATATTTAGTATATATACAATCCTGGATTATGCCAGCATCCATATGCCTTTTCTACCTCATTGTGATACCTATCACATATCTGCCAAAAATTTTTTGCATTGAAATTTAATCATAAAAGAAAACACCCCCAAGAAAGGTTTCGTCACTAAGATTGAATATGAAGGGGCTTCAAACACATCATGGAAAATATCCATGATATTCCGCTTCAATTTTCTACAAGCTTTTTGAGGACACCTTATATATATTAAAATCTGTGCAGATTAAAGAACCCAAACTTTGAATTGATTCATCCCAATTCAGTTTTGGCAAATGAAGAAATATCTAAACAGGGTGAGTTTTTATTAGTAGTCGTAGAGATTTAATATATATATCATATCACTCCATATTTCAATCACATCAAGTAGAACTGTACAATTGTTACCAGTTTCCAAACATTCTTTTTCTACCTGGACTCCTTGACATCATCTTGCTTTAACCCCCACCCCCACCCCACGATACCCTCCTTCCCCAGAAGCTCTTCTGCTATTTGCTATCTGTAGAGGTTCATCAATCCTGGGCTTTATATAGCAAAAAAGGAAAAGCATATAAGAGGTTGAAGTCCATTGACATAACACCTCTGAGATACACCTTAATATGAACAAACAATAACCAAAGAAACTCCAATACAAACCAAAAATACAAAAAAAATTGGAAAAAAGATCAGGTCCAGCCTGCATCATAGGGGGGTTCTACTGACAAAGCTTAAATGGTTCAGGTCAGATTTATGCCTTTGATCTTCTATACTCCTCTCTCCCAAGCACTCTGTTTAGTAGCCATTATCCTCCCACTCCACAATTTTCGATTGGGGGTGTCCTCCTGGGCCTTATTTCCTACAATCTACGTAGTTCCACAAATAAATCTTGGGCTTCCACTGTTTTCCATTGCCTTCTGCACACCGGATTCTCACAATTTAGGCTCTGATACAGATCCCTCCTTCAATTTCAGATTACATGGATTTCAATCCTTCGGTGATTGATGATAGTGTGCTTCTTCCTTGTGGACTTATTACCATCTCACTTAGATGGCTGCTTGTTTGAAAACAAGCCTTTATGAACCCAGACACTATTTTCTCTGCTAGCTAAATTCTTTGTCACATTTTGCTATAGCACCTCGTATCTTCTGTGTTCCCTTCCTAAGGGCAAGTATCAAGCAGGGCCACGATGTAAGAACTAACTGATTTAAGTTGGAGCTAGGATTAATGTGAGCCCCAAACCTATTCCTGGATCTATGTTGTTGCTGTTTGTTTGATATGTGTTGCTTTTATTTGCTATAACTTCGGAGTTAATACATGTCATCATTCCATAGTTCAATCACGTCAAGCAGAATTATACAATTGCATCCATAATCCGCCTCTAAACATACTTTTCCTTCCTGTACTCCTTCACATCATCTCCCTCTTATCTCTGTTACCCCTCTAGATCCCCCTGTCCCCCTACAATTCTTGTTATCTTTGCTTTCCCTATAGGTTCAACGTCCTTGGGTTTCAGTTACCAAAAACAGAGAAACAGATAACACAGCTTCAAGAGGATGGCCCCAAGGGTGACACACACCTCTTAGAAACACTCTAATATGAACAAGCATGAACAGAATATAACATAATGGCCAGAAAAATATCTTAATACAGCATACAGGGCACTGATGTAGCAAGACCTTGTTTGTCAGCCAACCATCCATACACCACTCTAGGTACAGCTGTCTTCTGCTTCCTCAGACACCTTGTGTTTTCTGGCTTAAGTCTTCTGGTTACAAGTGTGTCTGAGGTAGAGACCAGTTCACCCAGTGGAGTTCCCATATGGGGCTCACCAATGCAGCCTCTGGAGCAAATCCTGCACCTTGAAGATCCAGAATTCAGTGTCCCAGTCTCCACGACATCTGGCCTGGGTTCCCAGGATACCCCCAGACACCCTAGTTCACTTTTGACCACCCACTGCACGAAAACAGGTGGAATTTTAAAAATGTAGATGAAACAGGATGCTAATTGGGACAGGAAAGTAAAGGTTGAAGCTTTGCTGGAAACTTAAACTCTGTTAGAAAACAAGAGTAACCTATATGTTACATAGTAACCAAATATCTAGATCAGTGGAATAAAAAAATACCCCACCTAGATCAAAGATGGTGACCAAAAGGATTGGTAGGAATATATGCTGCTACGGACTGTCCCGGTAATAACCTCATATCCTGCATTGGACTTCTCAAAGGGTTTATACATGTCTTCTGAGGCTGACATTCCAGGACTCATATCTGTGAGTTTTCTTGTTCTGGTTGCATTTTGGATCACACAAAATTTTATCTTTGGGTCTGTTCTGACTTTCCTTCCCTGATAGGAATTAAATTACAGAAATATGCATTTCTGCAAT
Source organism: Echinops telfairi (assembly GCF_000313985.2). Lineage (NCBI taxonomy): Eukaryota > Metazoa > Chordata > Mammalia > Afrosoricida > Tenrecidae > Echinops > Echinops telfairi. The sequence goes on along the minus strand of NW_022103908.1, from coordinate 21,577,688 downwards.
ACAAATTGACAATTGAATACAACTTAAAAACCCCGCTATTCATTTCTTTATGCATGTATTTTTAATGTTTACAAGACGGTGGCCACCTGCCCAGCATCCCTTTCTCCCTCGCTTCTCTTCCAGGAAGAATCCTGATTATCTGGTTTCATTTCATCTTCTCATGACTCCATCTCCAGCTCGTGGGATCAACCAGTACTTGGCTTTTCATCAACTCTTAACTTGACTCATCAAGACCTCTTTAGCCAAGCCCCCTGTGGTCATAGACTATTAGTTCATTGGGACAGTATCCACTATGAAGATGTCCCACTTACTTTCAGTAGGCGTCTAGAAGACCTCAAATAATGTGGGAGTGAAAATGTCATGAGCAATTTAAGGTCAGAGTTGCTTTTATGGATTTGTATTTGTCAGTCTGATATTCATAAAAAATTATGTGTAGACTATCATGATCCTAATTCTACCTTACAAATTTGGCTAGACCAGAGGATGTACACAAGTACAAATCAGAGCTGGAAGCCCAGGGAATCTAGGACAGATGATCCCTTCAGGACCAATGGTGAGAGTGGCGATACCTGTAGGGTGGAAGAAGGGTAGGGTCGAAAGGGGGCACTGATTACAAGGCTCTACATATAACCTACTCCATGGTGGATGGACAATAGAAAAGTGGGTGAAGAGAGATGTCAGACAGTGTAAGATATGACAAAATAATAGTAATTTATAAATTAGAAATGGTTCATGAGGGAGGGGGAAAATAAGGAGTTGATACTGCCTTAAGTGGAGGGCAAATGTTTTGAGAATGATGGGGGTAACAAATGTACAAATGTGCTTTACACAATTGATGTATGTATGGATTGTGATAAGAGTTGTATGAGCCCCCAATAAAATGATTTTTTAAAAAGTTATGTGTAGGTTAGACTTGTCATATAAGATACTAATTTCTTCATTATAAAAGTGTTTTTTGAGTAAGGTTTATTTCTATAATTACATAGCAATACTGAAGGACTTGTATATATTCCTAAATAATCTTCAAAAAACCATGATGAATTTGTATCCTATTAATATTCACATTTGAAAAGTAAGCAAATTAATTGGAGAAGTTTAGAAAACTGCATAGGTGAAAAAGTATTGACAGGTGGCCATTATATAAAATTTATAACCACCTTAAAATCAAGAAAATAAAATCATTTTCAGTATCATAATTCACATACTGGAAGAGCAGCTAATTTAGCATTTCTTTGAAAATTATAAAAAATAAACCTTAAATTTAAAAAACTTAGATATTTGGAATTTGGTTTGTATTAAGGGAAATACATTTGTATTAACATTTAGAAAAAGAAATAGAATACACATATTTTGCATTTTATCTAACAGTTATAGCTAACTATAATGAGTCATTTCCAGCTTTGCTGTCTTTAATGTGAAGAAAATAATAAATATGAGATAGAAAATGTCATTCTTTCTCTTCGTTAAATGTTTGGTCAGGGAGCCTGAATACCTATAGTTCTACCCCAAATTTTCAATGAATAATAAAGAAATGATGCATTATTCATTTTACTAATCCATTGAAGCAGATTCTGAAGTATCTTTATAATCAGAATTCTGCTCCTTTAAAATTGAAACATGTCACAGACAGCTTTATGATATGTGACAGTAACTCAAAATAAGAGATGCAACAATAATAGCAGCAGAGGAAGCCGGGAACCACAGGGATGTGATTTATTTAACACATCTACAGATTTCAGTAACTGAGCTCTCCCCAAGGGGGGAAACTCACTCTTACTTGAAATAGATATCAAAATTTGATTATGCCTTCAGATGTTTAGAAAACTACTTTATCTCTACAGTCTAAACGTTCTTAACTTTTTAAAATGCATTTTATTTGTGTCAAAGTCTTTCTAGAGTTAGAGATGCCTACATGGAATGAGTTTCTGCAGTTTTTGTGCTTCTGGAGGCATTGTTCAAATTAATACAGCTTATAAGGAGTGCCTAGAAAGGGGAGGACATTTGGAAGAAGGCAAAAGTGGGGTTTTGACAGTCAGATAAAAGTGGACCAAGTTGTGATAGCATTAGATCAAATTTCTAAATATAAAATGCATCATAGGCATAAAGCAGAAGACAGGATGCTAACTGACATAAGTTCCCCAGTGACACTATGTTCACTTTGAATCATGGTACTTTCATGTGTCTAAAGACAGTCCTGTGCTCCATAGGTTGATGTTTTGGAAAAACGCCAACCCTTTCTTGTAAAGTGCCTCTGAGTGGACTAGGACCTGTTAATTTTTGGTTGACAGCTTGAATGATTTAATATTTTTAGCCATGTAGGGACTCATGAAACATTATCACAAAGCTAAAATATGAAACAGCCAAGGCAAGAACAATAAAAAGACGAGTTTAGTATCACAATAATGGTCTCATGAGATCAAGGAAGCAAGTAGATTGAGGGAATATAATGCTAGGAAGGAGGGTTCTTTAATAATGTTCTAAATGCAAGACTAATTCAAGGGGGAAAGGGATTTCTGCAAATGCAATAACTGTACAGAATAAGGATACTGTACACGGTACCCAAGAAAATAATCTGACATGGCAAAGAATGATTGAACAAAACTCAGTTTTGTTTCCCTTTTTTCCCCAGGAGTAATGTAGAAGGTTCCTTAATTTCAGGTCTTTTATTTCTGAAGTGATAATGATTAATTTGTTGCTGAATCACTAGAGTACAAATCTAAATTTTTTTAAAAGTCAGTTTGGTTCTAAGGACTAAGTGATGATAATAAATAGTATAATTTTCTAGCACTTCAACAATATTCATTTGGCATTAGCTTTTACCTGATAGTTCATTTTTCAGTGTTTATTGCCTTTTACATATTTATAATTCAAGTCTCACAAGACAGACTATTTAATTAAAATTTTTCTTTCTAATAATAGTCACAGAATAGCAATTAGGAAATGGGAAAATATTTTTCCCACTATTTGAGTAGTTTTGATATTTCAAGGTACGTGGTTTCATTATCATGAGAATTACATCATGTCAAAGAGAAAGCTCTTCATCATTCAAATATATTTATAAAAAATGTCCCTTTGGAAATTTGGATTCTAGGGTTTCATTAAAGAATCACCATTCAATGAATTTTGGACACCTACTTATCCTTCTACTCCTAAATTAATTTACTAATAGGCTTACAAGGGGGTAGTTTAGACTCGGATTGAATCAGTGTTCATGGCCAATCCCTGCCTCCTTCAGAACCAGAAACAGTACTAATCAGTGAACTCAGAATGAAGTGACTTTATTTCTAAATTTGATACAAGAATCTCTGTGCAATTTAGTTTCTAGTCCAGTAGACCCGCAAACATTAGCCTTCAAACATCAAAGGCTTCTTGACCTTTTTTTCCCCTTTTTATTTGACTATCATTTAAGATATGTTTTTATAAATTGTAATTAGATTGTGAGGTTGTTTAAATGTACTCTACTTTTAGTGATATTGTGTCAACCGGTATTATTGATTATTAAGAGATCATTATATTGTGGATATGTTTATTTTGTCAAAAGTCTGTTTAGCTTTAAGCATTTTACAGCTCTTTTACTAGATGCATGGTAATTTATCTATGGCAATTTTCCTATTTTAATGAATAGATTGTGTCATACTAATGTAAACATTTTATATTTCTTTGAATTATTGTTTCTTTGCCTATGATTGCTCATTTGCTTACCTTTATTTTATTAAGGATATTTAATCTAAAATTAAATTTCATATTCACAACATATGATTGCTGCTGTGTTGTTACTCAGCTCCTGCTCATAAGTAATCCTGTGCACAGGAGAACTAAACCCTGCCCCTTCGGGTGTCTCCTTGAAACGCGTAGGTTTGGTCCATTGTTGAAGTCACTGAGGCAATCCACGTGGTCTAGATTCTTCCTCTTTGTCACTGCCCACTACCTTTCCATGCTTGTTGTCCTTCTCCAGGAATCGGTCTCTCCTGACAACAGACCCAAAGTACTTAAGTTGACGTCTCCAAATCCTTGGTTCTAAGAGCATTCCAGCTGCACTTCCTTCGAGGCACGATGGTTATGCTTCTGGCAGGACATGGTACTTGCAATCTTCATTGCCAGCACCATAGTTCATTTTTTAAAGACATGTTTAGTGAATTTACTCCAATGAAAGACACTTAAATGATATAGAACTGAAAATATTAGAAATCCATATACAATAAAAAGTGAAGAAAATTGGCTAACTCCATTTCCAGCTAAGCGTTCATACAAATACATACTCATTTTTTTTTGTTTTTAGCATAGGCATAACACATATATACATACCATGATGATTCTAACAAAAAGAAAATCAGAGATACTAAAAATATTCTCAAGTTTTAAAACTGATGTGAAGTAGGTTCCCATAACATTCTACATGAATGTAAACCTGTGATTTCCATGATTTTAACATGTCAGAAGCATGGTTAGTTTTCTTTGTTTAAAGAACAGGTCTTGGTACTTTTAACACATTGGCTTATTAATAATTAAGGGATTTTGCATACACAGTAGTATCTCAGTGTGAACAAAAACAATTTAATATTGATTATTTGCTATGATGTTTTAAACTTTCAGTCTTTACAACATAAGAAAATAGTTGCACACATTTAAGTGTATTCTTATAAAACACAGCCAGCACCATAATTCTAAGAAATCAACTCCTCTTTGGCCTTCCTTATTCATTAAATGTTCAACTTTCACTCCTATATGAAGACATTAAGAATGAGGAGTGGGCATCAGTCTCGCGGTGGAAGGGTGAAGGGGTGGACGGT
>NW_022103908.1:21483969-21569860 GCF_000313985.2 Echinops telfairi | reverse complement strand
TAATGAGGGCAACAAATGTATAGATGTGCTTTACACAATTGATCTATGTATTGTGATGAATTGTATGAGCCCCAATAAATTGATTTTAAAAAAACAAACAAGAATGCCATGCTTGAGTTAGGAGCACCTTAGTTCTCTAAGCAAAATCCTTTTTTTTTTTTCAAACCTTGAAAAGGTCTTGAACAGCACATTTATCCAATCTCTTAAACCCTTGACTGCTGCCTCCATGAGCATGTTTGCGGGTCCAAGCAAGACTAATTCCTTGACAACATCAACCTTTTTTCCATTTATTATGTTCTCTACTCATCCAGTTGTGAGGATTTTGGTTTCCTTTACATAGAGTTGCAATCAATACTGAAGGTTGCAACCCTTAATCTTCATCAGCAATCACTTCATCTTCCTCACATTCTACAAGCAAGGTTGTGTCATTGATTTATGTCAAATTGTTAGGAAGTTTTCCTCCATTTTTAATGCCAAATACTTCTTCATATAATCCAGATTCTCCAATCAATTGCTCACCATACAGATTGGATTACTACAGTGAGAGGATGCAACCCTGACTCACACCTTTCCATATTTTAAACCATGCCCTATGTCCTCGTTCTATGCACACAACTGCTCTTGGTCCATGTACAAGTTCCTCAGGAACACAATGGATTGTTTTGTATTCCCATTCTCCTCAAGGCTCTCTGAGAGTTGTTACAATTGAATGTTATAGCACAGTCAATAGAACATCATTTTAGTATACTCTGTTTTCAGCCAAGATCCATCTGGCTTCAGCAGTAATATCCATTTGTATGCCTCCTCTTCTCATCCAGCCATGATCTCTGGCAGCTCCCTGTCCACGTACGTCTGTCACAGATTTTGGATGACATTTAGTAAAAATTTGCAAACAAGTGATATTAATGATATTGTTTGAAAATGTGGGCATTCTTTTGGATCACCTATCTTTGGAATGGGTACAAATATGGATTTCTTCCAGTTATTTGGCCAAGTAGCTGTCTTCCAAATATCTTGGCATAGACAAGTGAGTGTGGGAAAATTAAAATTGGTATTCCAGCAATTCCTGGAGCTTTCTTTTTTGGCGTACACTTTCAGTTCAGCTTGGTACTGAAGTGTTTTCCTTAAGTACCATGCCCATAGATTCTTTTCTGAGTTAGTTTATTGTGCCAACCTAGCCTATAAACATATGTGGCGTTAATTGAAGGGCAGAGAGATAAATGGCTCGGTGAGCCTCACCTTTGGAGTTCTCAGGTCTCTTGCTTTCTGATGGTAGGACCAGGGTGCAGCTGCCTTAGCAGTTCCCAACTTCAACTTCCATTTCTTTTTTTTAAATAATTAAATCATTTTATTGGGGGCTTGTACAACTCTTACCATAATCCACACATCCATCCATTGTGTCAAGCACTTTTGTACATTTGTTTCCCTCATCATTCTCAAAACATTTGCTTTCTACTTGAGCCCTTGGTATCAGGTCCTCATTTTTCCACTCCCTCCCCCTCCCCCTTCCCCCATGAACCCTTGATAATATATAAATTATTATTATTATTTTGTCATATATGTTCTGTTTCATCTTTTACAGCTTCCAGTTTTCCTAGATTAATTCTTCATCCAATCAAAGTTCCAATTATTAATTGATATTTGCAGCTGTTGCTATTCATGTGGATTCATGCCCCATCAGCAAAGGACGGTCTCTCATGCTTTACTCCTCTGTGCTTAACTCCACCTGCTTCATTATGGCCTACACTGCTTGAGAAGGGAGCTCTTCCTTGGTCATATTTGAGGACCTTCTGACTTAAGGGCCTTATCTTTGGTCCCTATCCCCAATAATGTTCTGTTTCCTTTCATGAGGTTTTCTGTGTCTAACCATATTTTGATACTGTCCATAAGATTTTCTGTAGCAAATTCCTGAGACAGAGAAAGTCAATTCTTTCCTTATAATCTGTTCTTGGTCTGGAAGCTCTGCCAAAACCTGTTCATTTTGTGTGACCCTGCTAGCATTTTAAATACTGGTGGTGTGGCCTCCAGAAGCAGAGCAACACACAAGCCACTAAATTAGGAAAACTCACAGACAAGTGGTGGACAATACACAATGAGACCTTACTTATGGTTAGCTTCTGTAACAACCTCAGTCTTCTATCTTGTGCATTTCACCATTGGCTGTATTACCATCAATGTGTTTGGTTTGGAAAAAGCAAAAGAACCTATTGTCTTCACGTGGATTCCAACACTGACTTTATAGGGTAGAGTAATGCTTTTTTTCAGAATGACAAAACCACTTCTATCAAAGCTGGTCTTTTGGTGACTTCCTTTTTTTTTTTTTTTACTGTGCATGGGTAGAAACAAAAAGACTGGTTTTGACTTTCATGTATATTTGGCTTCAGGTTCAGGACCCGGCATTTGGTTTACTTCACTTGCCTTTTGGCTCTTGAGATGTGATTTGCCATCTAACACTTCCCTTGCTTTAACCAACTTTCACAGCTTTATGGATGAGGAGCATCTTCCAAAAAGATATTGGGACATTCAATTTGTGACTTACCGCTACCCACAGCCATGTGTGTTATTGCCTCAGTCTTTCCTGAGTTCTGTGACATGTTGCTATGAACTATTGAACACTTGCATAGGAAGTAATATACTACAGGGAGGAGTCAGGAGAAAATGGACTATGTGTTAGTTTGGGTAGAGTAGAGAAACAAATTTATGGACACTAATATGTGTATAGGAAAGAGCTTTATACACAAGAGCAGTTGAATATTTAGAAAACATCCCAGCCCAGTCCAGATCAAGTCCATAAGTCTGATATTAGCCCATATGTCCAATAGCACTATATAAAGTCCTCTTCAGACTCACACAGCACATTCAATGACACCAGATGCAGGAAGATCACAGGCCAGTGTGTGAGAAGTCTTGTGGATCCAAAGGTGTTGTAAGCATCTCAGCACTGGCAGGGGTCTCCACGTGGCTTCTCCAGCTTCCAGGGCTGCATCAGGGTAGGTCCATGCGGCTTCTCCTCAGGGATGTCTCACAGGGAGTCAGCCTTGTCTATAGAGAGTCTCTCGGGAAATGAGAAGAGAGAGAGAATGTCTCCTACCTCCAAGGAGGAAATATCAGAGTACTCAGAATCCTCAGGAGAAGGCCATGCCCACACAGAGGCCTAATTGACTGTGACCTGAATCACAGACTAGACTGCATGCCTTCACTCATAATCCTTTCAAGTTCCCAATTGACACCAGATTATGTAACTTCCACAGAGTATATAGCATCTTAGAAAAGTTTGATATTTGAGACATTTTAAAATTCTATTTACTTGGGATTGGTTTGATATTTATTTTTTTAAATGAAATTGTTAAAAGAATTTTCATATATTGAAATCCTTCAACATTGCTATACTTTTAACTTTCTAAACAAGTATATTTTCTTTTTTTTTTTTTTATCAATTTATTGGGGCTCATACAATTCGTCACAATACATAGATCAATTGTGTAAAGCACATCTATACATTTGTTGCCCTCATCATTCCCAAAATTTTCTTGCCTCTTGTATATTTTCTTTACACAGATATTTATCAATGCTGTTAGAACATCCACTATTACCAAAGTCCTAAATTTTCTTCTGTCATAATTTTCCTTCATCTGAAAAAAATCTATATTTACCATGTTTTTTAAAGAAGCTTTTTTTAAAAAAAATCACTTTATTGGGGGCTCATACAACTCTGATCAACATCCATACATACATCAATTGTGTAAAGCACGTTTGTACATTTGTTACCCTCATCATTCTCCAAGCATTTGCCCTCCACTTAACCCCTTGAAATCAGCTCCTCATTTTCCCCACTTCCTCTTCCCTCCCCCCTCCCTCATGAACCCTTGATAGTTTATAAATTATTATTTTGCCATATCTTACACTGTCCGACGTCTCTCTTCACCCACTTTTCTGTTGTCTGTCTCCCAGGGAGGAGGTTATATGTAGGTCCCTGTAATCGGTTCTCCCTTTTCACCCCAGCCTCCCTCCACCCTCCCGTTATTGCCACTCTCAGCACTGGTCCTGAAGGGATCATCTGTCCTGGATTCCCTGTGTTTTCAGTTCCTATCTGTACCTGTGTACATCCTCTTGTCTAGGTGGATTTGTAAGGTAGAATTAGGATCATGATAGTGGTGGGGGATGAAGCATTTAGGAACTAGAAGAAAGTTGTATGTTTCATTGTTGCTACACTGCACCGTGACTGGCTCATCTCCTCCCGGAAACCCTTCCATAACAAAATGTCCAGTTGCCTACAGATGGGCTTTGGGTCCCCACTCCACACTCCCCCTCATTCACAATGATATGACTTTTTGTTCTTTGATGCCTGATACCTCATCCCTTCAACACCTCATGATCACACAGGCTGGTGTGTTTCTTCCATGTGGGCTTTATTGCTTCTCAGCTTGATGGCCGCTTGTTTACCTTTAAGCCTTTAAGACACCAGACACTATATCTTTTGATAGCTGGGAACCATCAGCTTTCTTCACCACATTTGCTTATGCACCCACTTTGTCTTCAGCGATTGTGTCGGGAAGGTGAGCATCATGGAATTCCAATTTAATAGAACAACGTTTTCTTGCATTGAGGGAGTACATGAGTGAAGGCCCAATGTACATCTGCTACCTTAATACTAAACCTATAAATATATGCACATAGATCTACTTACCCATCCTCATATATAAATGTATTCATATATGTACATGCATTTATTTAGAACTCTATATGTGCTCTATGCCTCCTAGTTCTTTCATCTATTTCCTTTTACTTTCCTCTTGTCCCACTATCATGCTCAGACTTCATTTGGGTTTCTGTATTTCTTCTCAGGTACATTACCATTGATCATGCCCTACCAGGCCTCCAACATCCTCCTCACCACCAATTTGGGTCACTTGTTTTTTCCTTGTCTCTGGGTTTGTTGACACCACTACCTTTCCCCCCACCATTTTTCATCGTTTTTCTTAATCTAAGAAGATAATGATCTCACCTCTCTTGTGTATGTGATAAGTTTCCTTTGAGTTCTGACTTATCAGTGCTTTGTTTTAGCAATTTGACTATTCCATTATTGGGTACTTATGTAAGTTTATCTCTTAATTCTAGAGGTTCTCTAACATATGCAGAATCTCCTGGGACCTTTCCAAATTCCCTTGAATAGAAGTCAAAGTTCTTCCATGATTTTAGTCTCTTTTTCTTAATGCTCCATTACCACCTATAAAAATAATTTCATTTGTGGATTGGGGACCCAAAGCCCATCTGTAGGCAACTGGACATCCCCTTATGGAAGGGTCATGGGGAGGAGACGAACCAGTCAGGGTGCAGAGTAGGAACGATGAAACATACAACTTTCTTCTAGTTCCTAAATGCTTCATCCCCCACCACTATCATGATCCGAATTCTACCTTACAAATCCACCTAGACCAGATGATGTACACTGGTACAGATAGGAATTGGAAACACAGGGAATTCAGGACAGATGATCCCTTCAGGACCAGTGCTGAAAGTGGCGATACTGGGAGGGTAGAGGGAGTGTGGGATGGATAGGGGGAACTGATTACAAGAATCTACATATAACCTCCTCACTGGGGGATGGGAAACAAAAAACGTGGGTGAAGGAAGACGTCGGACAGGACAAGATATGACAAAATAATAATTTATAAATTATCAAGGGTTCATGAGGGAGGTGCGAGTGGGGAGGGAGGAGGAAAACTGAGAAGCTGATGCCAAGGTCTCAAGTGGAGAACAAATTTTTTGAGAAAGATGAGGGCAATGAATGTACAAATGTGTTTACACAGTTGATGTATGTATGGATGGTGATAAGAGTTGTATGAACCCCCAATAAAATGATTAAAATAAACTTAAAAAAATAATTTCATTTACGAAAATTGTTACAAGACTCATCATCCCAATAAGGTGGAGATAAAGATATTTGAAATTTCCAAATTTTCCAAAATGACATATATCCCATCGTTGTTATCTCATCCTTCCCATTATACATTGTCCCATGTCCCAATGCTTTATAATTTTCTGCAACATCTTTCAGAACTCCCAGACTGATAGGGAAATTGCTCTTGTGGTTTGTACAAAAAGTTCCACATCTGACATCCAATCCTCTGTCTGGAGGATCCTCCTCACCAGAGCTCTGGTGCACCAAGTCGGGTTAATAGGCCACCATTCAAGTCCCCAAACCTAAGGTCAGACAGAGGCAAGTCAGATGTCAAAGCCAGACCAAGAGAGTGAAATGCCAGAAAATGAAAGTTATATCTTGCTTGCTAAGCCAGGCCAAACAGCACGCTGAGATTCATGTCAAGAAGGTGTTCTGAGTCCTGAAAGAGCCATCCGTATGGATAATCACAGCCATGTTATTTGTTACTGGTGACTCAGCACTAATCTTCTACACATGCTCATTCAGGGAGTGGAAGTAATAATGATAAGTTTGATTGAGGGGTGGTTTTTGCTTTCAGCAAATCATATCACCACAGAAAGTGAAGGTGGTGCCTTGAGTGGTATTCTCTTGTAAGGTGGAAACTCAAAATATATCCCAACTTAATTTTCTAGCGAATAATTCTCTTCAAAATGGAATTATTACTACAGGTGTAGAGGTTGGAATTTATAAATCACAAAAGAAAGGACTTTGATGACAAGGACCGCATGAAATAACTATATCTCACTTCCATTCTCCTGCAGTTCCATGCAACCAGTGGGAATCTTACAGTGAAGTTGAAAGAATGAAAGAGGAGACAAGTTGGGATTCCTCCACCACAGAGGCTCCTTCTCAGAGACCTTCAGCTCAGAGATAGCCACCAGCGCAGCATCTGGAAGGATGCTGTGGTAGAGCAATTTGGACTGGCCTCTTTGTTGCCATCATCCTTCTCAAAACTTTTGCTTTCTACTTGAGCCCTTAATATCAGCTCCTCATTTTTTTTGTGTGTGTTGGGAAGGTGTGCATCATGGAATACCAATTTAATAGAACAGAGTGTTCTTGTATTGAGTAAGTACTTGAGTGAAGGTCCATTGTCCATCTGCTATCTTAATACTAATTCTATAAATATATGAACATAGATCTATTTTCCCACCATCCTATATAAACATAATTACATATGTAAATGCCTGTATTTACACCTCTCTAAATGCCCTTTGACTCTTAGTTCTTTCCTCTATCTCCTTTTACTTTCCTCTTGTCCCATTATCATGCTCAGCCTTCATTTGGGTTTCAGTAATTTCTTTCAGTTACATTGCCCTTGCTGCATCCCTACCAGGCCTCTCACACCCTCCTTGCCACTACTTTTGGATCATTTGTTGCTCCCTTGTCCCTGAGTTGATCAACACCACCTCTTCTCCCCCACCTCCCGCTCTCCCATGTCTCCCGGAACCATCGGTCCCATTGTTTCCTCCTCCAGACTGTTCATCCAGCCTATCTTACTAGATAGCTCTGCAGAGATAATAATATGCACCAAAAAGCAAGGCATAGCAAGATGAAGCGACAAAAGAGAACACAACGATAACAACAAAAAAGAAAACCAATGACCAAGAAAAAAAATAAATTAACTAAAAAAGAGAAACAATAAGAAGAAAAACAAAAAAAACCTGTAAATAGATCAAAGTCTGCTGTTTGACCTCTAGGCATGTCCTCCAGTTGAGTCTGATGGGGTGTCATTCTCTGGCCTTCAGGTTGAGGTTTACAGCAGGGTACCATGTCCTTTGGGCATTAATTAGCAGACTTGACAAAACTTTAGAATATGTCCTGATAAACAACTCAACTCTGAGCTTTTCTTAGTGGCATTACAGCATGTTTAATAAACTCTTAAGTATTGAATTCTAATTCTATGAGTTCTGGTGTAGCCTTTACCTTGTGTATTAGAAACTAGAGAGGTAAAACAGGGAACATTATATTTAAAACAGTTTCCGACATACTGCAGTAAATGAAAACTTAGGAGAACTTCATATATAAAAATATAAGGCATGTTTGTTAAAATGATTTTACAGCTGTGATTTTTGTTTTTTATGGCTGCAGTCAAGTATTCCCCCATTACACATGACCCTGTACATACAGTAGTAAAAAAAAGCCTGGTCCTGCACAGTTCCCACGATTAGTCATGAACTGAATCATTTTGCAGCTCCTCTGACAGCTGGTCACCCTCATAGCAACAGCGTTGGCCTCTGTGGACTTTCAGGTGGGGACTGCTCAAGAGATGTCTGACCTGAAGTCCAACCAAGTTCTGCTTAGGAGTGGAAAATTCGACCACTGAACTAGCATGACCTTCTAAGAAATTGTAACAGCAAAAGTAACATAATATAATAGCATTTTCTTCTGGCACAGAATGACTATGACTTTTTATTAGAAGACACTCCAATTATGACTTTTTTTGTATATCATTCATGTTAAAATACACATGATTTTTGTTTTTTAATGCACACATATCTCTGAATATCTGTGTTTAAGCTATACCAATACATAATCATAGATACATTTAGTACATTACAATGTTTACATTAAAATAGAAATGGCATTCTCACCAACATATATAATGTATATATTCTAATACATTTTTATATACAAAAAATGAAAGAATTTCCTAATGAAAAGAGAAATAATTTTATTCTCTGCATGCATACATCATTGTGATACTCGTAGAATCTCAGCCATTTGTATTCATTAGCGTCTTAACCAAAGTAATCATCTTTCGTATTCAAAAGACACAGTAGAAAAATAGATGAAAAACTAGGAGCTACTATAAGGTTTTCTTCATGACATACGTTTTGTGTAACCTTGTCAACAGTTAAAGAGTCTACATTAAAGAGAAATCATCGAAAGATATGCCCACATCCTGATCATCTATAGAAATGCTTCAATACATAAAAATAAGAAGTTAGGGTATATTAAAGCAATGTAAGATGACCAATATTTTTCTCACAATAAATATTCCAGGCTTCCCAATATTAATTATTAACTAAAATAGGTTAGCAAATATCTAATATTTTAATGTTGACTAAAGATCTTACTATTAATCATTAAACTAATGAAGAATCATTTAAAATTTTCAAAAACTAGAAATAAAAATCTAATATTGCTAAAAGAAAGTGTTGGTAACCTTATTCTTGAAAGGTGGTAAAAATAAGAAGACAGAAAGCTGTTTATAAATGAAGACTATTAAATCAGTGTAAGAATTTTCATAAGTGTCCAAAAAAAACATTCCGATAGTTGTATTACTATATGATTTATTAATATTAATTTGTTTAAAGTCTTTCAGTCATTATAGTCATGTTCATGTTTTCTTTTTTCTTATAGAATGATAGCCTTTTTATTAATATATCATCCAAGTAATAAGGCCATAGTACAGTTAATTTTTCAATTGGAGTTTACCAAAATCAAACCAGTATTGCACTTTTCATCCATTTAAAGTATTAAAAAACACACACAAAACCCCCTTTTTTTTCTAAATTGTAGTTCATAAATGTTGCCTGGAATTGATATTTAGAAAATAATGTATACTTTAAAAATCAGTTTCTATTTAAAAATTTTCAAGAGTAAGCATAAACAGATAAAACCATATAAACAGACACAAAAATGTAAAGCAATGATAAGAAGAATGTTATAGGCTCATTTTGTCTTCTAATTTTATATAAAAAGGAAAAGGTTATATTAGGAAACCCATTTTTAAAAACAATTTTAGGGAGAGAGAAGGAGAGGCAGTCACATTAGTCAGTGTGAATAGTAACGTGAACAAAATAAATTGGTCATGGGAAATTTTTCAAGATTAGAAAGGATGGAGGGAGGAATCCTAAATTGAGCAAAGTAATCTAGCTTTTAGATTAAGACAAGGAGTTCAAGGAAAAAGAAAATGTCTTGAAACTGATTGTGGTAGTAATTGTATAGCATTGTTTGCTGTGATTGAACAAGGGAATGGTATGTTATTAGATCCCAATAAAATGGTTTTGAAAGAAAAAAGAGATTTACCTCAAGAGGTCCCTCCTGTCCCAATTCTAAATGGGTTGAAAAAATATATGGGAAAACATTTGCTAATTGAACAAGCTTCCATTTAAAATTCCGTTCCATTGATTATGTCGGTAACCATGCTTCACAATGTTCTATCATTGAGTTAGTTAATTGTGCCACCCTGGCGGATAAACACATGTGGGGCTAATTGAAAGGCAGAGGGATAAATGGGTGGTGAGCCTCGCCTTTCTAGTTCTCGGGGTCTCTTGTTTTGTGATGGTCGCACCAGGGTGCAGCTGCCTTAGCAGTTCCTTGCTTAAGCTTGCAAGGTTGACTTCCTACAAGACATCCCCAAGGAGAAGCTACATGGACCTATCCCAATGCAGCCCTGGGTGCTGGAGCAGCCATCTGGAGACCCCTGCTAGTGCTGAGATGCTTATTCGTTCACTGACTCAACTTTCCTCCTGCAGTCGGCATCATTGCCTCTGTTTTGTGAAGTGGAGGACTTTGTGGTGTTGGGTTAATGGGTTAACGTTGGACTTGTGGGCTTGGGCAGCATTGGGTTGGGATGTTTTCATGATGCACACTTTCTTTACATAAAAATCTCTCTTATACATGAGTTGCTGTGGATTTGTTTCTCCAAAGTACCCAGACTAATACAATCATGAAGAACAGAAGCTTAGTATCCCCTAAGCAATTACTTTCCTTTCTAATTTCTTCTATTTTCTCTTGACCACTAATGAACTTGATTTTCTCTACATTTGTCTATTTTAATGTTGCAGGTAAATGGGATCCTAGAATCTTCTATTTTTTTTGTGACTGGTTTCCCTCCTTATTATTTTAAGATGCCTTTTGTAGGAAGAATACTGTATCCTCAGAAAAACAATGCTAATGTCCTAATTTCCCCAGACCTGTGGATGTGTTACCTATAAAACAAAATTAAATTTGCCAACAAGATTGAATTAAGAATGATAAAATGGGTAGACTAGATGATCGGAGTGGGTCCAATGTCATGGTAAGAGTATTCGTCCAGAGAAGAAGTAGGCAGGAAAGTCAGACCCAGGGAAGAATCGACGAGATGGAAACGGAGTTCAAATTGGAAAGGAGCCATGAAGCCTGGGAATCACCCAACATTCAAAGAAAGGAACAAGCAAGAGCCTCCTGAAGAAGCAGAGCTCATCCAACAATTTGATTTTAGTCTCTTCATGGCATTTCAGAATCCTGCCTTGCAGCGCTTTCAAGTAATACATTTAGACGGTTATAAGCCACCAAGTTTGAGTTGATGGTCATGTGTTAGACCAGCAATAGAAAACTAATGAAACTTTAAAATGATATTTCTAAAGGTTCTTAAAATCATTACTACTACCTTCCCAAAGTATTCTTGGTGGGCATCTTTCATTTAAAAAGATGCACACCATCCTTTCATTACATAAGCTAGAGTTCTATACAAAGCAGATTCCAGAGAAAATGACTGATGACAAGTGGAAAAAAGTTGCATGTGTGCATCTCAGCAAGGTTATCCCTGAGTGGAGAAGACTTTAGAAACGAGTGGCCTTCTGAATTATTGGAGAATGCTCAATCCGTGTGACACTGTGGTGGCTTGCTAGCAACTTAAGGAGATGGGTGGTAGTATTGTTTGGTGCCCTCAAGTCAGCTCTGACTCACAGAAACTATGCAAACAAACAAAATATGCCCACTCTGTGCCATCCTCACAAAAATATTAATCTATTTCCTTGAGAGTATTTATATTTTTTCTCAATTTGAGTCATGTCCCCAAATAAGGGTCCCCAAAAGTTTTGCTCTAGCTACCATCTAGTTTTATTATGAGTAGCTTCCAAGCCGAATGGTTTATCAGACGATGTTCTGATGTGATCAATACAGTTTTCAATGGCTCATTTTTCAGAAGTGAATCACCCTTTCCTTCTTAAGATCGGTTCTTAGTCTGGAAACTGCTGAGACCTGTTCAATACATAGGTGACCCTGCTGGTATTTGACACTGATATTGCTTCCAGCAACAAGAAAAGAGCAAAGTCATTGTGTCTGAACTATGGTGCCGGTGAAGAATGTTGAAAGGCTCCTGGACTGCAAACAAACAAAACAAACCAATATGTCTTGAAAGAAGTACAGCCATAACGTCCTAATGTCCCTTAAAGGTAAGGCTGATGATTCTCTGTGTCACGCTCTTTGGGCACGTTGTTAGGAGACCTAGGAGAGACACGTCTTTGGAGAAGGATTTCGTGCTTGTTAAAGTAGGGGGGAGGAAAGGAGAGATAGGCACTCAATGAGGTGGACTGACGCATGGGTTCAACATGTGTGAGGTTAGGAAGTACCCTCACTATTCCTTTGTACAGGAAGGAGGTTGCTGTGAGGCAGAATTGACAAGAACACTCAACAGCACCCTGACATTGTAAATGTGTCATTTATGAGTCAAGGCTTTTCTGCTGAATAGGCTAATTGCACTGAATTTTAACTTTTTCTTATATTAAAATAAGTATACATCTAGCTCTGTAGCGTTACAAAGGCCTTACCCATTCATTAATGAAAATAAATGAAAAGAAGCATATAGAAATAGCAATCTCTAGGTAGGAAAGTATTTGGGATGAGTGAATTGAAGCCAACCACAAATGCATTAGCGATTGAACTAGATTAGGGAGAAAAGGGGAGCAGTTTGACTTTACTAAAAATAACTTGCAATTGAATGAATCCAACAATGCATATAAAACTGGGTGGGTATTTGTGAAGAAGATAGAGAAAGGAATATCACACTGGTATTATAAGACCTCTGATGTGCTAACACAGTTAATTTTCTTGTTGCTTAGCCTGAATGCCCCAAGTATTTTCCTCAGATGAATTAAATCCTAGGAATTATTGACCTAGTAGAATGCTTATTACATTCTTTCATGTGATACCAAAATTGCTTAATGTAAAATAAAGAAAGTTGCCTAAGATAAGCAAAGAAATATTACACTGCTCAGGGTCAGAGTCCACTTGGGATCAATGGAAAAGCAATAGGTAGATAAAAATTGTTCTTAACCAGAACTCCTTGTAAACATTGACTGATGGAACTCAGTAGCTGGAAGATAGATGAGAGCCCCACAGGGTTTAACAAGTACTGATTACTAAACTAGGTATCCTTTAACAGACTAGGCCTGCCCCCATGAGATTGCTTATTGTAAATACGTTTGTAATTAATGGGCTGAACACATAACTAATGAGCTGAAATATAAGGCATCCCCTGAAGATAAGACCTCCCCGAACATAAGGCCCCCCAAAGCTACTGTAACTCTGGACTCTGGACCGTAGCAGCGGGCGCCGCTGTGCAGCTCACTGTTGGCTGCAGTGCAGCCAGAGCAGAGAGGAAGTGCGAGTAAATGTGCCATAGATCGTGTGTAAATGTACCATAGATTGTTGTACATGGAAATAATGGTAGTAACAAGAAATTCTTGATACTGCAGGATTGACAGTTTGTCTGGTTATGCTGGTTTGTGATGACAACTACTACCGGGCCGTATACAGGTAATAAATTTCCTTCTTTTGTTGTTCAACAATAAATGTGTACCGTATTCTTCTTCATGGAAAAATAAGATATCCCCTGAAAATAAGACCTAGCACATCTCTGGGAGCAAAAATTAATATAAGACACTGTCTTATTTTCAGGGAAAGAGGATAGGAAAGATACCCTGCAGTCAGTTACTCATTGAGATGCTAACCTAAATGATGGCATTCCAAAGCCACCAGCCATAGCCAGAGAAAGATGAGATAATTTTCTTCACTAAAGGTTTAGTCTCAGAAACTCTTCGGTGCAGTTCTCCGCTGTGCGCTAAGAATGCCATGAGTTGGCGTTGATTGGATGGAAGTGAGTTTAGTGCGTTAGGAAGAATCCACACTGAATAGACTCCCTTTTCTTGATGGTTCTGGGAAAGGTGCGGGGATGCTAATAGGCTCTTGTGGTTCCATTGTGAGGGCTGACTTTTGACAAAATTAATTGTGATTGTGAAAACAGTAAAATTGTAGAGGCAGTAATTGTAAAATAGTGGGCTTGGGGGAAAGCCCTGCTGTTATGGGGTTTGACTAGAACTTGAAACCCAACTTAGAGGGCTGCAGCATGCAGTGAGAGCCCATATTTCATTCTGAGACTTTAACATAAGTCCTAGTACTATCTTGGGTATTTTATACACTTCTGATAGAGAACAGCCAAGGTGACCATGATAAATTCCTGAAAGGCAAGGAGAGAAAGCAAACATGATAAATTCTGCTGATAAATTCTGGAAAGTGGAGACAGTTTGTCTTTGGAAAGGTTATTAGTGTACACTCAAAGGAGTAGGGGACTTGGCTTAGGGGCATCCTCATCAGAAAAAGGCAATTGTCTTTTCCTCATTCCTGTCTGTTTGGTAAACAAAGACTCCCTAACTGTTCTTCCTATAAACTCGTGCAGAGATCTTCTGACAATGAATTAATGATATTTATCACATTTCTGGCTGGAATGAAGCCCCTACTATTTTTAATTTCTATACGGACTGCGTGTTTGGTAATGTAATGTCCTTTAAGCTTCACCAGACCCTGTTCCGATAGCATGTCCTTTCATTGCCCACCTCTCCTTTACATTCCCAGTTTTCCTCACTACTGTGCATTTGTGGTGATTTACTCCTAAGCTAGAGTATAGTGGTTGATCCACAGGTTCCGTAAAGGTTTTCCTGCGCTGATACGTGAGGGAGGTTCAAAACAACCTCTTCTCTCCATTAAATTTTCTCAAAGGTGAGAAAGGATGAAAGTGAGATTTCTTTTGGAGAAACTCCACATATCAAATACAGTAGACCAGAATGGCAGGTACCTGATTAACTTTACTGTTTGCCCCACTGAAGGATTAACTGTGAATTAGAGTTTGGGTCTAGTAAAATAATGGGAAGGAGAAAGCCGTCTTCTACCCATGAAAGAATCATGGCTAGAAAAGTCAAGGCCTGGCCACTGGTGTGTCAGATTCCTGTTATCTAGCTTTTCTTCTCTGGTCTTGAACTCCTAACAAATGAGTGGGTGGGACTAAGGCTGAATGAACCCATAATCAAAGTAAGGATGGGTTCACTTGTACTTACTTACTAACCTGTATGTATGTATGTAACACATCATTTTAATGTTGTAGTGCCCTCGTCTCAGTTCTCAATCTTCACTCTGCAAATGATCCTATTTGGACTCATGACCCTCACCACCAAAAAAAGTTTGTTTCTTAATATTATTTCTGTACATTCAAATAATTACTCCTAATTATATTTGCATATCACATTGACCTTGAAATAAACGTGCAATCCTTAGGTTTCATATTAACTTGGCGTAGCCAGTGATTTGGCCAAGTAATCCTCCTGACCTGACCCATCATCATGTAACCCATCAACTGCATGATAGGATCTGCTGTGAGCAGCGAAGCAATTTTACCTAAATCACATGGATCAAAATTATTTTTTAAAGTAAAAAAAAATAGGGTCTATAACATTAAATATTTTGTGAACCATTCAATAATATTATTTATAAATTTTAAAAAGTCAAAATCATATTAAAAGGGTTTCATTAAAACTAAATAGAATAAATTAAAATAATAATGCATAGAGTATAACAGAAGTAAATCAGATAAGTAACAAAATCATTTTCACGAAAGATGACATCATAAACATATTTTCAAACATATTTGAATTCACAGTTATACAATTAATTAAAATAAATATGAGCACTACTTTATGTCATAATGTAATGTACAATTATGACCTATAATCTGGCTCTTATTACACTTTTATTTATTTGTTACAATGCATTTTAAAATTTAGTCACAGTGTATTTAAAAAATATATAAAATCCAATTATAAATTTTGGAAATACTACTCATTTTTAAAAAGATGATCCTTAGAAAATTATTATGGCTAATAAATTGTTTACTATGGTTAAAGTGTGTCCTTTTTTAATTTTTTCCCAGTGATATGCTATTTAATTACATAGGTTTCATAGTAAGCCAGAGATAATATGCTTCAGATTAGTGCATTCAAACCTTAGTATAGAGATTAATTAAAGATAGATGCCTGTTTTCAATTCTGAGGAGACCATTGAAGACAAAAATACATAAAATAATTATTCTTTAATTTTGCTTCTATTAACATTTTATCATACCTTGCTGTTGAAACAAAATAATTGCCTTTACATGCTGAATATAATATAGCAGGTAATTTAATTATGGTAAATTTAGATAGTTATGCTTTTATTAAATAAGTTATAAAAGCTCTTATAAATTAAGGTCTAGTTAGCACATGATTCATTTGAAAATATCTGCTTACATTATGTTAAATGAAATACATATTACATTAAAAAGGCTTTTCTTTTTACAGTTTTATTTTATTTGTGTTTGTAACAGATATGTGAATTACTTAGAACTAGTCAAATATTGTATAGAGATTGACATAACAATAAATGAAATGTAGATTTGAAAAATATTAATAATCAGTTGAATACCTAGTATTGGAAATACATAAACTCATATAATTTGTCATGTGTGATTATGAATGTGGTATCTCAGAGGTAATCTCAATTTAGGTAAATCTCTGCACAAGACTTCTTTCAAATATTGTAAAGCAGGGATGTTACTTTGAGGGCTAACGTGGGCCAGGCCCAAACCATGGTATTTTCAAGGCCTCATATGCATGTGAAAGTTGAACACTGAATAAAGAAGGCTGAGGAAAACTCAGTGCATTTGAACTACGGTGTTGGCAAAGGTTCTTGAAACTAATACGGTGCCCCCATGGCATGGTGGTTCTGCGTTGGCTGCTAACTCCAAGCCAGTTCAAGAGTCAGCTGTTCTGCGGGAGAAAGTTGAGAAAGACGAGGCTTTCTACCTTCTACTTCCCTAAAGAATTCATTTCCGAAAACCACAGGGGAAGTTCTCCTCTGTCCTATATGGTCACTGTGAGCCAGAAAGGACTCATGGCAGTGAGACAGATCGCCAGAAGAATGAGCAATGCTCGCCTGCAAGAAGCACAGCCAGAGGCCCTGATGATGCCTTGGAGCCGAGAATGGCAGGACTTCTTCTCAGACCGTTTGGATATGCCATCCCGAGAGACAGGTCTCTGAAGAAGGACATTGTGCTAGGTAATGGGGGTGGGGTGGGGGGGTCGGGAGGGCGGTGAAAAAAGGATGCTGAGATGAATTGACTCATGGTTGCCACAATGGGCTCAAACAGACAAAGGATCGTGAACTGGCGCAGGACCCAGCGGTGTTTCTGTCGGTTGTGCACAGGGTTGCGACGAGTCGGAAATGACGTGATGACACCTAACAACTGCATCCGCAGCTCAACCAACATCGTTTCCGACAGCAATGTGGGAGGAAAGCTATGTGGATCATATTTCATGGTAAGAGTAACCTTAATCATAAAAACTATGAACCCTTTCCATTGTTGGAATAAAGCAAATTCTAGAATATGGTCTTTCTGGTGGCATTGCAAATCCTACCCTTTACACTCGAGGTTAGTCAGTATGTAAACAAGAACTAATTTCCAGTTTCAAGCTGCTGCCTTAATGGACAAATCCTCAGCTGTGACTTAATTGAGAATAGCATGGGGGCAAGGGCCACAGAACTGAGACTAATGCTGATCCCCTTACTATGCCAATAAGGGATTAAACTTTTTACTTCAGAAGTCAAAACATACATTCATCAAGCCCCTCCACAACTACTAATCAGGTGCAAGTGACCAATGCTGAGCCATTGTGATAAGGGCCAGCCCGATACTCCTTATCACCCTGAAAGACTGATAGCCATCTTTATTTGGGTCTCAGCATGCCTGGCTAAACAAGGAAGACTTGCTTTCTGCTTCAGCCATTTCAAGTCTTCTGTAGCTGTTTTGGAGTCCTGGTGGGGTACTGGTAGCAGGGAGCTGCTAGCCACAAGCTCGAGAATTGGAAAACCACCAGAAGAGGAGATTTCTTACTCTCATAAAGATTTACTTCTTGGATACCCACAGGGGCAATCTATCCTGTCCTATAGGGTCACTATGAGTCAGCATTAAGTGATGGCAGTGAAGAGATAAATATGATATAGCCATACAATGAAATATTAAGCCATTAAAAAGTAATGGATGGATTTTTAAAATGTGCTAAGTGAAATCAGAAAAAATATCACATACTGTGTAATTATTTTATTTTTCTTTGAAATATTTAGCATAGGCAGATTAATAGAGTAAGAAAGTAGATATAAAGTACTTAGCAAATAATCATTGCCATTAATTATTTCCTAACTCATAATAACTCCATGTGCTACAGAGTAGAACTGCTCCAGGTTTTTTGTTTGTTTGTTTTTGGTTTTTTTAACCGAAACAAATCACCAGATCTTTCTTCCATAGTACTACTGATTGGGTTCTAACTGCCAGCCTCTAGGTTAGGAGTTAAATGAAAGCCATATATGCCACCTTATCCAATTAGTAAGCCTGATGTCTTCTATGATTTTGAAGTTCGGGGCACATTTTTCTCTTACTCTTTGAAAGACGTTCTCTTGCCATTTCTTTTCTGAATAATATCCACAGGCATCATCTAGTTCTTATGGTCTTAGGCTTGTGGAGACTGTTACTCACATGATACATTAGTCAATTATTTGGAACAATTGTTGCACCTTAGATGCCCCCTCAAAAACTTTTAACTTCCCAGTTGCTATTCACAAAGATAAGATTGAAGTGTTGTGTTTGAACTAAACTCAATAGAGACGCAGTAGGAATTACCAGCACAATTAGCCAATTTGATCTCCAACACATATACAAACACTTCACCCAACAATGGTGACCTCATGGAACATTCTTCAGAATAAACCATATATTGATCCATAATTTAAAGATTACTCACTTTTAAAATATCAATATAACACAAAGCATTCTCAGGTTGAAACAATAAAAAATTAGAAATAAACACTAGATTAGAAATCAACAAAAACCAAATACATAGAAATTGAAGAGCACTCAACTTAGAAGCTAATGGGTAAAGAAAGAAATAAATGAAAAATTTAAATTCCTTGGCATGGTGCTTGCCATTGGTCTAATGAGGTAGAGTTCAGTATCTCCTGATGCATGGTAGGTGGTACACAGGGGGTATGACTAAGTAGGGTGCAATTACAGCCTCAAGCAGAGCAGGGATTGTGCACAAAGTGATTAATGGTTTCTGAGTGAGTAGCGGTGGGAGCTGGCCAGGCTTTCCGTCACCAGGAGGATGTGATAAACAAGGGAGGATCTTACCTTTCTCTTAGATGTCTACCCTTCTGGCTGGGTGCTCAGTCTACTGGCTCCATCAAACCTTGTTTGCAAAATTTCAAGATTTGCACACCTTTAGGCCAGCTGACAATACACCCGAATATCTCCACTCTTGCCACATTTCTTCAACTTTTTCCTATTAGTCAGCATTCAATAAAATTAGTTATCCTTTTCTCTGAAGTTCAGGGTTCCTGGATTATAATCAGTATCTGTGTCATTTGGTTTTTCCTGACTGTTCTAGAGGGTCTTTGTAGCATGTCTGCATAGTCTGCCATCATGTAGGAAACCCTGAAAAGGTGGTCTTTATATATAGATATATATATTCCTTAAAGGTGGTCTATATATATATCCCTTTAAAGGTGGTCTGTATATATATTTATAAGCATACATATATATTTAAATTATTATTATCAGTTAAGTTTTGTATTTCATTAATCATAATACTTCTTTTTAAGAATGTGTTTCCCACGAGATATGGAGATACTGAATGATAAAACTAACTGTTAAGCTGGCCGCTATTCCCAGTAGTTCTTTGCTTAGTTGAAGGCGATGTCATCTTTCATTTCATAGGCAGATATTTCTCCATATTGCTTGGATTATATCAACATGCACAGTAGTCACATTTAAAGATAGATTCTCTCCCTCTTACAAAATGTACAATGTATTTTATAATCATGTATTCTCTTACAGCAACAGGGAGATTTCCTGGTTTATACTCTCAGTGAATATTTTCTAAGGTTTCAACACAAATTTTTATATCAGAAAAATGCATATATTCTTTTATAAATCCTATAAAAATAATGTAGCAAAGTGGATTGTTGAAGATGCAATTGTTAAAATTAACACTTCATCATTTGATCTAACCTTTGAATCATTTTAAATTTGCTCTAATTTTCAATATTGTGTTCTTTTTTGATTGAGATTTTTAGTGGTTTTACTTTATTATTGTCAGCTGTCTTTAAAATATTTTTTTTTCATATTTTTTCTATACTTGAATTTCAGGGTAGGTAAATCTGTAGAGACAGTATCAGGTTAAAGGTTTCTTGGGGGTGTGACAGGTATGTTGGAGAGAAATGGGAAGCTAATAGCAATGAGTACAAGAAAGAAGAAAATGATCTAAGTTTTTGATAATAATTGTACAACTCTTCTTTATGTGACTGAACAAATTAATTTTATGATATGTGAATTATATACCAACAAAAGTTTTTAAAATGTAGCAAAATAACCTTTACATGAAAGAAAATACACAAGTAGTGTGTGCCTTCTATATGCAAAATAATCTTCTAATTAAAGGGGAAGGTCCTAGGTGAGATAAGTGGACTCACGGTCTACAATAATGGACTCAAACAAAAGAGCACTTTTGAGAATCATTCAGGAGCGGGCAGTGTTTCATTCTGTTCTCCAGAAGGTTTCTAGGAGCCAGAATAAATTCAAGGCACCTAACAAATATATATAACTGATATTCCAAATTTGTACCAAATGCCTATATCCTGACTTAGAAGTGTAGACAGAGTATTCCTTAAAATGGAGGATGGTGGAACTTTGTACTGTACACATGTTATTAAGAGGGACACATCCCTAGAGAAAGACATCATGCTTGGTGAAGTATATCAGTGAAAAAGAGGAAGATCCTAACAGATTTTTGCACAGAGGTTGAAAAACTGTTATCAAAAATAGCAGTGATTGTAAGGCTGGCACAAGGATTGGCAGTGGCCCCCCTGCCTTCTGTTGTGTATATATAGGGTCATTATGCATTGGAACCTACTCAACAGAACAAAACAGCAGCCTACATGTTTAACATATTCCAACTTCATTTATAAACAGGCATGGTATTATTTAGGAGAAAAATAGTATAGCCCAAGGGAAAAAAAACCCAGGACTTTGACCTATATCTAAATGGCATTTTCAACAGAGCTGTGTATCTCTTACAATATCCTTGAAGAAAATATGTAAAAAAAATAAAGCCTGCTATATATTTCTGCACATTTCTTGTGTGTTTCTGAGTATGCTTCTGTGTATTTGTATTTAAAAGAAACAAATAAACAAATAGGCCGTGAGGCCAAATTCATGGATGGAGGTAAGAGACTAATTATCACTTTAATAAATTAAGTTAAATTTTCTCCCTCAAAAAATCAAAATCCCAAAACTATTGCCAACAAGTCAATTCCAATTCATGGAAATCATAGGATAGAGGAAAACTATCCCATAGGTTTATGTAAACACACAATCACATCTTTCTTCCCAGTAAGTAGTAGGTGAGAGCCAAACACCAGACTTTTGGATAGCCAAGTGCTGAACCCCTGTTGCAATGTTTCACTATAAATGCAAGTGAATAAGGGCCATTCTATATAATATTAGAGCAAAAATGATGGTGTGGTAAACAGTAAATATCTAAGAACTTGTATATAGAAAGGATTATCATATTTGTACAATATATATCAAAGTGACTGTTATTGGCTGTTGCTAAATTTATAGAAGATTAAATTACTTTTAAAATATGCATTTTAGTCTATTTTTTTATTTGTTTAGCTTTATAACTAAGATGAAGAAAAATAAAACAACCCTGCCAAAAGAGCTTTGATCAACCATATTAAAAAATTTAACCCAAGATCCATTTATTTTTATGCTTTTCTCCTATTCTCAATGCATTACTTTGAGAAGTTATCTAATTTATTGTTTTATACCTTGCACATTGTTGCATTCTGGCACAGAATCGATTGGTTCAAAATATCTTCTAAATTAAAACAAATTCATGTAAAATTGTAGTTTAGTTGCTTTCTGCGTTGTGATTAGGGGCTGTTGGGCTGATCCCTTCTTCTCATGATCTGGGAAAAGAGAAGGAAACGCAGCCCCGTTTTATGCCAACCTGACAATGATAGCTGTGCTTGAGACCATTGCTGCAGCCATGAAGTCGGTCCATCTCATTAAGCGTTTTTTCCTTCTCCTTGAACCTCTACTTTGTGAAGTAGGATGTCTTTTTTCCAGTGGCTGTGGTGTCTTAAGGTTAGGTATTGGACTGCTAGTTGCAAGGTGAGCAGTTGGAAACCACTGCAGGGGGAAGATGAGGCTCTCCCCTCCCATGAAGAGTTTCAGTGGAGGAAAGTCACAGTAGCAGGCTGATTCTATCCTACAGACTCCGTATGAGTCAAAATTGACTCCAAGGCACAAAGTTTGGTTCTGAGGTTTTGGTCTCTATTGATAAAGTTTCCCAAGAACATGAGCTGCAGTTTTGCTATCCTTACTTCTAAGGATCGTTCTAGCTGTACTTCTTCCAACATAGATTTGTTTGTTCTTCTGAAAGTCATGGTATATCTATTTTAACGTACTTGCCAACAGCATAATCCAAGGGCATCAATTATTCTCCAGCGATCTGAATCCATTGTCCAGGTTTCAAAGTCCTATGAGGCAATTGAGAACACTATGGCTTGGGACAGGTGCACCTTAGTCCTCAAAGTAAGAGCTTTGCCCTTCAAAATTTTTAAAGACTTCTTGTGCAACAGATTTGCCCAATGAAAGACAATGTATTTGTTTTCTATACTGTTAATAAAAATGAACTATTAAGAGGTGAAAAATCACCTAAAGTGTAACCATTTGCCTCTCCCCGTCTAGAGCAAGAGAGAACGAAGAAAATCAGACACACGGAATTAGTTTATCTGAAAGCAATGAGCACTTGAACCTTAGTCTCTATTACCCTGAGATCAAAGGAATTGTATGATATTTGGCTGCCACGAAGCTGTGTTCTAACAGGGATCACATAAGGAGGTTCTTGATAGAGTATAGAAAAATATGGTGCAAAACTCAAAAACAGAAAAAAAAGACCAGGGTTACAGGTCAGATAGAGACTGGTGGAGCCCCCAAGATTATTACCCTTAGTTAATTTTTAGGTCTGAAACTAAATTCACTACCACAGCTCAATTTTCAGCTCAAAAATAGACAAGGAATAATAACCATACACACTTCTTATGGACAAAGTTCAGAAGTGTTTGGAAAGAAGGAGGGATGCAAACAAGAAAACAGGGTGGAAGTAGGGTAAGTGATGTAACATGATGATCAATGCCATGGCCCCAAATATGTATGGATTATTGAATGGACAACTGAAAGCCCTTTGTAAGCATTCACAAAATTCACAATAAAATTAAATTAATAAACTTTTAATACACACTTCATCTTATTTTCTTCAAAAGTCTAGAAGATTTTAAATTAAACAAAAACAATGTGTGTGTTTCAGTCTAACTTTTAAGGAAAAGTTTATTAAGAAATAGTGAAATTTGGTGTTGATCCAATTTCACTTTTTTCTTTTGAACCTTTTACACTACTGCACTAAAAAGCCTGGAAATAGTGTTGCTCATGAACCTTATAAAGTGATAGCATCTATCCTCTAATGTATTACACTGTTCTAATTGAAAACAATATTCAGTAATACCATTAAGGTAATTAGAAGCTCTATTGTAAATTAAAAACTTTAAGGAAACTAATTTTCCTGATAAGTCTGCATGGATAATGCAGGCAAATATATAGCGAATAATTGTACATTTAAAAGTATGCTTACTCTCTAAAGGAACACTTTAGGATATAACATTTTTCTAATTGTTGCTAACTTTCATTTAACTTTCCAATAGTAGAAGCTATTTCTTCCTGAAAATAAAATTAACTTTAGACTGCCTAGTTTATAGACTGTGAATTACTTTCTTTCTCTTGGATTAAAATAGTACTTTTGGATTATAGATACTTTGTTCTGCACTAGAGAGCATCTTTAACTAGAGAAATAAAAATAAATAAAATCTAAAACTAAAATGACAACAACTAGCAAACAAAAGAACTGTTTACAGGTAAAATGTTTATGAAAGAAGCCATCCAAGTAAAATAAAAGTTTATACAGCATTTAACATGATTTGCATTGATCATGAATCAGAAAAACATAACCGTAAAATATATTTTCATCATGTTACACCCCAGCATTTTAATCTATTTGATTAAGAAAAAAGAAACAATTATTGCTTTTCTAAGATACAAATATAGTAAAAGTATCACCTTAAGAAGCAGTCACCTTCATTAGCTGTTCCTCAGAATAGATTCATCTGAAAAATCAATGCTGTGTCTTTTGTGCAAGAAGAATAAAATTTGTGCTCATATCCTATGAAAGCACATAACATAAGTCACACTAAGTTGATATAATAGGAGAAATAAGGAACAAAGGTGAAATTATTCCAGTCTTCTGTCTGGGAAAACTTCATGGATTTCCAAAGGAAGAGAATCCCCTTCCCTTCACCAAGTAATTCAACAAATGTCCCTCACTAGATAGCCTGATCATTCATTTTTCATTTTCTATTATGATATGTATGTTCTTTGTTTGTGGAATTTAAAAGTATCTGTTTTATGTGGGGGGAAAGGCCAGCCTCCAACAAGTAATCGCAGGGTTGATAGGTGCAATTGTACGATTAAAAAATATATATCATAAAGTCATAGAGAACAAGGAAAGATAGAAGAGAGATTGAAATAAACAAGTCAGACACATTTCGTAGTAGCAGGCTCACCTCAGCCCAGCGTGGAGATAGGAGACCAGAGGGCAGGAGAGAGGGGGAGGGGATGGAGGACAAGGTGAAAGGGAACAGGGGAGTGAGGACCTGGGGAGAGGAAGGGAGATGGAGCAAGACTTCTTTATTGCTAACCAAGGCTTATCTATCTTTGGGAGGCATGCAAGCCCCCTAATTACAGGTAAAGACATGCATCACAGGAAGGAGTTGCACTATAGGTAATACAGTAATTAGAGGGGTATGATCTAAGGGTATACAGACAATAGGAAGGGGAGGGATTGGGAGCACACATGTGACAAGTTGGGCAGAACCTCGATTCAGGATGGCAGTCTAACTTTGGATGTCACTGAGCAGGTTGGACCTGTTCTCTGGCTCTCCATGGAAACCATTATCAGTAGGGTGAACTCCACCTACTGTGGACCAGACAGCAGTCTGAATGCCTTCAGGGAGGATATCTCTAAGCATCTGACCTCCCACCATGTGCTGGCAAACAGCAACTGATGTTTGGCATATCTTTGGGAGAGAGAAAGCTGGGGGAAAATCTCTTTATAATCCCACAGTTTTATTTATTATTTTACATGCAGCATCTAGTATGTGGCATGTTGTATACATTGAATAAGTACTGGATGAATAGAGAAGTAAATGGATGGATCTAACCATCCATCCTCTCAGAGAGTTTCCCAGTTTCTTTCCATTTTGAAAAATATTATATATTGATTTTTAATGAATGCAAATCACAAAATTTCTAAAAACCAAATTGTTATGTGTATTTACAAATTTACTGGCATAGAAAATTGAGTGATTCAGTACTTCTTTAGCTTTCTGAAACCTATCAATGAGTATTCCTGTAGCCTTATTTTTGGCAGTGCATTCATTGCAGCTTGAACTAGTTCCTTCAGCACAATTGGTTTTTCTCATATGCTACCTCCTGAAGTGGTGGATAGTCAACTAATTCTTTCTGGTACAATGACTGTATTCTTTCCATCTTCTTTTGATGCTTCCAGCATCATTCACTTTGAAGACAACTGCCAGTTCAACTGACTGGAAGAGATACATATTTGTACTCATTCCAGAGAAATTTGACCCAACAGAATGCTCAAGCTATAGAATAATATCACTGACATTGTACAAGAGTAAAATTTTACTTAAGATCATCCAACAATGTTTGCAAGAGCACATTGAGAGGGACCAGCCAGACGTTCTGGCCAGATTTAGAAGTGGTCCTGGAACAAGGGATATTATTGCTGATGTCAGATGGACCTTGGCTCAAAGCAAAGAATATCAGAAAGATATTTACTTGTGTTTCCTTGACTATGCAAAGGCATTCAACTGTGTGGACCAGAATAAACTATGGATCACCTGGAGAAGAATGGGAATTTCAGAACACTTCATTGTGTTCATTCAAAACTTGTACATGGATCAAGAGGCAGCTGTGTGAACAGAACAAGGGAATACTGCATGGTTTAAAATCAGGAAAGGTGTGTGTTAGGGCTGAATCCTTTTACCATATTTATTCGAGCTATATGCTGAGCAATCCATCAGAGAAGCTGGACTATATGAGAGCAGCATCAGGATTGGAGGAAGGTTTTTTAACAACCTGTGATGTGCAGATGACATGACCTTGATTGCTGAAAGTGAGAAAGGAGTTGAAGGACTGCTGATGAAGGTCAAGGATTGTAGCCTTCAGTGTGGATTACAACTCAGTACAAATGTGTTAGTCTGGGTTGACTAGAGAAACATATTCAGAGACACTCATATGTAAAGGAAAGAGCTAGTCCAGATCAAGTCCATAAGTCCAATATTAGTCCATGAATTCCTATTCAAACTCACATAGTACATGCAATGATGCCAAATGTAGAAAGATCACTGGCCAGTGAGTGGAAAGTCTTGTGGATCCAGTGGCGGTAGATTCATCTCAGTGCCGGTGTGGGTCTCTATTTGGCTACTCCATTCCCATGGTTCTGGCTGCCGTCAGCATAGCCATGTGGCTTGTCAACAGGAATGTGAAGCAGAGAGAGTGAAGTCCTACTCCCAGGAGAAAAAGAGGAAGTTCCCAGAGTCCTCCTGGAGAGTGTTACCTGATTGACAAGCTATGCTCCACCCCTACATTCCATTTATCAAGTTGGCATGAAATTATGTAGTTACCACAATGAGGAAGACCAAAATCCTCACAACTGGACCAGTAAGTAGTATCATGATAAATGGAGAAAAGGTTGATATTTTCAAAGATTTTATCTTACTTGAATCTACAACCGATGTTTATGGAAGCAGTGAAGAGATCAAAACTTACTTTCTTAGGTAAATCTCCTGCACATCATCTCTTTATTTTATTTTATTTTTTGCATATCATCTCTTTAGTGTATTAAAGAGCAAGGATGTTTCTTTGAGGACTAAGGTGTACCTGACTCAAGCCATGGCATTCTCCATTGCATCATATGCATGTGATTGTTGGGCATTGAATATGGAAGTTCTTAGAAGAATCGATGTATTTGAATTTTGGTGCTGGAGATTATTGAAGGTACCATGGGCTTCTAAAAGGACAAATCACTCTTGTTAGAGGCAAGGATGGAAAGACTTCATCTTACATCCTTTGAACATATTGTCAGGAACAATCAGTCTCAGGAGAAAGACATCATGCTTTGTAAATTGGAGTGGTTGCAAAAAGGAAGGCCCTGAACAAGATGGAGTGACACAGTGACCACATCAATGGTCTTGGGCATAGAACATTGTGAGGATGCACAGGACCTGCGGTGATTTGTTGTGTGCACAGAGTCACTATGGGTCAGAATGGACTAGATGGCATCTAATAACCACAGCATCATGACTGTGCATAATTATTTGTTGGAATGTTTCCCTTCTCCATTCTTTGAACTGTTCCAGGGATAGCAAATCTAGGTTCCTTTACATCCTTGCAAACCTCACATCCTTGTAAACCCCACCTTCTTGGAATTGACTTGATACCAATGGATTTTGTTTTGTTTAGTATGACACCAAATATTAACAATAAAAATTTATGACCAAATTCTGCCCATATCTTTTTTTTTTTTTAAATAAAGAAATCCTAATCTGTTCACTCCTGCTTCAGGCTAGGCTTACTTAGTTACAATTTCAAAAGATACCATGGCTATAAGTAAGTGGAGGACAGAAACTATCTTATGACTCCAGTTCCAAATTGTGTTTATTCCTATTCTGTAAAACAGGGGGAGGAAAGAGGTCAATCAATTATGTTAAAATAGCCAGGGTATAATCTTCTATTTTCCTATCTCTTCATCTCTTTCTAAACTTTATTGTAATTAGCCTAGCTCCAGATCAGAGAGTCGGACAGTGGTCTGAATAATCATATGAAACAACTCCAGGGAATACATTTTATGTTTCTATTTATTTGACCTTAAATTATTTTTAACATGACCCTACATGACAGACTAGAACTGCCTCCATAGTTTTTGCTAGGCTGTGATCATTCTTGAAGCGGATCTCCCGGTCTTTCTCCTATAGAGAAATACATCCATTCTTCTAAGGTCTTCCTTATTCGATACCTGACATTCACTTGCATATGATGCAATGTAGAATATGATGATTCTAGTCAGGTATACCTTGTAGAGGTTGCCAGCAAAGTGAAATATCCAAGATTAATAGAAAGGACAATGGTTACCCTATACTGAGTTGGTATTCATCCTGTGCTACATATGTTTCATTTCTATACATTATTATATCAGAGGGTTAACTTTATCGTTAGCAACCCTATCCTGTTTTTTAAATGATTTTATTGGGGGCTTGTACAACTCTTATCATAATGTATGCATACATCCATTGTGTCAAGCACATTTGTACATTTGGTGCCCTCATCATTCTCAAAACGTTTGCTTTCTCCTTGAGCCCATGGCAACAGCTCCTCATTTTTTCCCTTCCCCTCCATGAACCCTTGAAAATTTATAAATTTTTATTATTTTGTCATGTCTTACACTGTCTGATGTTTTAATATATCCCATCAGACCTGCACTTCAAAGCTTCATTCAGTGGAACTTAACAATAACAAGAAATTGCAGGATATAAACATATAAAAAATTAAAACAAGATCTATATCCCATATCATATACAAATAGTAACTCCTCAACATGAACCAAGGACCTAAATGTACCCCACTCTGTAGCATAACTAGTTTATCAAACGTGGCTATGAGTGCTCAAACAGCAGAAGATTAATGAGACAACTGGGATCTCCTAAAACTTAAACGTGCATTAAGCGACTTCTCAAGAGAAGTTAAAAAGATCACCTACACATTGTGAAGAAATGGCATGGGGGCCACATCAGACTTTCTGGGACTTCTGTAGGGAGAAAGAGGGTCCAGTCCTCCCCAGCCCCAGGCTGATGGCCAGAAGACAGATGTCGGATGTGCCTTCACCTTCAATCCTTCTGTATCATATGCTGACACCAATCACTCCTCCTCGAATACTCTATTTCTCTACTGGGTAATGGATAATCAATGGAAATGGCTACACAGAACTCACAGAATCTCATCGAGATTATGTACATTTATTATGGCACATATTTACTAACAGGTTATTAACCAGTTCCCAGAAGTTAGGTGAGAAAATGCTGAGGATACAGTCTTTTGTATGCAGCAGGACCTCTTAACAAGTCACCTCAGACTATTTCTGATCTTCATTCTCGAAACCAACATGCCCCTTAGCCTCGGTCCTGTTCTGTGTGTCAGAGAGATGGTCACTTTGCTAGGCCTCATGACCTCAGCACTACTCCTCTGCTTTGTTTTATAGTCTCAGCGTGGTGTCCCTTTGCTGCCACTGCTAATTCCACCACTTCAGACTAGGATCTGACACTCATTCTACTGGTGAGTCTTCTTCTCATAACCAATAAACAATGGTAGTAATATACAAAATGATATTGTGCACCATTAAAGAATGAGAAACATATAAAATACCTCATAACATGGGTAAATATGGAGGGCATGCAGAACATTATATTGAGTGATATGTTAAACTACAAGAGGACAAATACTGCATGAGAGTAATAATATAAAAAGTTAAGAATGATTTTACAAAAGAAAGAGATACTTTTGGATGGTTAACCAAGATGGGGGGAGGGGATAACAATCACTAGCTAGTGAATGTCTTCATATAGTTTCTTGGATTAAAGGGAAAGCAGTATATAATGAGGAGGAGGAGGGCACCAAAAGATGACCCAGACAAAGGACGACACTAGGAATACACAACAGTGAAAGACACAAAATAAAAGACAATTATCTAATCAAATCCTGTTATCCTAATAACAAACAATAGGAGGAGCACCTTAGACAGGAGAGCTGAATAAATAAGGAAGGATGACTGAGTATAACCATTAAAATATGTTTTTGAGGGAGAATATTTCTAAAAATGCTTTTTTTGTTGTTTTTGTTTTTCTGGTGCAAATGCCATATATACTTGTGGATAAGCTGAGTTTTTCAGCATGTTTTTAATGCAGTTTTTGTGGTAAAATTAGGTGCTTTGGCTGATATCCAGGTCGGCTTATATTTGAGTATCTACAATATACCCAATGATTTAGTACAGTATATGGTTCTAAAAACTTCTTAGCCATAATTAAACACCCTGATATAAAGAACCATTGGATTTGAAGATTATAGACCACCGTCTCAGGGGACATCTAGTTCAATTGGAATATCCCACAAAGTTCACATAGCAAATGTTTGACACTCCCCTTTGTGAGTAGTAATAGGGGATTGGAAGCTGTGAAGGGGCATCTGATAGGGAACTACTGGTCTCTTCCTATATGGAGCAAAGGAGAGTGGAGCGAATCAAGGACTCTGTGAAACAACTAGCCCATTAGATGAATGTACCCCACAAAACTGCCTCCACTATCCCAAGACCAGAATAATTAGATGGTACCTTACTGCCACTAGTGACTGCTGTGATTAGAATCACAATATAAATGCTGGGTAAAGACAAATGAATAACAGAATAAAATGTAAAATCATAAAAATGTCCAGATTTATGGTTTGATAGATATTGGTGCGGACCTTTCGTCTGTAGACTTTAGAACAGTGGTTCTCAACTGTGGGCCGCAACCCCTTTGGAGGTCAAATGACTGTTTCACAGGGGTCGCCTGATTCATAACAGTAGCAAAATTACAGTGATGAAGTAGCAACGAAAATAATTTTATGATTGGGGGCTCACCACAACATAAGGAACATGAGGAAGGTTGAGAACCACTGCTTTAGAAGAATGTTAAGCCTGGAACTGAACCAACCCAGAGGGCTCAAGGTTCAGTCAAACAGTAGACAGGCCTATAAAGTGAGTAATAACATCAAGGCTGACAGTCCTCCTCTGCATTAGCCACCACAAATGACCAAAGGATAGCATTTTCTGATAAACTCAACAAAACTGACAGCAGGAAGAGAGACCAAAGGAGGACGGAAGAATGGGAGAAGTGTGGCTGCACTGAGGGTATTACAATTAATGAGACAAACACATATCTGTTAATGAGGAAAGCGATTTGTTCTGCAAACTTTCACTCGACCTCCAATTTAAAAAATGACAAAGGGGGAAAAAAAAGAAAAGAAAATCAAACAACCTCGCCAGATTCTCATCATTGATTAGAAATATGCCTAATATAATTTATTTTAGGTTAATTTCATGTGAGTTATTATGGCTACACTGAGATTTAAATGCTATTAAAATAATTCATATTTTAAACTCATGCTTATGACTGCATGGAATGGAGCATAATTTCCACTGTACAAAACGGTGCTATCTGGTAAGTGTGTGTGACTGCAGTCGTGAATATACATTGAAGCATGGTTTCCATAAAGAATCTTGCCAGACAGGCTGCCTTCAACAAAT
This sequence comes from Echinops telfairi, assembly GCF_000313985.2. Taxonomy (NCBI): domain Eukaryota; kingdom Metazoa; phylum Chordata; class Mammalia; order Afrosoricida; family Tenrecidae; genus Echinops; species Echinops telfairi. The sequence goes on along the minus strand of NW_022103908.1, from coordinate 21,538,258 downwards.
GGGGCATTGTTATGGCTTCCCAGTGACCACCCAGCTTATTAGACATGTATTAGGTTCTCTTTTTTGACAATAAACTATTGCCTTAAAACTCTTATACAATGAAATCTCACAGGTAAAGTTCTACACTGTCCTATCGAGTCACTATGAGTCAAAATGACTCAATGGCAGTAAGTTTGTTTGCTCTTTGTTTTGGTTTTGGTTTAATCTTTATGGAATCAGATCACTTGCTCTTTCTTTCAGGGACCAACTGGGTAGGTTTAAAGTGCCAACCATAGACTGAGCACTTGCTTAATCATTGCACTATTAGGATTCACTAGCAGAGCTGCTTATTCATGAATGATAATAACTTTAACACGTTTTTTCACCTGTCAAGTGATTTTTTTTTTAGTTTGCTTCAGAAGGGTGTGGTGAGGATCAAAGAAGATAACATAAGTTAAATATGTAGCAAAATTCTTGTCATTAAAAAATTATTTATTTTTAATAAAAAAACTTGTATAAAATAATTTAAAAGAGCTTCAAATGTATTCACAATTTGGAGTTTAACTAGAAAATCACAATTGTTATAACACAGTCAATGAATTATCATCTATTTTTAAAATAATGTGTATTTCTTAAACATGCCCCATGACATAACAAAAGCTAACTCTCTTATCATAACCATTTGTCGCCCAAATACCTGGAAATGAAATACATTTCAATCCTGTATTTCACTATAAAACTAATAATATTACTCACGTTCATGTGATATATTGAAATCTCAAGTTTTTATTTTCTCTTCTTCCTCGTAATATCAAATGGTACAATGGATAGAAGAAAGGCAGAGCCTGAAGTCAGCTTTCACTAGATAATTGAAACTTCTGCCATCTTGCTGCAGCAAAACACATATTTCCTGACTGCTTCATGGGCGATGAGAAAAAAAAAAAATATATATATATATATATATATTTATATATATCATGGAGAGAAATGCTCCTGTTTGCTGAAACTGCTGATTTTCCAAGTAAGCGTTTATTTCCCTGCGCTTCCTGTATTGAGTGTAAACTCTTCTTTAGGAGAAGTTGTATTTTGTGAAAACACCATATACTCTAGTTTGTTGAAGTACCCCATTAGGGAGATATTTTATGTTTTCTATTTGCTTCTGCCAGTTTCATACGCAAACCTTCAGATCAAGAGCAAGTTTCACATTAACATCTCAGTTAGGCGATCTCACCCTGTTTGGGCAGAGGGAAATTCAATCCTATTCTGCAAGATTTAAATTTAGTTTTTATAAAAGGGGGACGGTCCTTTATTCTTTCACAAGTCAGCACACAAGGGAACCTCCTATATTGAATATTCAAGTTATTGTGAAGTCCTTTCCTAAATCTTTGTTGGATAAGCTAGATAGCACTTATTTTTAGCTTGATATAGCAAAGCTCTTTCTAGGACCTTGAAGTCCCAAGGGCTTGAAGCCATGACATAATTAACTGTGGTGGTAGATACAGTGCATACAACTGCATGGACCATGTTTCACTTAACTTCCGACTACTGCTATAATTTCGGAATTCTTCTTTGTTTCTTCATCTTTGTTTAATATTCCGTGTTGTTGTTTTGCTCATGGTGTGAAAAAATTCTGACATTAGTTTTTTGTGTACTCAATGAACAAATTAGGAAATATATAATGGCAAGACAGGTGCTGAGAGCTAGGATATACATAGATGTTGAGAGTTAGAATTCTCTACAGGAAGACAGCAGTACAAAGGCAAGGAAAATAAATACTCTTTCATTAGATTATATTTCAATGATAAGTATGACTGCATAATCTCACAATTAAAAACAGGCAAGTTAATATCACATTCCTGATTTGAGGGCAAAAAGTCCACAACTGTAGGATTTCTGCCAAGGTAAATAAAATAAGTATAATCACAAGATGATATTAACTATAAAATAAAGAACAATGATCACAAGGTGCTTTTATACTCCTAATATGAAAATTTGAAAATTTAATGTTCTGAATGACAGAGAGGCTGAAAAGCTACTAATCTTAAACTGGATTCTCTAACAAAACAATTGAGTGAAGCTTATATATGTACAAAAAAAGTATTAAAAGATGAAAATAAATAATCATTATTTTTCAACATAAAGAAAAACAAAGCGATGGAGGCACTCCCCAGGAACTGTGAGCCAATAGGGCGGAGTTGAATGGCCCCTGGCCAGGAGCACAAAGGATGGTCATTTCTCCTGAATGACTAGATGTTTCAACTACTGGCATTGCCCTTATCAGCCCAACATATAATCCACGATGTCAGCAGGACACCTTTACTTTTTAAAATAAGATTCATTAACTACAAGAAACTTTTATAAGTACTGATTCCAGATATTTACTTAATCTTTGAAAAACCAAGGGTCCAAGGAATGGAATCCCATCAACACAGTCTTTCTTTTTATTATTACATAGAAAAAATGGGGTGCCTTTTAAGATTTTTTAAGATTAAAAAAGTTCAGAAGAAGCCAAATCAGGACGTTAGGGTGCATGCTTAATGATTTCTCATTTGAGAAGGATTCTCCGGTGAAGTTTCCTGGGATTGTGTCTGCTCATGTTTGGCTACATTTTCAAAATACTTTCATAATGAACAGGTGCTACTCGTATTTGGTCCTCCAGGAATTCATGAAAATGTCTTGGGAATATCCCCAAATGTCTGCCAATAACTTTGCTCTTCATTGGTCCATTTTACTTTGAATGAACCATATCCACCATTTGGTCTCCATTGTGTCTTAGCTCCAGGGACATACTTGTAAAGCCATGCTTCATCTCACAGTTTTTCAAGAAATGCTCTAGCAACTTGAACCTATTTGTTCAAAATTTTCACTGAAAGTTTTACTCTTCTCTGCATCTGGGCTCAATAATTTTGGCATCCTTCTAGCAGAAACTTTGCTCAACTTAAATATCTCAGAATTGTGTAAGATGGAACAACTTAGATATACATCTATAGCATTGGCTATTGTTTCTACTATTCACCATTGGTCTTCAATTAGGGTACAACTATTTTTTTTTTTTTGCAATTGATGTCAACGGTCCGCCAATATGGGCTTCATCTTCAACACTGCCTTTTCCCTTCTTAAAATGCGCCACCTATTTGTTTTGTTTATTTATTACTAACGTATGTCAGTACAATACTATTAGTAAACTATAAGAAATAGTCTGTCTTCCATTTATTTTTATTTATTTTTTTCCATTTATTTTTAATAAAATTCTAAATTACTGCCTTGTACAGGTTAATAACAGTGAGAAAAATCAAATTGCATAATATAAACTGCAATGCTTACAATTCAATATTTTTTTCTTATAGCCCCCTTCGAACTCTAAATAATGTTTTAAAATATTATTATTCTTCCATCTATGATGAGCTAGTCATTAACTGAGGAGTTAAAATAATGGAGAGTTCATATTTATTATGAATTAAATATAAACATGCATTCTTTTTGATGAAATTTTATGTACAAAAGTCTTCTTGATTAACAGTCACTCAACAATATCTCTCATTAAATTCTGTCCAACGTAATTTTCATAGTCAAGAAAAGGAATAATTCAAGACTATTTAGTTATTTTTGTATGTATAGTCATCAATGAAAAATAAATAATATAAATAATCTACCAGTAAGTTTTTATGAATTATATCTTCATTAATATAGAAGTAACTGTCAATTTTAATAAAATGCTGCAGCATGAACTATAAGCAACTTGTAAAAATATAGTCTTTTTTATGTAAATCATTTTATTGGGATCCCTTACAGCTCTTATAACGATCCATACATCAAATGTATCAAGCACATTTGTATAAATGTTGCCATCATCATTTTCAAAACGTTTTCTTTCTGATTGAGCCCTTCTTATGAGCTCCTCATTTTTCCTGCCCTACTCCACTTTTCCACCCCCATGACCCCTTGATAAATGATTTTTATTTTCATATCATACATTGTCTGGGGTCTCCCTTCACCCACATTTCTATTGTTCATTCCTTTGGTGGGGAGGTTATATGTTGATCATTGTGATCAGTTACCCCTTTCTCTCTTCACCTTCCCCCTACCTTCATGGTATCACTACTCAATATTTTTCCTGAGGGGTTTATCTATTCTGGATTCCATGTGTTGAGACCTCTTGTCTGTACTAGTGCACATGCTCTGGTCTAGCCAGAATTGTAAGGTAGAACTGGGGTCCTGATAGTGGGGGCCAGGAAGCATTAAAGAACTAGAGCAATGTTGTGTGTTCCATATTTCGTCAGTGCTATTGTGCACCCTGGCTGGCTCATCCCTTCCTTGTGACCCTTTCGTGAAGGGATGTCCAATTTTCTACAGATGGGCTATGGGTGTCCACTCCACCACCCTTCACCCACATATATAGGATTGTTTGTGTTGGGTCCTCAGATGCCGGATATTTTATCCCATTGACACCACGTGATCACACTAGCTGGTGCACTTTTTCCATGTGGGCTTTGTTGCTTGCCTGTTAGGTGGCCACTGTTTAATTTCAAACCTTTAAGACTTCAGATGATATATCTTCTAGTAGCCTGACATCATCAGCTTTCTTCACCACATTTGCTTATGCATCCCTTTTTACCTCAGGGATCATGTCAGGAAGGTGAGCACCACAGAATGCCAGGTTATTAGAACAAAGTGTTCTTGCATTGAGGGAGGACTTGAGTAGAGGCCCAATGTCAATCTACTACCTTAATCTTTAACATATAAATATGTTATATAGACCTATATCCCTATCATTATATATTAATATATTTACATATATACATGCCTATACTTATACCTCTATAAATGTATTTTGCCTCCTACTTCTTTCCTTTATTTCCTATTATTTTCCTCCTATCCTTCTATCATGTTCGACTTTCATTTTGTTCTCAGCAATTTCTCTAAGCTACGTTGCACTTGATCAAACCCCACCTGGTGTTCTATACCCTCCTCCCTATTGATTTTAGATTTCTTGTTGTTCCCTTTTCCCTGGGTTGCTTTGCTCTCACTTCCCTTTCCCCCACCTCCTCTTTGCCCCTGTGTCCCCAGAACCATTGGCCCCATTGTTTTCACCTCAGGATTATTTATCTTGCCTCTCTCATATAGATATACATGAAAAGAAGAAGAAAAGGGCTCATAAATAGTTCCAGGACTGTCTGCTCACCCTTATGAATGTTTTCTGATAAGTCTGATGATGTGTTAAGCCCTGTCTTCTGAGTCTGATTTCTATTTTTGGGATTCCTCTGGGACTTTGTTGCTTTGTTCCCTTTGCCGCTCTATTGTGCTCCGTTCGTGTTCCAGCCAGTGTGTGGGACTCAGACTGGGCACTGTGGGTCAGTGAGAGGATGTTGTGTCTCATGGAGTGGGGTGGGTGAGGGGTGTGTGTGAGCAGCCCTAAGGTCCTCTCTGTGCCTTGGCTGATTCAAAGAGGAGTGTCGTCCTCCGGATTTGGTGGGCCAGGATGCAGTTCAAGCTCTTTCCCTCTTAGTTTGCTCTGCGCAGACCTGCCATTCTCCCTGGGCTGTATCTTCAGTTCTTTCCTCTGTAGTGCAATCCTCTGGGGGAATAGGTCAACATAGCTGGGATTGGGGCCATGGCATTAACCCACCCATGGGGAGGGTATTGTTTGTCTCCACAGGAAAGGGAGAGATGGACCAGACCTCAACCTAGTGCTCCAAACCTTGAAGGCAACATACCAGCATGAAGCAGTGAGCTAACAGAGAGGTCTGTGGGGCTGGTCCCAATACCAGTTAAGTCAACTCCCTTCCCAGATGATTGCACTACAAAAATATATTCTTTTGAAAACCACAGAAGATAAAATATGGCATTACTCTCAATGTTTAGATGATTCATTGATTAACAATTAGAGATTCCTTAAATAGCTTTAAAATAAGAAAGTTAGAAATGTATTAAAGTGTTGATGGGAATTACTAATCTTTTTGTATAATCACACATTTAAAAAGGCATATTTTGAGAAGAAATTGTTACAGTTCAGCAAATAAAATTGCAATATAACTTGATCTTCTTTGTGATTATATGAGAATATATATTAGAAAAATCTTAAGCAAATATTGAAATCCTCATTGAGACAGTTATAGTTTATTGTGCCAACCTCGCCGATAAACATATGTGGGGTTAATTGAAGGGCAGTGAAATAAATGGCTCAGTGAACCTTGTCTTTCTAGTTCTCGAGTCTCTTGATTTCTGATGGCCGGTCCAGGGTGCAGCTGCCTTAGCCAGTTCCCTGCTTCAGCTGGCAAGGCTTACTTGCTGCAAGACATCCCCGAGGAGAAACCTCATGGACCTACCCCAATGCAGCCCTGGGTGCTGGAGCAGCCGTGTGGAGAGCCCTGCCAGCACTGAGATGTTTACATGTTTACTGATTTGGCTTTCCCCCTGCAGGTGGCATCACTGTGAGTGTTTTGCAAAATGGAGGAGGACTTTGTGGATTGGTGTTGGACATATGGGCCAATGTTGGACTTGTGGGTTTGGGCAGCACTGGGTTGGGCTGTTTTCTTGATGTGCACTTACCCTTTATATAAAACTCTCTCTTTTACATATGAGTTTCTGTGGATTTGTTTCTCTAAAGTACCCAGACTAACACACTCATATATCATCATCTACAAATCAGAATTTTAGTGAATAGGAAAAAATCTTTTTATTTTTAACATTTGATTTTTGTTACATGATTTAAATACACTAAAATTCAGTTTTAACCTGTATATTTCTGTGAATATTGACAAATATATGACAATCATAATGAAAAATAAGGTAACAAGTACCAATAATATCTTTGTATTTGTTTGTAGTCAATCTTTTTTCAAAGTCTTTCCCCTTACAACCATTTTTATTCTGCTTTCTGTTTTGCTTTACAGAATATCAAATAAGTAACATTCTTTGACTTCTTTCAATGAACATTTGATTCTGAAATTCTTCCTTGTTGTTACATACAAAATAAGTCTAACCTTTTGTGCTGAGTATATTTTCATCATGGGATGGATGGAGCATGTATTCATACATCAATAGATATTTCCAGATGATTATGAATAAACTGATGTAAATATTTACATACATGATTTTGTTTAAATATTTGTTTTTAATATTCCTGGGTAAATAAATGCCCAGTTATATTTGGGTATTAAGAATATGTTTATGTTTTTAAGGGACTGCTGAAATATTTCCCAAAATGTATCATTTTGCATTTGAGAGTTGCAATCTTCATAATTCTAAACTTTGGTAGATCTACTTCTTTCTTAGATTCCTTTTAATTAACTAGGAAGTTTACACTTATTATTTAGTTTTTGAGAGGTTTTTGTTTATTTGTTTTAAATTATAGAAACATGTTAAATGATCATAACTACATTAATATCTAGTGCTATTATCTTTTTTGTTACCCCTTCAGGATCCCATGCAAAAATGGGACATTTAATGTATGTGAAATGCTGATAAATGATGGAACAGAATCTTCATGCTAGCCAAATATGGTTTTAATTTTCTACACTTTTATATTGAAGACAACTAGTTCCTTTGATTTTTAGATACTCTCTATTATTGTACACCAATTGAGATTTTAAAATTTGACCAAAAATATTATCCTGTTCCTATAACATAAGATCAGTAATTACATCATGAAATTTTTTCTCATCTAACCTTAGAAATATTTGTGATCTGCTTCTGAGAAGGTTTACTGTAGCTTTTATTAGCCTATCATTTTCTAATCTAGAGAATCCTTCCTTTTCCTCAGACTATTATGAAGAATCTATTTTCTTCTCTCCTACATAGACCTACTTAATTATATTTTAATTATATTTCTTCAATAAAATTAAACTTTAGAGAGAGTAAGGACAAAAATTTTTTAATCTATTTTCAAGAATTCCCCCGCCAAACACAGACAAAAAATCTTTACAAAGAGAAACTATTATCATATCAATTGTTGCCAAGAAGAAAGCATTTGTTGAAACACACCACCATTGATTATAAATATGCTTAGCAAACTGAGACTCAAAGGATATTGTTTAACTTGGTGAAAAATATCCTCAGATAGCAAAATATGTTCTTGTAAGTAAGAATGTCAAATTTCTGCCCCATATTATAAATGGTTTTCCTGAACAATTTGGGTCATTCTATAAAACAAGACAGAGGATGAATTAAATTAAATAAAAATGTCTTTATCTTTGAATTGTATCATTGTACATGTGGGAAAAAATGAACTACATAAAAGATAACTGGCATGGTAAACATTATTAGGATGGTTTCAGAATAATGGTCCAATATATAAAAACTGTAATTATATATACTATTCAAAAGTAATCTTAGAAGTAAATTAATTTATTTTTCACAGAGCCTCAAACAAGTAGATATTCTTCTGGTTAATTTAATCAAACTTTCATAAAATCAATACTCTGATAACTACTTTCCATTGATGTGAAAATGAAATAATTTATAAATAAATGGAGAGCAAGTCCATATTCATGAAGCAAATGTCTCAGTATTGCTAAAATGGGAATAATTTCCCCAAACCACCAGTAGACAAACCAGTCTCAATTAAAATCCCAGGAACCTTTTTTCTTTGCACATAAAGATCTGAGTCTGGGACAAGATGAAACAGAGATGTAGGTAACACACCCACGGAGCAACGTCAGAGCACCAACCAAGCATACCTGGACCCCCACAATGTGTGTACTTTGGCAACAAAAAGTGTACACTAAACACAAAATAGAGTGGATAGGGACCATGCAATTGTCCATGATGTTAAAACTTGAAGAAACTTTTCAATTTCCCTAAAATCTAAATTTCTGGCCTTTAAGAAAGATAGCAATACACACATATCATTGCCCACACATGTACTTTGTGAAATTTGAAAAATATTGTTCTTAAGGCCAATTAGCAATGGTATAGATATACTATAAAATCATTTTTCTGTGGGCATTATTTTCTTTTTTAAACCACAAATTAAAAAATAATTTTATTGGCGGCTCATACAACTCTTATCATAATCTATTCGGACTTTGCAGTTCAATGTAAATTTTTAGTTTTTCTCTAATTTTTCATATTTTCTACACTCTGCACTTGAGTTTGCCTCAGCAATGTGTCCTCTCGGTCACATCCATGACATGAGGTGCCTCATGGCTTCATCATGTTTTAGTGACACATGGAATTCCATTGTGTGCATGTACAGCCCTTGTCTATCCAATCTTCTACTGAAGGCCATTTAGATTCTTTCCAGGGTGTTTTTTTATTTTGCTATTGTGAATAGTGTTTTAATGAGCATGAGTATCCACATGTCTTCTCCTGTTAGGACTCATTTCTTTAGGACATATACTGGTCACTATTGTGTTCTTATGAATAATTCATTACATTTCAGGAAGCAGACTGCAAGGGTCAGACTACGAATTACATATATTTTGGGTATGTAGGTAAAAGTTTTCATTGTTTTTTGAGATTATTATGTAGTCTCTGCATCTTTTCTTTTTTAACAGTTTTATTAGCATAGCGTTCACATATAATACAATTCAATAGTTCAAGCATCATAAAAAAAGAGTTGCATAATCATCACCACAATCTATTTTGGAACATTTTCTTCTTTCTTATGCTCACTGTTATTAACGTCCTGTTTCTCCACAACCAGTCCTTTCATACCCCTCATTAATTCATTAATGAGGAATCATTAATTCAGTCACTGTCCCTAAAGCTTCACTATCCTAGATTCCATATACAGGAAAACATACCAAAAAAGAACAACAAAACAAAAACAACAACAATGTCAAAGTAAAAGAGAGAAAAAACTCAAGTGAAAAGAAAGAACATATTAAACACTAGAGCAAATTTTAAATGGGAGACAGTAAGATAATGTGCTGATTTTTGTCCTAAAAGCATTTGCAATGATCCAATCTTCATTGCACTCTGCCTGATAGCAGGGTTGTTCACATCCCTTGTCTATGGTTAGATTCACTGGAGGCTCATTCCCTTAATAAACGCTGCAAATGAATTTGTGGCTTCCACTGGGACCCATAGCATTCTACACACTGGTATTCAAAATTTAAGCTCTTATACGGTGACACTGTTACTTATCATCATTGGATCACGCAGGCTGATGTGTTTCTTCCACGTGAGCTTAGTTAACACCTCACTGAAAAGGTTTGAAGACAAACCTTTAAGACTCCACATGTTATTCTTTCTGACAGCTGGACATGATTTTGCTATTATATTTTTATCTTCAGTGATCCGTTCATGAAAGTGCCCTCTACCTCTTTTCATAGTGAGGCTAGGAAGTTAACATTTTATATCATGAATTACTGGATAGTCCCTTCCGTCCTCTCCTTCATCGTGATAAAAATGTCTGTGCTTGATTCCTGAGAATTCGAATGCTGGATGGTGATGACTTCATTTGCACAATCATAAGTGTATCTCTGTTTACAGGATTTGTTTTGTGTTGTTGTAAAATAGCTGCATCATTTTATCGTTTATGTTTTAAAAACAATTCTATCTATTTTATTATTTAATTACTTGATTAACCTAATATAGTAGATATTGTATATCCCCGTTAGGCATGACCTACATATTCTAGAGTTTAATTAAGCAATAGAACTTTAAAAGTAATCAGGGAAAATGTTAATATTAAAAAGTTTGAAGGAGAGTAAAGAAATAAATATTGTGTGCCAGAAATATGCCATCATTGGCATAAACAATAGTTTGCTTCCTGTTTGACCTAATCAAATGGTATAAATGGGACATACATAATAATATTTGTAAAACAAGTGTCATTCAGAGAATGACGCAACTAGTAAGTGTTAAACCAGCAATTTTTAGCCCAGATTCTAGTACACAGTGCTTTGCACTAAATAAAAATGCACACTAATAAGATACTAGTGCAATTTCTTAAGTTTCAATAAAATTACAGTAGAAAAAATTAAACTAAGATTGACATCACAATGGCAGTCATTCCTTTCTTACTCTTTGACTATGGACAAAAACTCTCAAACATACGATCTTAAGATAGTAATCTCAAACTTAAATTGTTCTCTACTGAGTTATTGCAACATTTATCAATAAGATGGTAGCAACTATCCCCATGCATGTTCAGATTTAATACATAGATCAATAGAGTGAAATGGGTTCGATATGCTTGATCCATATGAAATCATGGTCTTTGTTAGTTAGAAAACTTCAAATATAGGCAATTTTTTGGTTCAATTGAATAGCCGTGTTTTACATGTAAAATAAAGGAGATCTATAAGTCATCGTGAACTGATGGATAAATTAACTTCCTTTTAGGTAAAGCGTAGTAGATCTGTAACCCAAGTCTATCGAGTGTCAAGTCAAATCCAAGTCTGAATGCATTACTGCTGTTGTTAGTGATAAGTCTTTCTGAAGAAGATGAATCAGAAAAGAAAGCAGACAGTACTTTCAGTGTGTTTCATGCCTGGTGTTTCATCTTGGAGGTACTGTCAAATTGCTCTTCTCCCGGATTTAGTATCTACTTGGTTTGGGTTCTTGCGAACAGGTAAGAATAAGGAGACAGCAGTTCTTTTGAGATCCAGAGACAGGAAAGTTGAAGCAGTCAAGTTGAAGGGTGAAACACAATACGTGGTAGTACGTCAAGTAATTTTTTTCCCTAAAGAAATTGACATTTGTATCCTTAAGGAGCCCTGGTAATGAAGTGATTATGCGCTGGGCTGTGACCTGTGAGGTCTGCAGTTCAAAACCATCAGAAGAGAAAGGGGGCTTTGAATTCCTGTAAACAGTTGCAGTCTCCGAAACTCACAGGGCAGTTCTACCCTGCCCCACAGGTTGACTCACCGAGTCAATGGTGGTGAGTGTTTTAAGAAGTTAAAAGTTAGATTTTAGCAGATATATTTGGCACATGAATCTCTAACTTAAGCAAAGGATTCTACACATATTAATCAGTACAAAGCTATGATCTTATAAATCATTCAAAATGAATTCTGATTTCTCCCAGACATCGCGACTAAAGCCACCTCTTCTAGCATAGAATATCTGTAAAAATCTAGTTCAAAAAATGTACTATAAACTAGTGTTAATGATATTTCTGGAGGAGAAAGGGCTTATCTCATGTTATTATTACTTTACGCTCTAAATGATAAAATGCATTATTGAAGCACAATAGGATTTATATGTGTACTCTGCATATTGATATGAGCTCAAAAAGTAGAAAATAATTTTCACGTAGTTATGTTAGGATAACTTGTTTCATCTATCATGAATGCTAAAAAGAGTTGATATTAAAATATTGTCCACCTTTGTGTTATTTTAGGAATATAATCTAAATTACATATAGCACAATGAAATACTACCCAGTCCTGGCAATCCTCTTGTTGGAATTCCTTGTTGTCGGCATTCTATCCATCCATCTTGTCAAAGATCTGCTTCTTTTTCACAGATCCCCAACTTTACCATGTATGATGTCCTCCAGGGACAAATCCTTGCTGGTAGCATCTGAAGAACACCAGATAGTCTCTGTACCCACTTTCCAGAGAGTGTTTGGCTGCGCTTCCTCTCAGGCAGGTTTGTTTGTTCTTCGTCAGAACATGGCACTTTCTCCATCCCTCACTTTTCTTGGTACTTCTCTCATTCTTGCTCTAGAAATCTTTTCAATGTCTTGGTCTTTAAAAGTACACACTAATGTGCTTAGCTCACTGTGCGTTTTAGTACATGTTGTCATGTTTTTTGAGTTTGCACTTAGAAGACATTCATGCACTTAAGTCCTTTGGCACTGATGATTTTCTTTGTACTATTTTGAACATTTTCTCACTTACAGTTTGTTCATTTAGACAAGGTGATATGCTATTCAACACTTTAAAGAAGTCCTTTGTAGAAATCTGTTCAATGCTGTGCATTGTTTTATTTCTTAACTTTTGCTTCCATGATTGTCGATAGCAGATTCAAGAACAATGAAATTTTTATCATTTATCTCCACAAGTTCTCCATTGATCATGATGTTGCTTACAGATCCAGTTGCAAGGCACTTTGTTTTCTTCATGTTAAAGGTTCAATCTCTACTGATGGCTGTAATCGATACTGGGTGTGTTTAAATCCTCTTCATTTCCAACATGCAAAGTTGTATTATCTGCACACTGGAAATTGTTAATACATCATCCTTCAATCCTGATATTTTTGTTTCTTCATTTGTCCAGCTTCTGAAATTATTTTTCTCAAAATACATATTTACTGTCAGGCTAAAGGCTAAATAGTTATGGTGAAGGAATACAAACCTGACACATACATGTCCTGATTTTGAATGGCACAGTCTCCCCTTGTTCTGTTTGATAATTACCTGGTCTAGGTACACGTTTGGCACAAGCACTGCTATTCTTTACACGTCATCTGCACAGTTGAATGCCTTTGCATAATTGTTGAAACAGAGGTAGGAATATTTCTGATATTCTTGCCTTCAGCTAAGATCTATTTGACATCATTACAATTAAATTAAAACTGTTAATAATTAGTTTATTAATGCCAACAATAACACTTCCTGTTCATCGAGATTGAAGAAGTCGTCCAGATGATGAATGATTGAACGTTGTCATCATCAGAGCAGGCAGAGAGCCTAGGAGAGTGGAGGAGAAGGGTGGTTAGGTACGCAATTGGGGTCTGAGTCATAGTTTTCTTGACAAGTCGGGGAGAAGCACACTGTCGAGAAAGCTACAGAGGCTCTTAAAAGGAAAGGAGAGAAAGAAGTTTAGGTGTTCAATTAATGCTCCATATTTCATATTAGCTGTATCTCCCAACTCCCTGCATCAAGTAACATTACAGGTACCCTGAATACAATTGACCAATCATTTCTCAGAGGAACAATAACCACAAAACCCTGAAATCAACCCTTAATGGGATCTCTATTTTTAGCTAGTTCAAAGGCAAAAAAGGACAACCTTCCAACATTACTTATGGCTTAACCTTTGGAAATGCAAAAACTATAAAATTGCTTTAAGTACCTTTGCTCCTGAACCTCTTTCTCTCCTAGCTTGGGAAATGGGAATGAACTGAGTGAGTGTAAACCAGATCTCGAATTCACTCCCATGAAGCCAATATGGATAAAAATGGAATGAGTGATGAAATCATAAAATGCTATGTTGCTCACACAAAATATCTATATCCATAGCAGTTTCAAAGGAACCGTGTTGTCTATTTCAAGCATGTTGTTACCGAGTGTGAACGAGTTTATTCTGACTCATGTGGCAGAGAAGACCTGCCCCATAGGGAGTCCTCGGCTCTGATCTTTAAGGAAGTTGAGAGCAGGTATTTTCTCCATAGGAAAAATGGGAGGGTTCAAACTGGAGACCTTTCATTTAATAGTTAAGTTCTAACATTTTTGCCACTAGGGACCCTTGTTTTATTATCTCACCTTGAAAGTACATCAAATATTTTCAAACCAAAAGAAAGGAGGTATTTTTAAATCTTGCTCATTCATTTTTTTATCCTAAAATTATTTAGTCCATATGACCTAGAAGTGAAGCTTGATGAAACTACACAATATAGATATTATTTTGGCAACTTCTTTGAGTCTAAAAAGTGCTGTATTGATCAATCATACATATATTCATACTTCTAAAAAATATACAGCTTGCCACTAATAATATGTACAATGTGACAATGCTGAATGTGTTGACGTATTGATTCTCAGATGTTCATTTTTATGATTTAATATTCAAAACAATGTCATATAGATTCAATTATCTGAACTAAGTGAGAGCTTCAGTGTCTTAAAAACATGGACCCAAATACTGATTGTTTTACCAAAATTGAGAGGTAGATTAGGGAAGCAGTGAGATGCTACAGCAAAAGTGGTGAAAAAATAGAGCAGGGAGTCATCAAGACAATTTCATGAATGGACTGTCTACAAACATCATCGCTAGCTCAGGAATAATCCAGATGGTCCAGAACATTCCACAAGTAAAGTGATTACCACAAATCACCAAATGCCAGCCTCGTCCAACACTGCATCATCAACGTAAACTCTTATCATTTCTTCACTTTCAATTATATATGTATTACAATGTATCTTTAAGTTTATTTGTAGCATTTCCAGCCCACAAAGACAAATTAAGGTCAGATTTATAAGGACACTAAAATTGAAACATTAGTAATTATTAATGAGAATTTTTTTAAAAACGTATTCAATGTATGTCAAAAAAACAACTTAAGACTGAGTCATTAAAAGAGAATCCCATCACCAATCAGGAGCTATCTATTCTTAATTTGTGAACCAGGCAGGCATATGTTATTACATCATTAAAATTTGGACCATAGAAAGTTAACTTCAACAACTTTCCATCAATTCTATTTTGAATCCTTAGATGGTGCAAATGTTAAGTACTTGAATGTTAATCAAAAAATTGAAGATTTTAACCTATGTAGAGGCCTCTACACACAAACCTGATGCTCTACATTCAAAAACTAGACCCTGTAAAGCTCATAAGAAGACCTGGTGGTGTAATGGTTATAGATTGGGCTGCGATCTGTATGGTAGGTTGTTCAAAACCACCAGCAGCTTTGCGGGAGAAAGACTTTATCTCTATTGTAATGACATGCTTATCCTAGATGAACTTTACTTCATGAGGTTTATCAAACCCAAACCAAACTCACTGCAATAGTCAATGCTGATTCACTCCCATAAACAGTTATTGTCTGGGGAGTTGCTGTGAATCAGCATTGACATGATTATGGTGATTGATTGATAGTTATATATACATCTAGGATACGTATGTTCTTATGTTTAAACAGATTTCCACAACCATATTACTCTCTATTCCATAAATACATAATGTAACTATTCATCACTTTATCAGCAATAAGATGAGCTTCCACATGAGCTGCATGAATATTCCAGACTGAGTAAATATAGATTGATGGGAAACTTTCTAGACATTATCTCTAGTAAATGAAAAAGACTTAGATGATTAGTTTTGAGAAATGTTTCTTCTCAGCCAATTTTGAAAATAAACCCATTAAAATTATCTCTGAAAATTGCTCTTGTTAATATTAGTGCAATGACAAGTGATATTTATCTTAATTTCATAGTTAATATTACTGAGCATTACAAAAATAGAAGCACTGTAACATGAGATTGATTTAATCATCTCATTGTATTCCAGAATATTTTATAACAATTATTTAGCATTGTCTCATATTTTCACATGCAATATTATATTATATAGCTATCTACTCCTTTTAACTTTTCATACTGGTGTTTATAAGCATTGCTAATGAAGTGACAAACAAAATAATCTTATGACATAAAAGTTGTGAAAAATTTTTAAGCGTCAGTTACTTTTTTCTGTCACTATAAATGTTCTCTCATTAGGAAAATTTTTGTGGCTATTTTGTTTTCTAAGGATGTAAACTGAGATGAAAACATATTTGGAATTAGATTCCTTCTAAACTTACAAGGTTAAATAGTTTTGAGAATCAATGTTAATAAATGACCAGATTATTGTCAGACTTCTAATGTCTTTGATAACTACCCCTCTGGGTTTCTGAGGCTGTAACTCTATAGGAGCAGAGAGCCTTCTCTTTCTCTGGCTGAGAAACTAGTGAATTTGAACTGTTACCTTTCAGTTCAACATGCAACACATGTTGCATCAGCCTTCCTGAAGCTAGAAATGACACTCAGAGAGTCTGAAACCTGCCCATGCTGATGAAAATTTCATAAAGTTTACCATTTACAATTAAATAGAATTAATTATTAGTTTTAGGTTAACAAATGTTTTCCAGTAGAATTCTAATTCAAAGGTATAGTTATATGATTAGGTCAATAAAATACATATCTCACACACACAGACCCAATGCCCTCATATGTAGACCTTCACGTCACTGCTGTGTTCATCCTATCCACCAAGACCAAAGTACCATCATTATTTATATTCAAATTACATGAACAAATAGTATATTCATACAAATTGTATTCATGCAGGTCATGTTCACAGACATGTATATTAATGGAGTGTGCCTGTGAGAAAGTGCACAACAAAGTATCTGCCAATTCCACAATTTCTCCATGTACAATTGAGTGGAATTTAGTATATCTTAAATCTGTGCAATCGTTCTCTTCTATCTTCTTTCCAATTATTACATCACCATTAACATGAACTCAGTGACGTGCAAGCCCAAACCACCCCTTTTTACTCTCTCTCATCAGTGTAACCCTCCAAAGTCTTCTCTTGTAAAAGTGAAATTGTCAATTATTTGCCCTTTTGCAATTACTTGCTTCACTCAGCTCAGCTGAAATAAAATGGATAATTAGGTGCTCCCTTTTATACAAATAAAGTACAGATTCAGGGAAAGTCGAGACAGAACGAGAAATCAATACAAACAAAGTAAACTCGTGCTGTGGGAACAAAGGGCAAGACAGCAAAGCATCAGAAGAACACAAGCAAAGAGAACCCTCCAGAGACTCTGTCAGGGTGTTTGTATGTGGAGTCGAGGTGCAAACGTCTCATGTTTCCGACACACCAGAATATGGGGTACCAGTTAATTGAGAATCCTGATACATCCTAAAATGTGTGCAAGCACTTACTATTGAGCTGATGTACAAGTGGCTCAAATATCCTTCCAAGAAGATTTTTCTGTTCTGCCAAACTCACACATCCACTTGGATTGTGCCCAAAGAGGGAAAAGAAATAATAATCAATTAGAGCTTGCCTCCTTAATTATTACTTTATTATGTATAATAGATTTGATTGCAGTTTGAGATAAACATCAATGCTTTTTGAAAAAGTAGGAACTATGTTTTTTTATTTGAAAATAATTTTAACAGGTTGAGGATAAAGTCTTCTATTCTTTAGTCATAAATTTCAAAAAGTATCACAACTATGAAAACAGCGAACAGCTCTTTTATAGTAGGAAGCCCGTGTGTCTATGAACTCTTTTGAGGAATCTTGATTGGGTTTTCATCATAACGTACATGAAAATTAGCACTGAGAATTGAAAATATTATTTTGTGCAGAAACAAAGCCCACATGGAAGAAGTACACTAGCCTGTGTGACCACGAGCTGTTGAAGGGATCATTGTAAGGTGGGTGAGTGCAGAGTGGAGACTCAAAGCCCATTGGCAGGCAACTGGACACCCCCTTACTGAAGGGTTGTGGAGAGGAGATGAGCCAATCAGGGTGCAGGGTAGCAATGATGAAACATATAACTTTCCTCTAGTTCTTAAATGCTTCCCCCCCCCCTATCATGATCCCAATTCTAAATTACAAATCTAGCTAGACCAGAGAATATACATTGGTACAGATAGCAACTGGAAACAGGGAAATCCAGGACAGATGACCCCTTCAGGACCAGTGGTGAGAGTGGCAATGCCTGGAGGGTAGAGGGAATGTGGGGCAGAAAAGGGGAACTGATTACAAGAATCTAAGTATAGCCTCCTCTCTGGGGGATGGACAGCAGAGAAGAGGGCAGGGGGAGATATCGGACAGTGTAACTTATGAAAAAACAATCATAATTTATGAATTATGAAGGGTTCATGAGGGAGGGGGAGTAGGGATGGAGGGGGAAATGAGCAGCTGATATTAAGGGCTAAAGTAGAAGGCAAATGTTTTGAGAATGATGAGGGCAACAAATGTACATATGTGCTTGACACGATGTATGTATGGATTGTGATAAGAATTGTATGAGCCCCCAATAAAATAATTTTTAAAAACATGGTAAATAGATACTGTGGCAGTACAATGATCTCTAATAATGCAGAATAGTTAAAGTTAATGAGAGTCAAGATGAAATATGATCGGCCATAAGCTGATCATTGTTGACCAGCATTGTAAGAGGCAGAGAGCATGGTTCTGCCCTATTCCCGTAGATCCCACACACACATATATATAGGTTATATAACTAATCATCACTTCACATTATTATAACTAATACAATAGTAGATAACAATATGTAAGTAAACTATATTAGGAAACTATTACTCACAATAAAAACAATAAACATGTCAATTAAAGTAATCTGTCAAAATACTTGTTAGGTGTCATGGAGTCGGCTCTGACTCATAGTGACACCAGGCACAGCAGAAGGAGACAGTGTCGGTCCGGCTACAGCCCCACGATTGTCCCCGTGTGGGATTCCGTCTCTGCAGTCATGTGCAGGAGCCCTGAGGGCCTTCTTCTGCGCTGCCCCTCTGCTTAGCACGTGACGCTCTTCTCCAGGTACCGGTCTCTCTGGGCAACATGTCCAAACAATGTCAAACTATTAGGGCATGAAAATATTAGGCTCTCTGATGAACATGAAGAAGATGTAAACTAATAAATAAATAAACTGCTTTCTAGAGAAAGGTTTTTCTGAGCCATTTAGACAAAACTTCTCAGGTGGCAGGAACAATCTTTTACTTAAACCTGTATCTATAATGCCAGGTATAGAATCTTTAATGACTTTGTGGCTAAATAATTTTAATATTGAATCTCTTTTTAATAAATGATCTCTTTTTGAATATCTTTTAATAAATTATCTTCTCTTTCATTGCTTGCTGGATTTCTCATGTGATTTTCATTTTCATCTTAAGTCCTTAAGTTGTTTTTTATTTTTTTTGGTTTCTGTTTCCCTGTTTTACATAATCTGGGAGGTTTAAAATGTCCTCTGGTGGTGCTCTTACCTAGCACTTGGGAAAATCCACATTGCTGGATCAAAACACTAGATACTCCAAAGGAGAAACACGAGGCTCTCTCTCCCTACGAAGTTTTTCAGTGTCAGAAATCCTCATGAGCAGTTCTCTGTTATAGGGCTGCTTTGGGTTGAGAGCCACTGGATGGTAATGAGCTTGTTTAGTTAAATAACTGAAGCATAAACATTGAAATGTTTCAGAAAGTGTTAGAAGGACTTTAAGCCGTCATTTGTCTGCCAGAAAATTTGGAAAACAACCCCTTGGTTAACTGACAAGAAGAGGTACATATTTATGCCCATTCCAACAGAGTGTTTAAATTATGGAATAATAGCATTGATAGCACACACTAGCAAAGATTTGCTTAAAATCATCCAACATGGTTACAGTAGTACACTGACAGAGAACTGCCAAAAGGTCATGCTGAGTTCACAAGAGGACTTGGAACAAGGGATGCCATTGCTGGTGTCTGATGGATCTTGGCTCAAAGCAGAGAATACCAGAAAGATGTTTACTTGTGTTTCGTTGACTCTGCAAAGGCGTTTGACTAACTGTGTGGACCATAGTACACTGTGGATGACCTGGAGAAGAAGGGGAATTCTGGACCACTTCATTGTGCTCATGCGGAACTTACACATGGGTCAAGAGATATTTGTGCATGCAGCACAAGAGACTATTGCATAACTTAAAATTAGGAAAGGATTGCATCGAGGTTATATCCTCGCCCCATACTTACTCCATCTGTATGTTGAGCAAACCATGAGAGAAGCTGGAATATATGAAAAAAGGAGTGCAGCATCAGGATTAGAGGAAGGCTCAGTAACAATCTGAGACAGCAGTTAATACAACCTTTCTTGCTGAAAATGAGGACTTGAAGCAATTGCTGATGAACAAGGATTGAAGCCTTCAGTGTGGATTTCAACACAATGTAAAGAAGACCCAAACCGGCTCACAACTGAACCGATAGGTAACATGATGATAACTGAAGAAAATGCTGGCATTATTAAGGATTTTATCTTACTTGTATCCACAATCAATGCTCAGGGAAGCAGCAGTCAAAAGACCAAAGGAGATGTTGCATTAGGTAAATCTGCTGCACAAGAACTCGTTAGAATATTGCAGAGCAAGGCTGTTACTAAGGAGGACTAAGGTGTGCTTTCCCTGAGCGATGGTATTCTCCCTTGCATCATATGCATGTGAAAGTCAGAAGAATAGACATAATTGAATTGTGGTGCTGGAAAATAATTTCGAAACTCCCATGGACTGCTAAAAGGACAAACATTTGTTTTGGAAGAAGTAAGTACAGAGTTCTCCTTAAAGGCAAGGATGCCAAGACTTTGTCTTACCTGCTGCGTACATGTTCTCAGGAGAAACCAATCCCGGGAAGAAGACATCATGTTTTGTAAAGTGAAGGAGCAGCAAAAAAGGAGAAGAGCCTCAAAGAAATGGATGGACACCACGGCTGCAACCCTGGCCTCAGGCACAGGGACAGTTGTGAGGATGATGCAGACTGGGCACTGTTTCGTTCTGTTGTGCAGAGGTTCACTATGGGTCGGAGCCAACTGGATGGCACCTACCAACAACAAAGTAGTTAATGAATTTTTGTTATGCAGAAAATAAAGGCATTGGCTAGTTGATATTATCGTTTCAAACGAAAAGGAATCCTGCTGTCATCAGACTGATTCTGAGCTGGGGCATCCCTACAGGACAGAACAGAGCTTCTTAGAGCTTCTGAATGGTAATTCTTTCTGAAAGCAGACAGTTCCTCTTCCTCCCATGGAATGGATGGTGAGTTTGAACTGTTCACCTGGTCGATGGCAGCTCAAAGTCTAACCTCCAGCACCACAATTTGTTTTCTGTTGTGGTTATTTATAAAATACATTATTCTTTTTCAAATATAGCATGGCAAGCTACTTGTAAACATGTATTGATTCACTAAATATTTTATCTTAGGTTTTCAGTAAATCTCGCAGTACAGAGGTCAAATAAACTAGATTAAAGTTTGCAAGCAAATCTCCAAATCCTTGTAACCTCTATAAACAGACATAGCATAAGGAACTATATAAAATTGATATATACATTGTTTTCTTGAAGTATATCTATGTCGAGAAAATAGAAATAAGAAGCAATTATGTAACCCAATTGAAGACAGTCCTTTTCTTTTCTAATATGAGATGGGATTGTAAACGAGTAGATAAAGTACATTTCATCAAGTTCAAGGTAAGCTTGAAAATTTAGTCTTCAATAAACACACATCCGAATATTTGTCACACATGAAGTCTCTTTGCCAGGTTGGGTTCTCTAGAGAAGGAAAATCAGGGAGAATTATATGTGCTGGATACGGAAAGGGATTTGCATTGAAGGCTATCTTACATGGTTGTAGAAGTAGGTAAGTACAGTCTGGTTAAGTCAGGCTTCTCTTATTCCTGAAAGTTGACAAACAGGAATCAGGATGATGCAGCAGGCAGCAGGGAACACAAGCTGGTGGATGCATGGCTCCTGGAATTGACAGGGCACTCAACAGATCTTGATCTTGAACCAGACCCAGGATTCAGCTCCAGCAGAAGGTGAACACCCAAAAGGAATTTGACTCTTCTGAATCTCTCGCACTTATACAAAGACCATACCCCTCAAAGAGGTGTCATCAGGCTATGATCCCATTGGTAGGTTGGAATCCACCCCTACACTTCCCTAGGAGTGTCCAGTTGACATAATTCTTAACCATCTATCAACCAACTATCGTTCAATACACATTAGGTGAGATTTTTGTCAAATTTAAGTGATGGTGAAATATGCTAATGTTTTTGTTAGTTATTCAGAAAATGGCAAGGAGAGAAGAGGTGACAAGTGGAAGAGGTGATAACTGTCGGGAATCTTAAACTCAAAACAGGGGGAGACAGGCTTCCTCACACACTTCTCTGGCACAAAGGGGAAGGACAGAATAGAAAACATTTCCTTATCAGAGGAAGAGACCAGAGATGTTGGAGACACTGAAATGGCCCAGGGAAGAAAGACTGGATGTTCACACAACCCCCACAGTGACTGAGTAGACTCGAGTGTGGAGTGGGCTAGAGCAGCACAGCTGGATGTGCTCTTTGATCCCGAGTTGGTAGAGTACCAGAATATGCACAGGTGACAGGAGCAGAGACTCTACAGAGGACCAGCCAATAGCAAAAGACACACCAGAAAGTCAGCCTTGTAAAGTCCAAGGTTACATTTTGCGGGGTCCTTTATACTAGTTGAGGGTCCTTTGACTTTTTTCCATAGTAACCCCTTTTCTATGAACTCCCTCTTTCTGTTCAAACCTTTTCTCTGACTCTTGTCTGTGTCTGTTTTTTCTATCACCTTAAATGTTCCTTGATAGTGGGACCAGTGAGAGGTGGAGAGGCTTGAAACTCAGAGTCTCTTCCAGGTAGCATTATTTTTTGGTATTATGTTAAAGCTACTGAAGATGTCCTATTAATGTAATTCATTATGCGAGTGTGTTAATAATACCTCCATTTTGACTTCCCAGTGAAATCATAGTGGTAAATTAAGGATGAAATTAAGATAAAACGCTATCCAAAGATTCAAAAGTCCATTTCATACTTATAAGAGTATACATGAGCCAAAAAGCTAAAGGTTAAATTCTCACTCATTTCAGCTGATCATCATCAGCTTATTATTTTAAGATAATAGTTTATCTAATTTCTCTTCACCACCAGTATTTATAAATTGACAAAGAATATATCCTTTCATATGGTTTACAATTCAATGTAAAGTAAAACACAATCTTCACAACTGGACCAGTAAGTAACACCATGATACTTGGAGAATAGATTGATGTTGTCAATGATTTCATCTTGCTTGGCTCCACAATCAATATTCATACAAGCAGCAGTTTAGAGATCAAATGACGAATCGCTTTGGGTGAAACTGCTGCACAAACCAAAACCAAACTCACTGCTATTGAGTCAATTATGACTCATACTGGCCATTTAAGAGAGTGTTGAAAAGCAAGGATGATACTTTGAAGACTAAGGTGAGTCTGTTCCAAGCAAAGGTATTTTCCATCACCTCATATGAGTGTGAAAGCTGGACATTGAATAAGGAAGACTCAAGAAGAATTGAAATATTTGAATTATGGTGTTGGTGAAAAATATTGGAAGTACCTGGAATGGCAGAAGTACAAACAAATTTGTCTTGGAAGGAGTACAGCCAGAATAATCTTCACAGACAAGGCTGGCTAGTATCTGTTTAGTGTACTTTGTACATGTTGTCCCTGGAGAAAGACATCAGGCTTGGTAAAGTAACTGGTTGGTTAAGAAAAAAGATCTGCCACAAGATGGATTGACACAATGACTGCATTGATGGGCTCAAACCAAAGAACAATTGTGAGAATGGCATAGGACTGGGCAGTATTTTATTCTGCTACATATTGAGTTACTAACAGAAGTGACTTGATAGCATCAACAACAATAGCTACATATTGTAAATAATTTATTTGTAACATAGAGTTGGGACAGTGAATATTACTTAAGAAGCTTGCAGAGAGAAAGCTGTGTTTGCATAAGACTAAACAAGACTAACTCTATTCCTTTCTTCATCCTTATTTTAGCTTTAAGATAATAAGGAAGAACTCTCATGTAGAGCAATAAAACATAAGATTTTCAAGAAGATGTAGTCATTATTTTCAACTAAAATTTAGTTGTGTAGGAGATGTATTGTAAGGAATCTTTTAAAAGATAAACATGTACTACATGTACATAACTGCAAGTAGTAATCCAGCCTAATTTTATGTTTTTCAATGGACCTAGAATTTGAAAGGAAAAACAGAGTTAAGGCTCACATCAGAGAAAAGTTATAGGGAATTAGAAAAAAAAGGCTTTCAAAAACCCAGTTCAAAATATTTATGACAAAATAACAGCATGTGTTTATTGATTTCTGGTCCCCTTGAAGTAAAAATTTAGAAGAGAATTCGAAAGAGAAGAGATCTAATTTCTGATGTCAGATGGATCCTGGCTGAAATCAGAGAATATCATAAATATATTTACTTGTGTTTTATTGACTGTGTGAATGACAGTGGTCACTCAAAATCCATTTAGACAGTTATTATACAGTCATTACATGGAATGTGCCTTCAGTGAATCTCCACTAAACATTGGCTAGAAATGACAGTGGCCCCAAATCCAATGGCAAGCATTCTAGTGAGAGTTCAGCTACTCTATTCATGCTGGAATGTAAACTCTGTAATGATTTCCCTACAGATTCTATATTAATTTAACTTAAACTTTTAATAATCTCTACTTTTTAGTAGATTGAGATCTTTATGGTTTTTGAATGACCATTGTTGATCTCTCATTGCTTGGTGTATGCCCTAATCTATAGTTATCTGTAAAGGGAACCTGACATTGATGAAAATAATGAAGAAAATGGGATTGATGATTACTTGGGACACAGAGAAAGAGGATGGGGGAAAGGGGAAATCAACAGCAGTGTGTAAAAGGAGGTGAGCGGGTAATGATTATGACAATGACTGGACATTCTTGCTATGACTGAACCATTGATTTGTAGGATATGTTAGTTATAGAACAATAACAAAATTGAAAAACAGAATTATAATCTATGAATCCTATCGAGATGAGGAAGAGGGGAACAGTCTACTCAGCCCTATAGGTTTGTTGGGAATCAGAATTGTTGACAGTGCATTTATCTTTGCATTTAGACTCGTTGAGCACCATGGCCTTTAGAGAGTAATGGCTTGCATTTAAGCATAACTAGGATAATGCTGGACAGCAAGCTACTCATTTTTGGAGATTCATGCAATGATAAAGTGAAACCCAGTTCAAGAAAAACACTGTAAAAAATGTTCCCTATAGGCTATAAATTCCTCACCCTGGCTTAAGAAACTTTAAAATGGTAACCAGTAAATGTATTCGGACATATTATGGAAGAGAAGAGGGGCATTAAAAAGCAAAACCAAAACTACTTCCATCAAGTGGATTATGACTCACAGCGACCTCATGTGCAGGTTCTGAGAAGATACATCTTTAGGGAAGCAGACAATCTTATCTTTCCCCCACGGAGCAGCGGGTGAGTGCGAACTGCTGACTAGGGCTAACAGCACAACACTGGATCCATAGAGCTCCTTAAAGAGCAGGCAGGGTCTAGGATTCTTGGAGAAAATGAAAGTCGAATTCCCCAGAAGATGAGGGGGGAATTACTGAACCTGGCAGAGTCTACAATGACACACTTATAGTCACGAAGGAAAGGGGAGGATGTTTCCTTCCCTCCGAGACTAGAGAAGTGTGAGGCGAGGAGAGAGTGAAGATAACATATAAACTGAAGCCTCTGTGAGTTCATCCATTCTAGGCTGTGTCTGTTGAAATTGAATATCATTTGTTGGTAAAAAAGAATACCTTAGATATGAATATGCAGAGTTTTGAGGGTTGCAGAAAGTTCACAGACATTTCTGTTGTATTAGTTCTGCTTTCCCATTGATGCTTTAAGCTCTCCCTGAGGAGAAAAATTGTATTCTCATTGTAACTCCTTCCAACACATCACAGCAGTGGCTCTCCACCTTCCTGATGCCGCAACCCTGTAATACAGGTCCTCATGTTGTGGTGACTCCCCAACCATGCAATTATTTTCATTGCTACTTCATCATTATTTTCACAATTTTGCTACTTTTATGAATCAGGCGACCAATGTGAAAGGGTTGTGACCCACAGGTTGAGAACTGCTGCATTACAGGATATAATAAAGGCAGTACAAATAATAATAGCTTAGGCTTCATTATGTGTCAGACATTGTGCTAAACCTATTATGAATATTTACTCATTAAGTGCTCATAAATCCAATAAAGTAAATATGACTTTCAATCTGTTTGCTAACAAACTTGGGAATTGAGTCAGAGATTCCTCAAGAACATCCTCAAGCTTACACAAACAATGACTGGTAGTCAGGGGGCTCAAACGCAGGTACATGGCTTCTGCTGTCTGAGGTTTACCTCATTAGCCTTCGCGACTTAAGGGAAGGGCACCTAACCTCAATGACTAGACTTTACGTTCTTTACCAGATTCTTCCCTTAGGGGACCAGAAGGAATACTTACTAAGCTTCTGGAATTCTTATGTATACTCTAAAATCATACCATGTTATAAGGCACACATTTCTAAGGGTTTCTACTTAACCTTTAGCTTAAAAGCCAGCTTCATAAGTTATAGCTGAAAAAAGGGCTGCCAAAACCATTGTCCAGGCACAGAGGAGTAAATTAGAATATTATTCAAGCTATAATTAAATTATTTTTTTTTGCTATCCAAGTTGGAAATGAAATCTCTGTTGCTCATCAAGTATCAGGCTACCTGTGAGGTGGGCACTGATAATTTTATCTTTCCAAATTCATCAGTAATGTTCTTCTCACCAGTGACGCTTCTTTGATTTATTTAACTTTCATTTAATCTCTCCTGCTTGAACAGAAATGGACTTGCTATTAAGAGCCACAGAATAAAATGTATAATTTCAGTACCATGTGACCACATAAATCTAAAGTTATGAAGATGGAGCATTGCTAATTCTATTATAATTATAATACGGTAATCAAGAATTATACTTCAAATGTAGATTAGCTACTTTAACATAAGAATAAAGCCATTTCTATTAAAATATTAATAAACCCATATTTTATATTGCATCATGTTGAGGCAGATTATAATATTGATATAATATTGATTGCTTGATGCCTTACTCAGTCATTTTAAGATGTCTCCTAGGTCTTACTCATGTGTTGATATAGTTTCACATTCTCTTATACTTGTGTATGATTTCAAATGATCCAGGAATCTACACCACTAATAGTTTTAATACCAGAAGGGTCACCTATGGTGAACTGGTTTAAATGAGGCTTCTCAATTAAAAGAGCCTAGAAAAATGACTTGAGTTATACTTCTGACAATTAGCTAATACAACCAGTATGGGGACAAGAGAACATTGCATAATTTACCTGCTTTGGAGAATCAGCGATTGCCATCATTACTAGAGGAGGACATCGGTTTAATGACAGAGAGGACCAAAACCATGTGAAATACCCTTGGTGGGATTGATTGTATCAATCTGATTTTAATAACCATAACAATGGACTTGGACATGCAGGTGAGTGTAAAGCTGACACAGGCTTGGACAACATTTCATTTTGCTAGAATGAAGGTCACTATAAATTGATGGAGTCACGTCATAATGACAGCAAACAATGCATGGCATGAAATGACTTGGCATAGCTGCTTCTTAGGCCATCACTGATCTGTCTTACTTCCTACCATAGGACTGGGGGCAGTGTGCATATAAGGTGTGGGGAAGTTCAGGATTGGTCAGTTTGGCCCCTCCACTGGATACAAAGTGAGCCATTTCAGAAGCAGAAAGAGGGACTCTTATGAGGACCTATAAAGAAGAGCCCCCTGTAGAGTTTACTGGAGACCTCTGTGGGAAGTAGTGGTGGCAGCAGAGGCAACACAAACCTTCCCACTGAGACCCTGGGGCCAAGTGGCAGGAGCGCCAGACCACACAGCAAGGGGAGCTGAGGGAGCGACTTCAGCAGGATTCTGGCTCCAAGGGAGGGTGCGCTTTGAGTATTTATCAGCTGAAGGGATTTTTTTTAACATTTGTCCAGTCTAGTAGGGCAGAAATCATGGTGTCACGTGTCTGAGAGACCGAAAACCAGAGAGAGATGTGCCTTTTTACATGACTGGGAAGTACTGGAACCTGGTTTCTAAGCTGTTAACTTCCCTAATGAATTCCATAACTGTGAGTATTACCACTGAGTTCTGTGTGGCCATAAAAAAATGTTTTGTTTGTTTTTCTTCCCCTCTGATTTCCAAAACCATCAGAGACGTGCAGGGTTGTGGAATATATGGTTACGTGTCTGAACAGAATAAAGAAGGATAGAGAACGGAGGGATGCTGGAGCTCGCCATCATAGATATGATCCCTGGGCAGGCATGTACTTGAATTCTCCTCTTCCTTTTCATAGTCAGAAAAGACAAAACAGGCCCCACCACACAGCATGACTTCAAACAACTATGCTACCACAATGGTTGATTGATTGTGAATGTGTACTAATGCACACGCTTTTAAAGGATAGGTAGCTGTGCATAATCTATGGGGTCAAAATTAAAGGTGTAATTTTCACAAAGTCCAACATTTTTAAGATCATACTTCTAAAGGTTTTTATGTTTGTTTTATTTCTGATATTTCCTAGTGAACTAGCACTCTCTCCTCAAAAGGACTTAAGTCTTTTTGTAAAACAAACAAACAAACAAAATCCTAGTTTATATCAAATAATTGCAGGCAGCATATTTTGAAAGGGAATTTATTTATTTTAAAAATATTTATATGTGGCTTCTGTTGATCATAACTTCTTTTCTAAATTTCAGAATATTTTTGCTATAATGTTGAAATAAAAGAAAGATAACACTTCAATTTTTTCTCTTGATATCTCTCACAATCATTGATTACCAAGTATTAATAAATCTTTCTCTGGGGTCTAGGCATAACATATTGTATAGCCACATTCTAAAATGTGTTCTTATCTGAAAATTTAAAACATTGCCAGGATTTTGTGGGGGAATGAAATAGTGGGTGAACAAAAACTTGTTTAATCCTTGACAAATGTATAAGCATAATTTTATTTTAGGTAAAGTTGGCAGAAAAAAGATTATATATATATTCCTATATGTATGTCTTATCACAGATAAGCAAGAACCACGGGGAATGGGACTGAAGGAAAAAGTTCAAGTTGCATTGAAAGTATTGGTCAAAAACAAGGCACCAGGAATTGATGGAGAGCCAGTGGAAAGGTTTCAATAAACTGATGAGACACTGGAAGCACTCACCCATCTATGCCAGGAAATCTGGGATACAGCTAGTTGGTCAGTGTACTGGAAGAGAGCACATATTCTTGACAAAATCATACTGACAAGCTGGCTCACTGCAGGTTGCTTCGAATCTTCAATTTGTTAAAAATTGAATTTCTACAGAGCACAATAAAACAAAGTAATAAAACAATATATTCCTGTGTAAATAACAAATATAGATATTCTGGAGTGGAAACCTACTTTCATGGAGATTTTAAAAAATAAATCTAAAATGCTAGAGGCACTTAGCAAATTTTATTTGATATATCAAAGAATTGCTAATTTTGAAGAAACATGAATAGAAATTATCAAGATTGAGGAGTAAAGAATAACCAACAAAGAAAAATGAACAAAGCCTCTAAGGCTTGTGGGATATTATCAAGCACCCAAAATATGTGTTGCTGGAGTCCCAGGAGGAGAGGAGAAGATAAACAAATGAACAATCAATCAAACAAACAAACAGACAAAGAACATTTTATGAAGTGCAGATTGTGCCCTAATAAAACAGTTTATATTTTTTAAATGAAAAAATATTTGAAGAAATAATGGCTAAAATCTTTCCAAATCTAACACATACAGGGTAAACAATCTACATATCAAATAAGCTAAAAACCAAACAACAAACAAAAATAGATGAAATAATGTTATAAAGGAAAAGTTTAAATAATCACAATAAAAAAGTGACAATCAATATAGACTATCATTTTAATATAAATAGGTAGGATGAAACAATTAAAAATCTATAACTTTTTCTCCTTGAGTTGATAATGTCCTACCCAGTATGTAAATGTTCCTGGAAGTCTCAGTGAGAGATTTGTTGTTATGTAAACCTACAAGCTCTAGAAAAACTCAGTAGCTTACAGAAAAAGTTAAATATTTCCCGAAAGTACCTAAATATACAAAACAAGGAGATTCTGAGATTAAAATAAGTAACCAATTCTATATTTATTTTCAATGAATCATAACTTTAAATTGTAAACATTCATTAAAGTTGAGGGACTAAGCCTTAGCCACTAGGGAGAAATGAAAACAGTCATCAGATGTGCCTGTAGATAAAAATCAAGGGACAGGACAGAAAAAGCAGAGCAGCAGCCTAGACGTGCATTCATTGAGGCTCCTCCCTGGTAACATAGGAAATAGACTGGGGTGGACATTATGTAGATGACTGTTGAATTGTATTTAGCTTAATAATGTTAATTATTTTAGGATGAATATTTTAACTGCCAAGGGATATAGAATATTCATGGACACTTTCTATTTATTTTCTTCCTTGCAAATAAGCCTAAAAAATGTTACAATGGTTAAATATCTTAGTAAGTATTGAACCTGAGCCAAGTAGATCAAATTGTATTCAATGTTAATACTGTTAAGCAAACAAACCAATTAAACAACTGATTTAAAAGCCCACTATTTATTAATCACAGGAACTAGAAACTTAAATAAAATATTCTTTGCAGGACCAAAAACAAATGCAAAAAGTGTATATTGCCACCTATCATGTTTCTGATCCCATAGATCTGAGTGGCTAGATGTCATGTCAACTTGTAGTTGGATGAGAGTGCAGGGGTAGAGTCTGTCCTATCCATCTGTTTACACCTTGATGATGCCTCCTGCAGGTGTGGTCCTTATCTAAGACGGACATGGACACGGGGAACCACTCTCTCTCTCCTGCCTTCCACCTT
The DNA here is from genome assembly GCF_000313985.2 of Echinops telfairi. NCBI lineage: Eukaryota > Metazoa > Chordata > Mammalia > Afrosoricida > Tenrecidae > Echinops > Echinops telfairi. The sequence goes on along the minus strand of NW_022103908.1, from coordinate 21,507,083 downwards.
CCTCTTTATCTGGGTTCTGCAGCTGCCTCCAGCAGGGGTCCAATGTGAGCCACAAGCCCTGGGAGCTCTTTACTCTCCGCCATGCTCCCACCCACCTTGGATCCACAAGACTGCACCTGTGATCTCCCTGCTTCCAACTTCACCCTGATGCCTCTTTGGCTTACAATTAGCAGAATCTGAAGGTATCAGCGAGCATCACACCCTGAGACTTGAGTAGGACTGGGACAGCATGCCTTCTTCATATAAAATTACTCTTTATTATACAAATCCTTTCTTACACAGATGAGTGCCACTTGTTTTATTTCTCTAGACAACCCAGCCTAACTAAAGTCTATTAAAGAAGACCTCACCATGCTCACTTCCAAGATAGGTTGCAGCAGCTGTATCTCTTTTCAGGCAGATGGGTTTGCTGTTTGGCTAGTGCAAGGTGCGCTCAGATTCTTTACCAGCACCGTCATTCAAACGGATCAGTTATAGCCCTGTCTTGCTTATTCATTGTCCAACGTTCAAATGAACATGAGGTGATCGAAAACACCATTAGCTGGTCTGGCACATCTGAGTCCTGAAAGTGATATCCTTATTGTTTTAACCCATTACAAATTATTCTCCCACATGATTTATGCAGCCTGCCACATAAAGCCCAGCATAAAGTTATACCATGACATCATACTTTTTAAACATTAAAGTTGTCCATGAAAATTATCAATGGAGTTCCATCTCAGTAAACAAAATGTATGAAAGTAACATTTTTCTTGCTTCAAACACAGTATACAACTATCTAGAAAAAGAACACTTCAACAACTACTAGCAACAAGTTATCAGAGATCAACTCAGATAAAACAAACATGTTACTACCTTACATTTCTATTTATCTGAAAATGTGCTCCCCAAATTCCTAATTTATGCAATGTTGTACTTTTTCCATGTTATCATTATGAATAAGCAGCTAATAAGCTGCACCTTACATTTAGTTTTAATTGATGACCAAATTTACTTACAATTAATCCGTGTGTGTGTTTTGATTTCTCTGAACCCTCACAGGATTGCTATTTTGTGTAATAAAACAAGAGCGGTTAATTAAAATCATTGTTATTTGCATTAAATTTATTTGTCAGTAAATTTAATAAGAATTTTAAAGTGATTTTCTATGGGATTGCACTTTCTATAGAACCATATCCAACAAAAGGTTATCTAGTATAAAATTTTAGGAAAATATATAAAACTGCTGCAGTGATTTTAATCAATTTTGAAATGCAGCTATTATCACAATATTCTCATTTAATTAGTCATATAGTTTGGGGAAAAATAAGAGTAGAGTCACATAAACAACGTCACATGTTCCCTACAACAACAAAGGTAGGGTTTCATTATAAAGACCCAGATAGCATTTCTATTTATGTAAATTAAGTACACAGGAATCAGATTGGCTATATTGCAGTCAGGACAAGAATAGGACCCACTTTAAAATATACCATGAATTGTTCACATGCAAATAAAATCTGAAGGTGTAGAAAGTTAAAAAAAAAACTACTAGAGCCTTAGCACCACCTAGATGTGTCCCATTAGCGACAATCTCAAGGTAACAAAGATCATGTTCTACATTCCACTCAAGTGAGTAACAACTGGGGTCTTCAAAGTTTGTAAGCAGCCATCTAAGGTGCAAACACATGTCTCTCTTTGCCTGAAGGAGGTGAGTGGTGACAATGGAAAGACACAGAGAAACAACTCATCCAGCTCACTCATGGATCATGCAAACATCAGTATCCACAACTTCAGAAGCGCTAACTGGTGCTTGGATACACCTACCAACTGCTCTAAAAATCATTACATTAGAAAGTCCTGGGTAGAGTAGGGGAAAATGTGGAACAAAATTCAAAATCATGAAAGTTATCAAGCTAACTGCTCAGATAGGAACTGGTGGAACTTCTAGATCCCTTAAGTGTAGAACTGACCGTGCCTCAGTGTTAGAATAATCAACCATTTAAGATCAAAAGGACATTCATTCCAGAATAAGGGTTAAAAAAGGAGTAGAAAAAGAAAACACGAGGAAAGAGTGGGATAATCAATATTGAGGGTATTGGAGTGAATGAGATGAAACAAAATTTGTATAACTGGCTATCTTCTCTGTCCAACTTACTGAGGTAACAATAAAATGTTACATAAAACGAACGTGATGCATTGAACATGAATGTACAAATACCCAATGACTTGTGGGATAGCATTGTAGACTGTACATGAGGAACGCCCACGGTGATTGAGCAAAGATCATTCAGGCCGCTTTTGACCGCTTTCGGCAACATAAAGGAAAATAATTCAGTTCCACATCTGCCTCCACCATCCAATTTTCTTTACCGTATGATAACAGACATCCTTTCCACAACATTACTTTTCTACACGCTTAAATAATCTGTTACAATGTCCACACAGAACCCACGGACAATATGCATTATTACAGAGTGTAGTAGGGAAGTTACTAATCACATGTCAAGATCAGAAACTAGGAATGACAGTCCTTTTATCCACAGCAATGCCTCTTCTCAGCCTAGCCTGCAGGCACACCTCTCTCCAGCCCCTAATCTCTCAGCTACACAGCTGCAATCCTTGGGCTCTGTCCTGCTCAGGAAATTGTTGCAAAGCTTCAACACTGATAAATACCTGAAGGCACTTGCTCTGCCCACCAGGGTGCGTCACAAAGGCACTTATTCACTTATTCTGTAGGCCAGGAACCCAGATGCCCCTCTGCTTGGCCTCACTGTCTCAGCACTGATCTCCTGCCACCGCTCCACACAGAGAATTCAATCATGTCACGAGGTAATATCTGATCAAGAATCACTAGAAATAAAGTCTACATTGCAATGAAGACATTGGCTGTAAGAGCTCCAGAAATTGAGAGAAGAACCATTAAGCTGTTTCATCAAATTGATGAGATGCTAGAACTTCTCAATTGTCTATCGCAAGAAACATGGCAGGCAGCTGCCGTCCTAACTAACTGGATGAAAGGCATACGTATGCCCGTTTTAAAGACATACAGTCCAGTACAATGTGAACATTTACAACAGTAAGATTACATACAAATAAAAGTTTGGTGACACTAATTAAAAAATGGATGGAACAGTATATCAATAGGGAACTGCCAGCGATTCAAACCAGATTCAGAACGGAACGTGGAATGATGATATCATTGCTGATACTATATGGATTGGAGCTGAAATCAGAACACCAGAGGATGTTTATCTTTTAATGTCTCTCAGTTTCAGGACCCCTTCATATCATTGGCAATGCCTATACCTACGCTCGGAATGATGTTGCTGTCTTAATTCATAAAATCTTGAAAATCTCTTTAAATCAAAAGTCCATTTTTTCTAATTGCACTGGTCAACTAATTTGAGTCATTTTTGCTTTTCTTAATACATTTTCCCCTGCTTACCCTCTACTTCCTTACTTATAGAAAGCATACTTTCCTTATAAAGCTGTTCAGGATATATAACTGACTTCTTCAACATCTTTTCCTAGTAATCTTTTCTCTATTCTAGCTCAAATATTCTCCGTGTTTTGACAGCACATCCAGACCATTCCCATCTAAGGATTTGTGTTCTCCCTAGAATCTGATTCTCTGCATGCTTTGTTCCCTCTCATACTCTCAACATTAAGGTAAAGGGGATAGCGAAGTCTTTCTGATTATAATATCAAAAGCAGCATACTAATTTCAGCCATACTCAGATATCAGCAAACTTATTTTTATAGAAGCAGTAAAGTTAATACATTAGGCTCTATATTGCACAATTTACTCAACTTCACTATTGTAGCATGGCAGTGGCCAGAGGAAATATGTAAAGAGTGGACACGTGTATGTTTCTGTAAAATACTGTTTATAAAAACGAGCAGCCAGCCGGTGAATAACATTTTGCTGACACCTGCTTTAAACTCTTGGCATGCTTTATTGTCCTTATAATATTTGTCAACCGAGAAATTCATTATATGTTTACAATGTATTGGTTTATTGTCTGCCTTTCTATTGAATGTAAGCCCCTGAGGGAAGGTAATTGCTCGGTTTTGTTCATTGTTCTGTCACAAGTGTGTAAAACAAAGCCTAACACATTATGAAGATTCAATAAATATTGACTGAATAAACAAATGCACACATAAAAGAATCAATGAGCACTGGGTCCAAGTGGGAAGAATTATGAGAACCTATTCATTGTGGTTATCTTAGCACTACAGATTCCCATTTGTTCTCAATATTTACCCAGAAATATGAATAAATATAGCTGCTAGTATCTTAGAAGTTATATTCATCTTTTATCCATATTCCAGGTTTTCAGAATTTACATTGCTGATATCCCCTGCCTATTAATATTTTTCAGTAGTATTTATTGATATATAAACTTACAGAAAGATCAGAAAAACACTTTTGAAAAACTCTTAATGAGTTTTTGTATGTAAGTCATTCTATCTGATTGCTTTCTACCACTCTTAAAGATAAAGTCATATTTTTAAATCTATGAACATTTAAAAATTGGTTTTATTGACCTATCATGGACAATTCACTCGTTCAATCGTATTAAGAAGAGATATGAAATAATCATCTCAGACAACTTTGGAACGTTTTCTTCCTTCTTGTATCTTTTGATGTTGAGTCCCCATTTCTCCTCCCCTCCCCTTCTTTTCCCCCAAGTAATTATTATTGGTTATTATCGTCATAAATCCACCCATCCTGGCTTCCCTATACAGAAAAACAAACAAAGCAAGAACAAAGAACCATCCCCAAAAAGACACAGCAACAATGACGATGCAAAACAGAGAAAGGCCTCAATCTAAGCAAACACACCGGATAATAAAATTTTAGGATAAATTGAAAATGGGTCTAAAGAAAAATCTAAGGAGAAGGTGGTACCTTCCCGTCTAAGTGCAGTGCTGACTGCTTTACCATGCTCATTTTCTCATACTGGGGATGTTCACATTCTGGTGTGTGGGCCCGGGGGATTCACTGGAGGCTCAACCCATGCAGAGACCCTGCAAATGGATTTTGGGCTTCCACTATCATCCATAGCCAGTGTTTAGGATTTAAACTCTGGTACCGTTCTCTCCTCTGGGTTTCCATCTTATTGTTTATAATCCCTGGATCACACATACTGGTCTACTACCTCTGTGTAGACTTAGTTGAGTCCTCAATTAAAGGACTGCTTGTTTTGAGACAAACCTTTAAGACAACAGACACTATTTTCCCTGGGAGGTGGACACCATGTAATTTTTTCCCCAAAACTTTGCTACGGCATTCATGTCTTCAGTGATATCATGAGTGTGAGTACTGGGCGGGGCCATGTAACAGAATTCATTTTTCTTATATGCGGGCCACAATCAAATAATTGCTGAAAAATTCCTTCATGTAACTATCATTTCTATATGTCCCCACTTCTCTTTTGGAGATATCCCTGTCATTTTAGTGTAGTATATCACAGATCATCCCCATGTGGCTTAAGGTAATTCTATCGATAGTAACATCATTATGATAGAACAATGTTGTGCAAAAATAAATGTTACATATGTGTAGGACATCTTATTAGACTCCAATATAAGGATTGTTAACTTGCACATCTTCATGGTACAAGCCGAGAGGGTTGGAGGTATGACAACACTTAGTTACACTCACTTATGAAAGCAAGGCCACACATGGTAGACTCAAACATGTCACTAAAGGGTAGAGAGAGTGTGAACACAGCAACCATATGTTGGTCTCAGATCATCATTCATTTGGTACCATCAAAGCAATCGGTCTGAACCCACCCAAAGTCCAAAGACCATCAACTCCCTTGACCCTTGGTTAGCCATCATTTGCTTCTCCTCTTATTCTACCCTCGAGTTCAAGGGAGTACTTCAATTCCTTATCTCGGCTCCAGGTGTGATTAAGGCAGAAATGAGTTTTCCCAGTGGGATTTCCAATTCAGGCCCTTCTGGTACAGTCTTTGAAAGATGTTTTATATCTTGAAAGTAGAGAGTCCAATGTTTCCCTTGTCTTCAGGACACTGCCTGGGCCACCAAGGATTGTTCAGAAACTGGGTCAAAGTGTCTATTTAGGAACATAGATGGGGTATTTTCCCTCTGAGGCTTCTATATTAAGCAATTTCATCAATGGTACAGGGCCTTATGCATCAAAGATCAAGCCATTTTTGAAGTACTCTGTAAATGAAGAATGCATCAGATTTTCAAGTTCTGTATTTGATAAGTAACCATGCACATCGATATTTATAAAGCTCATTTCTTTATGGCATTGTATGCATATTCTGAGATTACATGATCTCCTGTTAGGCTTTACTGTTTAAGTCCCAGTTGTATTATGTGGTTTTTCTCAATGCAGATCGTGGTACCTGGGGATCTCACTCAGCTTCCTCAGAGTTTTGACATTTTACCCCATGGGGCCACTCTTCTTAGAAAATAGAAAATACAGGTATGCCAGTGAAGAGGAAACAAAAAGAACAAAACAAATACTGATTATGTTTACATCTTCCTTTATGTATAATCTTCCTGACAAGATTTTCTGGTTGAACTTGGCATTTGTTTGCTTTCTCTGTTGTTCCCTGAAATACATTTCACAGAGAAATGTGCTCTTGGGTGATACACAAAGAATGGTGTCAGGAGCCAATGGGATAGCACTCATTAACCCAGATAACCTGTCACCATGACAACATCAGCCGTCCAGTTCCAATCATAGAAATACTCATCTTAAAAGCAGTTATCATGTTTAAGTTAATTGACAGTGGGATAAAGAAACTGCTGGAATAATAGTTATTTTTAGCAAAGTTTTGTCAAGGGAGTATGCTGGATTAGAACATTTTTTGAGCTTTCGATGAAATTGGAATCATAAATTCATAGGAATTCTGTCCCCACCCTCCAAGGCCCTGAATAAACCTGGGTGGTAATTTGGTTTAGCTCAGAGAAAAGCATTTATTGTGTGTCTCTTATGTGTCAGGAGTACGGGTGGCGTAGTGATTACCATTTACCAAAATGTCAGCAGTTAGTAACCAGCTGCCTCTCTGTGGAAGAAGGAAGAGGCTTTCTCCACTTCTAAATTGTAACAGTCTCAGAAAGACCCAGGAGCAGTTCTCCCTGTCTTATAGGGTCACTGTGAGTCAGCATGGAATCGGGGGCAGTGCATTTCTGTGAGTTTTATTAAATTATGTGCCAGAGACACTACAAAGTCCTCTTGGTAGTACAGATGGATTGCACTTGACCATATCCGAAATGTTTGTGCTTGGAACTTACCCACCAGTGCCTGGTATTCTGTTTCTATAATGGTACAAGCAATAGCAGCATCAACAACAACAAACAAAACCCTATGGAGAAATGTGAGAATTCTAAGAGATTGCCATGTGTCAGAATCAACTCAAAAACCATAAAGAATGCAATTCTTCTAGATATTCTTGGCAAACTGCTTTTAAATATCTCTGGTATTGATTTAAGTACTGTAGAAATACAATAATAATGAATTCACTCAAAGTCCAAAGACACCAACTCCTTACTTAACCTTTGGATAGCCCTCCTCTGCGTCTGCTCTCAACAGGATGCGTTATCCTAGATCAGTTCCTTAGTTCTGCTACAAATGTGTTCAAGGCATAAATGAGTTTTCCCAGTGGGATTTCCAATTCAGGGCCTTCTAGTATAATCTTTGAAGGATGCTTTGCATCTTGAAAGTATTTCCAGGTTATAAATAATTAGGGATTCATGGCATAACTTTGTTATGTCCAGTGCTATTATAATAAGATATAGTACTTAAAATATTGGACTGTAAGTGAGAGATAAATCAGGAAAGCATTTTTGAAGCCTATTTTAAAGAAAGGTATGTTGAGTATATTGCATACTAACAGCAACGTCTTTAGGTCAGCATACTACAAGTACCCTGTTTAACAAAAAAGTAGCAATAGGAAACACATTATTGAGACACATTGTATGCAATTTATGAATGCTAAATTTATGACATTAAACAAAGGAAATCTACAGTGAGTTTAAACATTACTATTTTGCTGAGACATGAGTGGAAATTGTCTCTATATTTTCCAATTATTTGTCATTTGCAACTAAACCCATCATGATTCTTACAAAAATATTTTAAATCAACTTCATATTAGAAACTTTGGATCCTTCATGAATTGTTATATAATTACATAAATTGAATTTTAAAAACAATGTGGAACCTATTAGGTCAACCTCTAGTAGATAAAACAAGATATGTGAGCATTGTTTGCAATTGTAAGATTAGATAGTCTTGTGTAAATTGAAGTGCTCAGCAGGAAACACAATGCTGTTAGAAAGTGAACAGGCAAATTTAGAAATAATTAGTATATAAAACAGGAGCCCTGGTGAGGTAGTGAGGGCTAATTGCAAAGTCAGCAGTTTGAAACCCGATTGCTCTGTGAAGACAGATGAGGCTTTCTATTCCAATAAAAATGTATGGTCTCAGAAGCTCAGTGGGCATTTCTACTCTGTCCTGGAGAGTCCTTGAGCCAGAATGGACAGGATGGCAGTGAGTTTGATGTTTTCACTTCTGTTTCATTTTTTGAGTATATAAAAATTAAAACACATATGAACTTAAAAAGATAGAGCTAGAAAACTGACACCATTAACAAAACGTTAGAGATAATAAAGTAAAGCTTTTCCCCATGAACAAATAAATATAAGTTAATAAAATATGGAAGTTATTAATTGTATAACAAGAAATCAGAAACATTTGTAATTGAGGTTGTATATCTCAGGTCATCTATATTTATCTTCATATCTTTCTAAATAGGCTGTCTTTACATGCTAAAGCTTACAGATCTTAATATTGTACACTGAAGTGTAATACTTTATTATAATTATATTTTTCTTATTAAATGCAACTAAAACCAAAATTAAATATCCACTGTAAAAGAGTTATGGAATGTGTTCTCAGTAAAAATAAATAAACCATATGGTGCATTGCAAATATTTTTAAAATCCACACGTTAAACAAAATAAAGTTTGAGATACATGAATCTAATATATATGAATAGGACAACACTTTTACCAATGCTTAAATTTTTTTGTTTGTTTGTTTGTTTGTTTTTTGTATTTTTATTTATTTTTATTTTTTTTAACATTTTATTAGGGGCTCATACAACTGCTATCCCAATCCATACACACATCAATTGTGTAAAGCGCATTTGTACATCGTTCCCCAAAACATTTCTCTCCATTGAAACCCCCGACATTAGGTCCTCATTTTTCCCCTCCCTCCCCGCTCCCCCCTCCCGCATGAGCCCTTGATAGTTTATAAATGGGTATTTTGTCATATCTTGCCCTGTCCGGCGTCTCCCTTCATCCACTTTTTGGTTGTCTGTCCCCCAGGGAGGAGGTCACACACAGTTCCATGCAATCGGTTCCCTCTTTCCTACCCATTCTCCCTTTACCCTCCCTGTTTTGCCACTCACACCACTGGTCCTATAGGGCTCATCCGTCCTGGATTCCCTGTATTTTCAGTTCCTATCTGTACCAGTGTACCTCCTCTGGTCTAGCCAGTCTTGCAAGATAGAATTCGAGTCATGGTAGTGGGAGCGGGGAGGAAACCTTTAGGAACTAGAGGAAGGTTGTATTTCTCATCATTGTTACATCGCACCCTGACTGGCTCATCTCCTCCCTGAGACCCCTCTGCAAAGGGATCTCCAGTGGCCTACTAATGGGCTTTGGATCTCCACTCCGCACTCCCCCCATCATTCACTATGGTAAGATTTTTTGTTCTGATGATGCCTTACACCTGATCCCTTCGACACCTTGTGGTTGCATAGGCTGGTGTGCTTCTTCCATGTGGGCTTTGTTGCTTCTGAGCTTGATGGCCGCTTGATTACCTTCAAGCCTTTAAGACCCCAGACGCTATACTTTTTGATAGCCGGGCACCATCAGCTTTCTTCACCACATTTGCTTATGCACCCATTTGTCTTCAGTGATCTGTTCGACACCCCGTGATCACACAGGTTGATATGTTGTTCCATGTGGGCTTTGTTGCTTCTGAGCTAGATGGCCGCTTGTTTACCTTCAAGCTTTTAAGACCCCAGACGCTATATCTTTTGAATCAGACAAACATATTTTTTTTATAATGTCAGAATAAGAAATTCAAGAGGAATGGTGTCAAATTTATTGTCAAAAGGACATTTTAAGATCTATCATGAATTATAATCTCTCTGTAATATGATAATATCTATAAACATAAATTGGAAACCTAATTAATGGAGTTCTTTTTAAAGTTTATGCACCATCTACTAAAAATAGTGGTGAAGAAATTGAAGAAATCTGCCAACTTCTTCAGGCTGAAATTGATCAAATGTTCAATCAAGATGAATGAATATCTATTGCCAATTGGATTGCCAAAGTTAGAAATACTGAAGAAGAAATATTGGCTGGAAAATATGATCTCGGTGATAGAAAGGAGGCTGCAGATCACATTATAGAATTGTGCAAGACCAACAGAGTCTTCATTGCAAATGCAGTTTTTTTTTCAACTACACAAATACTGATGAAACACATGAACTTCTCTAGATGGAATATATTCAGAAATCCTATTAAGAACCTCTGGGGAAAGAGAACAGGGGAAACTAAATATCAGCAATTAAAACAAGGTCAGGCACTGACTCTGGAACAGACCATCAATTGCTCATATGTAATTCCAGGCTGAAATTGAAGAAAATCCAAACAAGTTCTTGAGAGCCAAAATGCATCCTTGAGTATATCCCATCTGAATTTTGAGATCATCTCAAAAACAGATTTAACTCATTAGACACTCCAAAGAGAAGAGCTGATGCATTGAAGGATGGCATCACATCATCAGAGAAGGTGAACTGTATTAACAAGAACACATGAAGACTGAAGGAAGCCTTGAGTCTGCAATACGCAAACATAGTCCAGTTTGCGAAAAGAGATAAGAACTTAAACCACTGGCTGATAAACGTCAAGGCTTGCAACTGCAGGGGCAGTGAATTATTTAATGTGGCTCTGTTAGCAAATGTCTCTAATTTCCATCAATGCATCAATCATGAATCCAACAATGTGGAGCTGGTAAAAAAAGGTAGGGGAAGATACTGAGAGGATTGACCTGTGAGTAATTGTGAATAGGATTCCCTACAGTTTCAAGTTGCTGTGTATAAAATGAGCCCTCTGAGAAGCAGGAAGAGGGATCTCATTGCCAGCAAGAGCCAGGAGTAGAACTCATCCTCTGGCCCTGAGATTCCATACCCAGAGAATGCCTTGAGGAGCAGCAGAATCCAATGCCAAAGCATGGAACAGAATGATGAACTTCCCAACCCAGTGAGCAAGTGAGGCTGAGCGCTTCTGTGCAGGAGGTTGGCTATCTTCCTTAGAGACGTTGGAATTGCTGATCTGCGGAAGTGGTGCTGCGGCTGAAGTTTAAGGAAGTGGGGCTCCTCTGGCCATGGAATTCAGGAGGATGTGCTCGCTGACTCAAGGAGTTTAAGTCGAAGGCCTTCGGGTTGCGGTTTCTAACTGAGTGGTATGGCCTTCGGGCATTTAATAGCAGAGGACTGAATTTTGTAACATGTCCTGATCAACATCTCAACCCTGAGCATTTCTCGCTGGCATTACAATCTTATCTTTCTTAATAAACCCTTTCATTGTGATTTTCTTTTCCTGTGAGTTCTGTGTAGCCTTTGCAATGCATGTTAGAACCCAAGAAGTTAAAATAGAGAACTTTAAAGACCATACAACTGCCTTCAATATAAATAACAATTTAATATAAATACAACCGATATCCTCACAGCTGGACCAGTAGGTAACATCAAGAGAAACAGAGGCAAGATTGAAGTTTTTCATTGTGGAGTCCATCTCCCGTGGATCCACAATCCATGATAATGTATGGAATAGTAAAGTGATCCAATAGAGCATTGTCTATGTGCTGCACAAGTGTTAAAGTGTTGAAGAGCAAGATTGTTACTTTGAGGACTGAGATAAACTTACCCCTGTTAGTTTCAATTGCTTCATATGCAATTATGAAAGTTGGACATTAAATAAGAAAGACCAAGGAGCAATTGATGCATTTAAATTAAGGTGATGTCATAGCATATTTTCAGTACCAAAAGAACAAACAAATGTGTCATGGAAGACATACAGCCAGACTTTGCCTTACATGGAGGATGGAAATACTTCATATCACATACTGTGGGCATGCTGTCAGGAGAGATCAGTCCCTGGAGAAGGACTTGATGCCTGGTAAAGTGGAGGAACAGCGAAAAAGAGGGAGCCCCTAAGGAGACTGATTGACACAGCACCTGTAATAATGGGTTCAAAATAGGAACAGCAGTGAGAAGATGGCGCCATGTTTTGTTCTGTTGTACATAGGGTTGTTATGGAGTGAAACTGACAATAGTCCATGAGGATGTGTGTGTGTGTGTGTATACTCGTGTGTGTGTTGCACTACTGGACATAGGCACACAATGAATGGGAACTTACTCAATGATGCACATTTTAATTTTAATTATTTATGTATATGCTTAAGTTCAGAGCTCAAAAGAATAAAATCACAAACCACTAGAAACCTACAAAATAATTGAGGCAAATTACTTACATATGTGAACACAATGTATAGCATTCAAATACTCTTCTCTATGAATAAAAGACAAAATAAGTAATCAATATGATCCCAAGGAAAATATTAACAAAAACTTTAATATACTTAAATATAAAACTAACCTAACCTAAGAATGCAATTTTTTTATTTAAACAGTTAAAAATGTTAATTGACTCATAGGATATTATATTAAGCCCATGAAGAAATGTACTGTAGTTACATTGAACACAGATTTGATCAGCTTTAACTTGGGGCTTATTTTCACAGCTATGACAATTCTATAAAATAAAGGTATGTAGACAACGCTTGGAGTAAGGAATGATGCTTCTGATATTCTAACATAAAGAAGAAACAGGACAGATGAATCAACATAGGAAACTACTTAGAAGAAACTAGTTATATAAGAACAACCAAGAAGATGCCAAAGGCAAAAACTGAATAGCTAGATAGTTATTTAAATTAAGATTAGCACTAATATTTTGCTTCTGGTCTGAAAAATGTGATCATAGTAATCACCTTAAGGATAGCAATTCCCTGACAGTGTTGGGTGCAAATGCCAGTTTGAAGTGGATTTGAGAAATAAAGGGCACAGTGAAAGTGGACTATTCAAAATTGTGTTATGGATGTTTGCTGAAAGACAAAACAAGGGACAAGTCCTTACAAAGCACTCTGAAATGTTTCAAGAGAGGCCATGGCAGTTATTTAAATGGTTAGAAATTGCAGCATATATTTATATCAATAATAATAGTCCTGGACAAGGAGAAAATAATATTAGAGAAATATAAACATTCTATTTCAGTAGATGTTGATGGAGATAAAACCTCATATTGCAGAAACAGAGAGATTGTTTTAAGTAAGAACAAGGATTATCCATCTATAGAGACCAAAAAACAGTAAGAAAGAAAATAGCCTAGAAATACTAGAAGGAAAAGTTACATAAGTAATGACACTTGAAAGAAGGAAGAAAAAATAAACTTTTCATAACTTGCTGTTCCAGAAAACATAATGTACTGAAGTTGATACTTTGTTATTTCCACCAGCAACAAAACAATGTGTCACAAATGGGTTTAGAAAGAATGTAGAACAGATGTCAAGAAACCTTTCATCATACAGAGACACATAAACATATGGAATGACCCACCAAGCAAACGGTGCATTTGGAATCATTGAAGCTCTCTAGGAAGTAATTACAGCACATCTTTAGTGAGCAAAAGTTGTACAAATAAAAAAGTTTGATAAATTGAGTGGTAGTTCATTTTTTTAACTAACAATTCTCTGGTTTATGTTTTTCCTCATAGTTTTGTGGGAAGATGAATTTGTTCCATCTGTTATTTACCACTTTGTGTGCTGTTTAGCAAAGAGAAGAGTTGAACTGAAAAAGTTAAGAAATACCCTCACTGACTATCATTGAGAAGTTTAAATGTTATTTGGAGTTATCCAACACTTTAGTCTTCAAAATCTTAATTTCAAAATAATAAATTGATATTGCCAAATTATTCTCTTATAATTTAAATGAAAACACACACGCGTGAGCATGCACACACACAAACTCATTTGTCCCCAAACCCCTGGACATATTGAGCAAATATATACTAATATTCTAAATTAAATCTGACAGGGAAACCCTATGAATAACAATGGGTACAGTGAGGGGAAGAGACAAAAGAAGAAAGCATACTTTGTATTGACATTTATCTTTTTGAATAGACATTACAACCTTTATATCAAGGAGCCCTGGTGACTCATGTATTAAGCACTGGGATCCTGACTGTCAGGCTGGTAGTTCAAATGCTCAGAAATCTTAAAGAGCAGGTCTACTCTGGCCTGAGGGTCCCTACGAGTCTGAATCCACTTGATACCATCTTGGGTACCTTAATACATGTATTTTTAAACTGTTATTTTTAATGTATTAAATATTGTTTAGGTGGATTATAACAATACTGCAACTGGAGCTATTTTTTCTAATAGTGTGTAAGGCATTAGGTGATTTGGAAAATACTGAACTGATATAACAAAAGCTGTGTTTTGCATAGTGACCGTAATCAAAGGTATTGTGATAATAATTACTTTTTGAAGAATTAGTACCAGGCTAATCCCAAGGAGTTGGAGATTAAAGATGTCCCAAATATCCAACTCTTCCAAGATGCTCTTCTGCTTCCTTTCCCCCACTACTCCGTTGAGTGTGTTACTTCGCTTCCCTGGTTCTGCAATTCGCTGCTTTTTCTCAGAGAGACTCCTGAAACTTTGAAGAAATATCTCACTTGGTGGGGAGTGCTGTTTCGTCCCAACTCCAAAGGCAGAACAGGGTAGCTAAACACCAGGTTCAGTGCCAGAACCCCTCATTGTGCAAAAGTCAGAAGCTTTCTTGTTTCTACCAAATCTCAAGCAGAAAACAGAAATGTGACTTGTCAGGGGACATACTATGTGTTAGAACTCTACAGAAGTGCAAACATATATATCCAGTTCAAGTTAAATCACAGCCTCTACTCAACCCAGATGTTGGGCCCACACAGATCCTTTCCATTCATATAGTAGAGAAAGGTAAAATGTAAATCTTACAATAATGCAAACGTATGTAAATTGCCCAGGGTCACACAATTATCCATTTGAGAAAATTCATTTTATTTAAAGGGAGTCGTTGGATGATGCCAAAAGTCAACACATTTGGTTGATAACGTAAAGGGTGAGGACTCAAGTCAATTCACAACTGTCTCAGAATAAAGGCTGGGTGATGTCCATCTAGAAAATCCGTCCTTGAAATGTGATGGAGTATAGTCCTTTTCTGATGCACATGGAACTGCCACGAATCAGAGGCAACTGAACAAGTAACTAGAAATTTATTGAGAGCTTCATATACTATTCCTTCAAATAACTATTCAAGTTTTAACTACAATTATGTTTTTAAGAAAACCATTCAACTTATTTCTAGTATTGCCTATACGAGAGTGTACTCTCTGATGCACATTATAAAAGAGTATTGATTGTAGTCTGTCTTTTGCTGCGGCCATCAACTCCCATCTTTCATTCTCAGAAACTCACAGGGGCAGTTCTATCCCATCCTATGGGATCAACTCCACTACAATGGGGATGCTCTTTGTTTATCTGTCTCTGACTGTTCCTCCACTCTTTCTTATCACGCCTGTAAGGATGGGATAAATTGTTTTTTGACGATTCAGGGCAGATTCTTTTGTCATGAAGATTATGTTATCTCTATCTCTTCTCTATGTCCTGAATACAGTCCTGTTAAATTTTCTTTAATGATTTCTGTAAAGCTTCTTTTTAACTTCTATATGTTGAATCATTATAAAATTAAAAAAATAAAATAAACTGAAAACCATGCAAGCAACACATTAAATTTTCCCCATTAGAATCTGATTTGTATTTGTTAATTTAAATATGAAATTTGAAAGGGAATTTTCTTCAAATGTTATATCCATTTACATGATCTCATCCATACTTGATTCCTTCATCTGATTTCCCTTTCCACTTATCCATCAAAACAATTAATCCTGAGTTTATGACAGCTAACTTCTTTCTTAATCAAAGAATTACTCATTTCTCATCATTCATCTGAGCTACATTAAACTTCATTTATCATGTAGATATTTTCTTTCTTTTTAATGAGTTCTATTGTACTATTACTGACATGAAATAAGCTACCGTATACACTCCTGTATAAGCCGAGTTTTTCAGCACATTTTTAAAATCAATTTATTGGGGCTCATAAAATTCATCACAATACATAGATCAATTGTGTAAAGCACATCTATACATTGGTTGCCCTCATCATTCCCAAAATTCACTTTCCTCTTGGGTTCCCGGAATCAGCTCATTTTCCTTTTTTCCCCTCCCCCTCCCTTCTTCAGCTACCCTCCCCCATGCACCCTTGATAATTTATAAATTATTATTATATCTTATATTACACTGCCCGGCGTCTCCCTTCACCTATCCCTCTGCTGCCTGTCACCCAGAGATGACGTTATATGTAGCTCCCTGTGATCAATTCCCCCTTTCTACACCCCCCTTCCCTCCTGGTATCGCCACTGTCACCCCTGGTCCTGAGGGGTTCATCTGTCCTAGATTCCCTGCGTTTCCAATTCCCACCTGTACCGCTATACATCATCTGGTCTAACCAGGTCTGCAAGGCAGAATTGGGGTCCTGGTAGTTGGGGGGAGGAAGCGTTTAAGAACTAGAGGAAGGTTGTGGATTTCATTATTGCTATGCTGAACCCTAAGTGACTCATCTCCCCACTACCCCTCTGCAAGGTATGTCCAGTTGTCTAGAGATGGGCATTGGGTCCCCATCACGCGCCACCCTCATTGACGAGGATATGATTTTTCTCCCCGCCTTTGGTGTTTGAAGCCTGGTCCCTTTGGCCCTTCATGATCACACATGTTGGTGTGCTGCTTCCATGTGGGCTTTGTTGCTTCTGGGCTAGATGACCGCTTGTTTACTTTCAAGCCTTTAAGTCCCCAGACGCTATAGGTCTCGATAGCCGGGCACCATCAGCCTTCTTCACCACACTTACTTATGCACACATTCATCTTCAGCGTTTATGTGGGGAAGGTGGTCACACAATGATGGTTTTTGTTCTTTGGTGTCTGGTGCCTGTTCCCTTCAACACTTCGTGTTCGCACAGGCTCATTCTCTGTTCTCACAGGCTCATTTCAGCACATTTTTAATGCAATTTTTGTGGTAAAATTAGATGCCTCGGCTGATATTTATACTCTAGTGTATACGTTATTCATGTTTAAATTGTATACCTAGTAGAGAGATCGTTGGATGATAAGGTACTTGTATTTGTCCTTGTTTACAGAAGTGCCATCTGGTTTCCCATTATAATTGTACAATTCCAAAGTGTCACCAGCAAAATGAAAGCATTTCTAGCTCTCCACATCTTCTCCATCATTTATTATTTTGGGGTTTTTACTTTTTAATTTTAGCAAAAGTGCTAGTGTGAGGTAATATCCCATTGCTGTTTTAATTTGCATTTCTCTCATGATCACAAACATTTCTTCATATGGTTGTCGGTTGTCTTGATGTGGTCTTTGGTAAATTTCCTATCCATGTCCTGTGTATGGTTTTTTTTATTGGTTTATTTTTATTGTTATGATTTTATAAATTTTTTACACATTTTAGAGATTAGGCCTTTATCTGGTGCATTATCACTGAATATATTTTTCCCAATCTGTGAGTTCTCTGTTACCTTTCTTTTCTTTTTTTTTTTTGTATCTGTTGACTCTTTTGAGGGAATTTTTTATATGCATAATGTATTTTTAGGTGGACTTATTTCCTCATTTTGTCTTCTCTAGTGTAGATGTTTTTAATTATATTTGGTAGTATGTTTATGCCTTCTATTAGGGTTCTTATATGTGTCCCTATTTTTTCATTGATGGTCTTTAGAACTGTGTGATTTATATTTAGATCTCTGAATCACCCAGAGTTTGCTTTTTATACATGGTGTGAGCTATGGGTCTTGTTTCATTCTTTTGCATGTGAAGATCCAGCTTTTCTAGCACCATTTGTTGAAAGGTGTTAACTTGCCCATGTAGAGTGCTTTAGTTCTCTATCTAAAATTAGGTGGCTATAGGTACTCAGTTGTATTTCTGGGTTCTCAGTTTTAATCCATTGTTCTTCATATCTATCATTGTCCAGTATCAGACTATCTTTGAGGTCATTGTTGTTGCTTGTTTGTTTTTAGTACTTTTATTGGGGGTGCTTACATCTTTTATCACAATCCATACATTCCTCCAATGTGTCAAGCACACTTGCACATATGCTACCATCATCATTTTCAAAGCGTTCTCTTCCCACTTGAGCCCGTGATATCAGCTCCCTATTTCTTCCCCATCCTTCCCCCACCTGCCCTCTCTCATGAATCCATGATAAGCCATATATGATTATTTTAATAGCTTGCATCGTCCTCTGTGGCCCCTCACCTACTTTTCCATTTTTCGCTCCCCTGGGAGGGGGTTCTAGCTTGATCCTTGCCATCAATTTTCCCTTCTCCTCCCCTAATCCTCCTCCCCTAATCCCACCCTCCCCTAATCCTGGTATCTCTACTCTCCTTGTTGGCCCTGAGGAGTTTATCTATCCTGGATTCCCTGTGTTTTGGGCTCTTATCTGTAGCCTGGTCTAATCTGATTTGTAAGGTAGAATTAATGTCATGATAGTGGGGCTAAGGAAGCACCACAGAACTAGAGGAAATTTGCATGTTTCATCAGTGCTATACTTCATCCTGACTGGCACATATCTTCCCTGTGACCCCTTTGTGAGGGGATGTCTAATTGTCTACAGATGGGCATTGGGTCTCCACTCCATGCTCCCTCCCAATTCACATTGGGTATGGTTTTATTCTGGGACTTAGATGTTTACTACCTGATTACATTGAAACCCCATGTTTACACGGGCTGGTGTGCTTCTTCTCTGTGGGGTTTGTTGCTTCTCAGCTAGATGGCCGCTTGTTTATCTTCAAGCCTTTAAGACCCCAGACGCTATATATCTTTTGATAGCTGGGCACCATCAGCTTTCTTCACCATATTTGCTTATGCACCCATTTTGTAGGTTTTTCCATTTTTGTCAGTGGCCTTCTTTTTGTTATTGTTATTTTTTCTTGCTTTCAGCTGTTGTTATTGTTTTGCTGGTTTTGACATCCTTTGTTGTTTTATTTAGCTTTGCCTGGTTTTTGCACTTATTAATGTGTCTGCATGTCTATCTAGATAAGATAGGCAGGATAAATAATTGGGAGATAGATAGAAAGGGATAAATAGATAAATAGAAAGGTTCTGGGGGTATACAGGAGAAGGGGAGGTGGTAGAAAGGAAATGGGGAAGGGTGGGAGGGACCAACCTAGAGACAAGGGAACAACAAGTGTACTAAAATCAATTATAGGAAAGTCATAGGATGCCTGTTGGGGCTCAATCAAGGGCACTGTAGCAGTGAGGAATTACTAAACCTGAATGAAGGCCGAACATGATGGTGGGGCAAGAGGGAAGTAAAAAGGAATTAGAGGAAAGAACCAGGAGGCAAAGGACATTTATACAGGTCTAAATGCAGTCATGTACATATGTAAATACATATTATGAGAGGGGAATAGAACTATGTACTTATATCTATATGTTAAGAATTAAGGTTGCAGATGGACATTGAGCCTCAACTCAAGTACTCTCTTAGCACAAGAACACTTTGTTCTAACAATCTGACGTTCTGTGATGCTCACCTTCCAGACACAATCACTCTTTGTTTTTAATGTGGCTGTATAGTAATTTTTAAGATCTGGGAGTAAAAGTGCACCCAATTTGTTTTTACTTTTAATTATATTTAAATTATTCTAGTTTTGTCTGTGATTTTTCTGTGGTCATTGTAATAAACTATGGAACCCAACTTTCATAAAAACTTGGCTGTTGCTCAAAAAGTACCATCTCCTTGAGCACAGTTCAACATGAAGTATTATCCATTTCTGTTTTTTATTCACAGCAACTACTCAGCAATGCCTATTCTGATTGGTTAAATTATTTTACATATACAATTTTACATGACAAAATAGCCAGTTTATATGCTTAATTTGTAATCAATTTTCTGTATAATACACATATTAATACTCTAAAATTGCCTCCAATTTAATATACAAATATGTATTTTAATGTAATTAGTGTTAGATTAAAACAAACTGTATCAGTTTCTCACATCATAATGAGAGTTTCTTTCTCAAATTTCCATTGTTATATATCTGTCCACCATGTTGCACTCTCTCTACACACATGAACACACATCTCTGCATGTATTTACTTTATTTTTTAAAATAAAATTCCTCTTCTACAAGATAAATTACTCTTGTTCTTCCTCTAACTTACATTGTATTCCTGAGTCTAAGGTCCAAGTGTTTCCACACTGCTGTCAAATAAATCATCCAAAAACTAATCCCCATCATGTCATCCTTCTGCACAGGAAAATAAAACTAAAAAGTAAAGATTGAATGCAGAATTCATTTGACCTTTCTGAATTAGGCTTGTCATTCCATTTTTGTCATTCCCACCGGAATTGAACTGCTTTGTGTACAGCTTCTTTACTTCTGTAACTGCTGGTTGCCTCTTGGTTGCACAGAGAGGGGGGGTATCACATTTCACCCATAATAAAAACAGATCAGTGGTATATTATTTATAGACTTGCCAGTTATCTATGAAGTTATGCCATTATCAGAAATAATGATAATAAATTTATCTAGGTAAAATGTCTCCTCCTGTTTAGAGTTTATAAGACTACTTAACAAATATCTGTCAGACATTTTTATTTCTCTAAGAAATTATTGTTATTGTATTAGAGTACCCAGAATACAGGAGACTACAGTTTATAGTGGAACCCCTAAATCTATTTTGAGTCTCCAAATAGATTCATCCTCCATTGGATTTTTCTGATTTTTGACCTGCAATATAAAAAAGGCTTTTTTTCCCCAGAGAGAGAGTGTTTTGCTGCGAATCCCCATTCAGCCCAGAATAGGGCAGTATCAACCTCTAGGCTGTGATGGTAATTGGGGAGAAGAGGCACAATGTCATGAATCATACCCCAGTCAACATGGGCACAGGGCTCTGAACTTAACTTGATAAAGTTTTCTGAGCTCAGTCTGACTTCCATCAAGTGGATGCCAACTCATAGTGACCCTATAGGATAGGGTAGCCCTGACCCATGGGAGTTTCTGTGCAGCTAACTCTTCATTGGGGTGGAAAGTCCCATCTTTCTTCCTCCAGAACTGGTAGTTTTCAACGGACACACTGCAGATTGCAGCCAACATGTAGTCCCTATGCCACCAGGGCTCCAATTTTTTCCTGTTAAGCTGTCTTCTGCCTCATCTTATTGATTTGTCTTTGTCTTGCCTTTTTCAGTTAAAATTTGTAAATGGTCTGTAAATTTGTATTCAATATGGGATCTCTTTTTTTCCGCTTAGTGACAGCCACTGAATCTATTCTGACTCACAGTGACCCTAGAAGACAGCCACATTACCCCTGTGGACTTCTGAGGCTATACAACTTTACAGAAGCAGAAAGCTTCGAGTTTTTCCCTGTAGTTTAGCTGCTAGTGGATTTGGACTGCTGACCTTCCAGTTCACAGCCCAACATAAAATCTATTATACCACCAGGTATAGCATTGTTCCCATAGAAGAGTGGTTCTCAACCTGTGTGTCACGACCCCTTTGGGGGTTGAATAACCCTTTCACAGGGGTTGCCTGATGCATAATTGTAGCAAAATTATAGTTATGAAGCAGTAATGAAAATAATTTTATGGTTGGGTGTTACCACAACATGAGGAACTGTAATAAAACCACGGCATTAGGAAGGTTGTGAACCACTGTTAGAGTACGAATCAATATCTGATAGAGATATATGATTTCATCTTACAATTAGCACATGTGGCTAATAGTTGAATTATAAATCTTTGATGACTCTCCCTTTGTTTTATAGTAAAGATACAGAAAGTGTATACAACCAGGCAGTAAAAAGACCATGGCACTGAGTTCAGGCAAAGATAGAGTAGGTTCTGACTTAGAACATATCCAGAATGAGCTTCCTTAAGTCCTAGAGGGTTTCTATTTCCAGGATTTCAAAAATAGTCATGAAAATGAAACTCCATTTTATTAAAAAAATAAAAAAGCAAAAACCTGTGTTTGTCCCCAAAACCTCCTAACTATAAATTACCACCCTACACACACACACACACACACACACACACACACACACACACACAATCTACCTTATGGTCTTAATCCCTCTTTAGAATATAGTAAGAACAACAACAAAAATAATATATTAACAGATTTCTATGTTATTGAACACCCCCCCCCCAACACACACACATTCTTCTTGTAAAGGACTGTCAAATCAGTTTGAACTCAAAGGAAATTTATATGCAATAGAAAAGAACCCTTTTGAGTCACGGCATTAGGAAGGTTGTGAACCACTGTTAGAGTACTAATCAATATCTGATAGAGATATATAAGATTTCAACCCACCATCCTCATGATCATTCTTATATTTCAGCACTGTTGTAGCTACTGTGTCAATCCATATCCTTAAGGGTCAGCATTTTTCTTTGGCCCTCTACTTGACCAAGCATGAGGTCTTTCTCCAGGAACTGATTCCTCTTGATCACATGTCCAAAGACTTAAGAGCAGTCTGCCCACTTTCACGTCTAGGAAGCATTTTGGCTGTACTTCCAATATAAATTGGTTTGTTCTTCTGGCACCCAATATTAATGTCATTATTCTTCACCAACACTATGATATTTTTAGTTGTTTTTTCCGAGTGGTTTTATCGTATTTATTTGTTTATTTATTTTAATCAATTTTATTGGAGCTCTTATCACAATCCATATGTACATCCATTGTGTCAAGCACATTTGTACTTATGTTGCCATCATCATTTTCAAAACATTGTCTTTCTACTTGAGCCCTTGGTATCATCTCATTCCCTCTCCTCCATTTTCTCTCGCTCATGAACCTTTGATAATTTATAAATTTTTATTTTTTCATGTCTT
>NW_022103908.1:21386109-21483869 GCF_000313985.2 Echinops telfairi | reverse complement strand
CTTTTCTTTTCCGTTGTTGGTTTTTGTTGTTGCTCTTTGGGGGGGGGGTGTTGTTGTTCGTAGATCATTTTGATTGATTCCTCCTTCCCCCTCCTCCCCTTCCCCTTCTGCTCTTGGTACCCCTAATCTCATTATTGGTCCTGAGGGGTTTATCTGTCCTGGATCCCCTGTGCTGCAAGTTCTTATCTGTACCAGTGTACATGCTCTGGTCTAGCCAGATTTGTGAAGTAGAATTGGGGTCATGATAGTGGATGTGGGGGAGTAGGGTGGGGCAGCATTAAAGAACTAGAAGAAAGTTATATGTTTCATCAGTGCTATACTGCACTATGATTTTTTTAATGCATTTGTTATTCCTCCTCCCTAGGCCTTCTTTATTCATGGTCCAGTTTTTACATGCAAACAAGATGATTATAAAGACTTTGGTCAGGGTACTCTTTGTCCTCAAAATAACATATTTGCTGTACAATAACTTTAAGACGTCTTTTGTGGTAGATATATCCCATGAATGTATCAGTTCACTTCTTGATTCCTGCTCTCAGAACATCTGACAGTGCTGGTTGAGGCTGAGATGCGGAGCTGCTGACACTTGTTATTCATGTTCCTCACAATCAGTATGCTTCACATACATAGTCAAGCAGTATACCTTCAATTTAATTTTAAATTAGATGTTAATACATCATCTCAAATATATGTAGATCAGGCTCTATTTTTTTTTACTATCCTAGGTTTAATAATGACTTTATAAGTTTCCTTTCTGCAGGCAATGATGATATTTGCACAACATAGTGAACCCAACTAATTTCCATGAATTGTACAGGTAAAAGTTGTTGAATTAGTAAATTATTTATTATATATATACCACATCCATACACCCAAACCTTTTCTTTCTGTTCGTGTTCTCAACTTCCTTAATTTCTAAAATGTGCTTATGCTGTGCTCTGTTTTGTTGTCGCTTGTTTGTTTTTCCTAACTTAATTGATTAGGGTACTTTCACTAAAACGTTTATTAATATTACATAAAATTATTTTGAAAAATGTGAACAGCAACAAGAACAAAACTTCAAGGAGGTAAGCTAAGTCATGACCAATAGAAACATTACAAATGGAAAAGGGCAGAAATCATGTGACATTGTAACGCATGATGAAATCACATGTCAAAATTTTAGATACATATATAATTTTTTTAAATCAACATTTGCTAAGGATCGTCTACTTTCTATATTCTCAAATAATACACAATCAAATAGGTTAAAAAATCAAGTAATACTCAAAATATTGTCCTTGCCCCTGATTTAAAAATATTTTATGTGCAGAATATATAAGCAAAATATATAAAATCACATACTGTTCTTCAGGATGTTTTATAGTTTACTTGTTTGTAAAACAGTGGTCAGATTGTAGAAGACCCTTCTGAATTTTTGGAAACTTCTCTATTCTCATTGGCATTGCAATAATGTTTAATTCGTTTATAGAAGCACTGCTCAGGAACACTACAAACATTCTTAGTGGCCATTGCAAATTGGTATAATTATGGGTGTATAAAAGATGTCTATAATATCTTTTCCTCCTGCACACTGAAGATCTTAGACATGTCAATAAACCCAGAACCGTATCAGCAAACAATTCTGACTCACAGCAATCCAGAAGACAAAGGAGACTTGCTCCATATGGTTCTCAAGAGCTGTAAGCTTTTTGAGAGCAGACGTCCACATCCTCTGTGCCTGAGTTTCCTTTCCCTAGTGATTTGAAAGGCCTGCATATTGATTAGCCATGAGCTCATAACCACTGTGCCATCGGGACTCCTTATCAGCCTCTGTAATGCCTTAAATACAGGTTTTACTTATTTAATAACCAGTGGATCTAATTAAATGTCCTGAAAATTTATAGAATTACAAAATAATGATTATTGCTATAGGCAAGTGCACTATGTCTGTTGAGTGTTTAGATGGCATTTGGAAATCCAGAAGTAAAATGTAGGAAAATAGCGGTGGCCGATGTTATACATTTTGTTAAAATTCATGTGTACATGATATTATAATGTTAGGGGCATTCATGATATAAAAAGATAATTTCAAGCATGGGAGCAAAGGCAATGAAAGTTAAAACCTAAATTGTGGACTAGAAGAAGCAATGTTCTAATTAAAAAAAATTGGACCTATAGTTAAAAACTCTTGATGTAAATATTATAATACACAAAGAAGCTTGAGGAACAAAGTTAGTCTCTCTAAGGCTATTACTTCATGTACTAGTTATAATTAATTATTTTGCCAGAGTTTATGTGAAAAATATACATAAGATAAATGATTGCTGAAATGTAAAACTAAAGATACAAAGTTACCGTTTTTGTTATATTTTATAGTGCAGAGGAGGCAGACATAGAATCAGATAAACACAATATTGAATAATTCTGAATACTCTATTTTTTTCTCTATGACTGCCTTCACTATTAATGTTGAGAGTGAGAGTGTGGTAAGAGACACTAAAGGGCATAGTTAACAAGATAATTGTGCAATAACTGCTAGACGTTTAATATATTTTCCAAAAATATATAGGAGAGGAAAAGACTGACTTTGTAGCATATTTTCAGAAAGTTGGCAATAAAAAAAGCTATTTTACTAATATTTTCTTTTCTTTTAATAGGTTTTAGAGTGGAACAAATGTATATTAGAATGGCTTATTTATGTGATCTGATTTATTTTGTGTGTGTGTGTGTGTGTGATCTGATTTAAATGAGTATGTTAATTCAATAAATATGTGTGAAGAACTACTCAATAAGCACTAGGTCCTATTCTAAGCATTTTGTCTATATGGGTGAAAATAGCAAAATCCCTGGCCTGATAGAATTTGTGTGTTTGAAGAAAGAATAAGACATATTCAATCCACATAATATCTGAGAAAATTCTCTTTGATGCTGCGGTTTGATACATATTGCATAAAGTAAGTTGAACGAGGGATCGGTAGTGCTGGCGTCTAGCAGCAAGTGAGTGGATGTTTCCAAGAGGGTGCTTAGGTTAGGCTTCAATTAGAAGATCTTTCAGCACAGGCCGCGAGGAGAGTTAAGCTTGTAAAAATCTGAGGAACATTAATAAAATTAATAAAAATTGCTATTTTTATTAAAAATATTAATAAAAAGTAACAGAGACATCAAGGTCCTAGCCCAGGATGTTCAAGCAACACTAACATTTCTAAGGTAGTTGATCATAGGGCATAGGAGGATAACTAAGTCAACTAAGGTCAGAGATATAAAGAGTTTGACTTGCTGAGGCAAATGGGTTGCTGTATGCAGTGTCGTGTTAAACCCTGGAAGCCTATTGCAATGAATCCAAAAATGAGGCATTTGGGGATACTAAGTGACCTTTTATTTGAAAAGAATAATCTCATCCAAAGTACTACTAGTATATGTATAATTAGACTATATTAAATTCAAGTAATAGAAAATTCTATGGGTATTAGAAAACTTGTCTTAAAATTGTTGATGTTATAAGATATGCTTATTATATTAAAAATTAGTATTATATTCACACATGTACATACATATGCATATATACACATGTGCATAGTATGTGCGTATATACTATACTATGCATAGTACAGGTATAGGTATATAAATGTAATTATTTGTCTACCTATACATGTAATATTTTTGATCAATCTATAATGAATTATATATATGTATGATTAACTCCCTAAATATAGAGATGTGCAAAAATAATACAGAAAGTAAACTGTGTGATTGAAAGATTATATGGTATAAAGGTATGTGTTACTTAATGTCAATTTGGGCAACTTCTCACTGCATATGTTTATGGTTCCATAAGGTTTTCTTTCTTTCTTTCTTTTTTAGGAAAAATAAATTTTAAATCACATTCTTCCTTATGGTATTAACACCTCAAACTCAGACTCTTGAGGCACTGGATCATGAGTGGTGTACAGGCAAGTGAGGCACAGGGCATGAATCTGGGGGGTGGACTCTGTAAACTATGTCTCCCTCCACTGGACAGAACTTTTCTAGAATTTTCAGCAATCACAATAAAATATCATATTTATGTGATATTATGTATATATAGGATATTATAGATATATTTATGTTTTAATATTTTTTCAATAAACTTTGAAAGTAATGATGTATCATTAAAATTTAATGAATAAATAGAATTTAATTAAAAGATAGTCAATGTAATAACAGACCTTACATCTTCCTGTCAATCCATGAAGATGCAGCTGAAGATTGGAGAGGTACAGCCACCATATTTGGCTAAGTATCATGTCTCCCCTTGCAATATTGACTCGTAATTTGGGTCCTGGTGAGTGTGTCTGCCTGCCTATCAGTCCAAGGTTATCCTAAAAGAGTCTTCATTCAGATGTAATTGTACCACTTTTCCATGTTGACTCAATTCTCACTTCTTTGGGGTGGTTTCTATTTTTTTTCACATAATGCATACATACATGAACTTTATAGCAATAACATGTACATTTTAATTTAAATTAGCATTTAAAGATAATTAAAATATTCTCCTTGTTAAATATATAAACTCAAAAATCCCCAAACTCACCGCCATCCAGTCAAGTCCACCTCCTATTGTCCCTTTCGATTTCTAAGACGTTTATGTTTTACCGTTCTCCTATGGAGCTACTGACGGCTGTGAACAGCTGGCCGTGCCGGTAGCAGCTCAATGTGCAGTCCCTTAGACAAGCAGGGCCTATTTACATAGATGCGGTCAGCTGTCTGGAAGAGCCCTGGTGGCATAGTGGTTATGCATTGGGTTGCTAAGCGCTAGGGCAGCACTTGGAGACCACCAGCCACTCTCCAAGAGAAAGACTGAGTATTGTATTCCTGAAACTCACAGGGGTGGGGGCAGCTCCAGCCTGTCATTTATGGTCATTATGAGTAAACACTGCCTCGATGACAGGGAGTATCCACCTATTTATACATTTATACACGAAGGGGCACCCCCCCCGAAAATGGAATTTTTTTCCAAGCTATATATTTAATTTTTTTAACAAAACAGTCTTATCACCTTCAAAGTACTCTCCATTACACTTAGTACATGAATGCATGTCAAAATATGACTCCATTCTTGGAAACATTTTTAAAACTCAACTGTTTGAATGGCTAACCGCACCTCCCTCATTGTTTTTCTCCCCTTCTACATCATCAAATCGCTGATGTTCCTCTTTCTTCATGGAAACAAAAAGAAGTCACACAGAGAAAGATCATGTGAGTAAAGTGCATGGGGTAAGAGAGACATGTTTTTTGCCTAAAAAATGGTGTGCTGCGATGGCTGTATGAGCAGGTGCATTGTTCGGGTGGCAAAACCAGTCTATCAGAAATCATTCCTATTTTTGTTGCATTCTGTTATGCATTAGGCTGCTAACCACACGTAAGCAGTTTTTTCGTGTTTTGTGTGGTTTTTTCACAGAACCTCTAAATAGAAAGCTTGCTTAACAGTCTGACTTGGTGGAACAAACTCCAGATGCGCTAGGAGTTGACATTTTCATCTGTTTGGAAAGTTGACAGACATCCAGAAAAAGCTTGCCATCAATCGGCATTTCACCTTTTTTGGAAAAAAAGCTTGATTTTTTCCCCAAAGCACTGTCTTTGTGAGGTGTATTCAATGTCACAACTAATCTGGCAGCATTTTTCCCAAGCAGGAAACAAAATTTCACAGCTGCACACTGTTCTTTTAAATCAGTCATCACACACACAAAAAAATGAGGTTGAAGCTAAACTGCTTTAATGAAAAAAATTTACTGTGACCAGAGAGACCCTTCCCAGGTGACACCACTGGTTGCACTTACTCACCACTAGTTGCTTAATCCTCGCCTAGTTGGAAAAATGTGTAGTCTGCAAGCTCCACCCAGCACAGGTTTTTCTGTTTTGTGGGGGATACCCCCTCACACATATTTCCATTATGAGATATAACCTGAAAATCTAATGCCAGCAAATGTATTCTGAATCAAGGCAGCAACACTATATAGGGCTTCTGCAATCTAATTCTTTAGGAGAACAGACAGCCTTGTTTTTATCCCTTGGAATGGCTTGTAGAGTTGAACCACCAACCTTGCCATCAGCAGTCCAACACTTGTCATATAATGCCACTATACCTCTTTATTATAAAATGTATCCACTGTTAACTAGTCAATCTTGATTCAAAGCCACCACCATCCATAGCAAATAGACTCAACATTCTCCTATGGAATCAGTT
Source organism: Echinops telfairi (assembly GCF_000313985.2). Taxonomy (NCBI): domain Eukaryota; kingdom Metazoa; phylum Chordata; class Mammalia; order Afrosoricida; family Tenrecidae; genus Echinops; species Echinops telfairi. The sequence goes on along the minus strand of NW_022103908.1, from coordinate 21,477,664 downwards.
AGTGTGGTTGAGCCAATGATCTTTCAGTTATCAGTTCAACACATAACCAACAGTTTTATCAGGGGTCCTTTATCATAATATGTAAGCTAATAACCCACTGCAGTAGAGTGAATTCTGACTCACAGGGGCCCAGTATAAAGTTTATAAGACCCATGGCTGTAAATTTCATCTTTCTCCTGCTAAACAACTGGTGGATTTGAACCACTGATCTTTCCGTTAGCATCCCAATGCTGACCTGACAGTTTTACCAAGACCAACTCACTGTGGAGTTAATGTCAACACATAGTGGTCCTATAGGCAGGGTAGAAGGGCCTCTGCGCGAGATTCAGAAATGTAACTTTTTATGGTAGTAAAAAGCTCAGTACATCACCCACAGAGAGACTGGTGCTATGGACCTTGCAGATTACAGCTCAACTTGTAGCCACTATGCTACACCACCAGAGAGAAGTTTTTTATTTTAAGATATAGGCCATACATCATTTGTAATGTTTTCTACTATCATGCCAAGTCCAAACTAAACAAAATTCATAAAGTAAAATAGTAGAGATGGGCAAAATGATGCTTGCCTGATTGAAAACTACAAATGCTGTATATGGCAGCAAAGGAGGCATTTCTTCAGAACAGTAAATTATCAGACTGCTGCCCTTTTTTAGTTTTTATTTTATAGAAAAATATAGTTGTAGAAAAAATCTGTGTGGCAGTACTACTGTATATCCTTCTTTAAAACTGAACACATTTATAATTTATCTAATGTTTTATGTATCAAATGTAAATAATTTTTTAAAAAGTTATCACATCATTTCCTCCTTTAGCATCTCCACTTCCATTAAACCATAGCCTACCAGCCAATGTTTTCACTTCTATGGTTTTTATCAGTAATTTTATTGTGATAACTCTTATTACTGCTATCATTCCAACTGTGATGCTGATATTATGGACAGTTCTCGATTTACAACCTGACTTGGCAACAATGAAGCTGAACACAAACAAACCTGAAGGATTGCAATTTGGGAATTTTTGCGAGGGACACATACTGGGTCAAAACCCTATAATAGGAGATTGGGAAGAGGAGTAGTGAGTCCCATCAATGTCTGTTGTGTGATACTGAATGATTGACAAGATGTCGAGTGCAGCATATATTCAAAGTGATGGGCCACCATGTTAGAGCAGGCTACCAACATACCTGAGTTAGTTGATTGTGTCAACCTGGCCGATAAACACATGTGGGATTAATTGAAGGGCCAAGGGATAAATGGCTTGGTGAGCCTCGCCTTTCTAGTTCTCAGGTCTCTTGCTTTGTGATGGTCAGACCAGGGTGCAGCTGCCTTAGCAATTCCGTGCTTCAGCTGGCAAGGCTCACTTCCTGCAAGACATCCCTGAGGAGAAGTCACATGGACCTACCCCGATGCAGCCCTGGGTGCTGGAGCAGCCATGTGGAGACCCCTGCCAGCTCTGAGATGCTGACACATTAACTGATTCGGCTTTCCTCCTGAAGGCAGCATTGTTGTGTCTGTTTTGTAAGGTGGAGGAGGACTTTGTAGACTGGTGTTGGACATATGAGTTAATGTTGGACTTATGGGCTTGGGCAGCACTGGGTTGGGATGTTTTCTTGATGCACACTTAACCTTTCTAGAAAACTCTCTCTTATACATGAATTTCTGCGGATTTGTTTTTCTAAAGTACCCAGATGAACACAATACCTGAACAGGGAGGCACTCTCTTTCAGCAGGAGATTGCTACCTCAGACTGCTCAAATCTGAGGGCAGAAGATGTTGGTTGTTAAGAATGGGTACATTGCTCTTTTGTGGAGGAAGATGAAGGATCTGCTTTGTAGTACCTTTCCAGCTCACTTTAAAAATTCTGATCTGACCAATGATTTTTCTTTGGCCATAACTGAAAAAATTCCTAATAACAGAGGACTGTAGTCTGCAAGGCACAGTCCCTTTGGACTGTGTGCATGGCTACTATTGATCCTATGGTATTAATATGAATTACATCATACCCTAGATTTTCTTTTATTTATCTTGATACCAAGATTTTTAATCTGTATGCAACCTTAATAGCTGTTGTTGTGTTTGTTTTTAATGATGTTAATCCCCACAACTTTGTCTTAGATTTCTAGTGTTGACATAACAAAAATACAAATGGGTGCCTTTAAAAGAAAAACATGTTGTTCAGAGTTCAAGAGGTTAGAGGACTGATTTCAAAGTGTAGCTATAGGGCAGTGTCTTTCTTTAGTTAAGCTTCCAGGATATGGTAATATTTGGAATTTCTGTCTTCCCTCTTGTAAGCTATTATTTTCGCTGCCTATGCTGCTACCCATAACTCAGAAATAACATATGTTAAACGAATATATCCTCACCAACATACCATGACAAATGCTGTTCCCAAACAATATCGCAGTTACAGGGATAAGGGTCCGAATTGCAACCCATTTTAGGGGAAATACGATGTAGTCCCCAGCACTGCAGGGGGCCTGTGACAGTGGCACCACTGTATAACTCGTAGCATTTGGGACTTACATTTCAAACATACGACTTTATCCTACACTGTTTAAGGAATTAAATAATACTTAACAATGACTTTAAGGGTCACCATAAAGATAAGCAGTCCACTCAATTAATTTGCAACAAATAAACTGGACACAAATTAAAAACTTCAGTTATCCCTAAAAGTAAAATATGGAAGAACTTCCATGTACGGATTTTACTTAAATGAATCAAACTGAATATTAACTGTTTTGATTGGGACTAGAACTCCAGTAAACAAAGGCTAACGCCACAGGGAAGGATTTCAACAAGGAGATAAACAACTGTACAATTGGTCTAATTTAAACCTTACTTTACTTTTCGGTGTTTAAATGAGTTATAGCCATTTTTCTTGATCTTTTTTACTTTAACTGTGCACTCTCTATATGAATTTCATTTTCACTTTATTTTTAGGATCTGTGTTTTCATGTTCTCTTATTTGTTGCCAAATATAAGTGAAAGTGTTTTAATTTGAGTATTAAATTTATTCTAAGGTAAATCCCATTATATGAGGTAGTTTTACACTGAAAATGATTATGCCAGAAAGATCAATGCATAATCTCCAATTCCATCTTTTTGTCTCTGGAAGTTGAAATTGCAATAGAGAATTCTACATTACATTATGCAGAAAGATACATGAATTCCTTGTCACTAAAGTCTGTCACCAAGGCATCTTCAAAAGGGGCTTTTTATTGAATGTGCTGTCTAAATCAGCTTTCCCATCAATTCTGAAGCTATCTGTAGTCAAAAGTAATGAGTGTCTCAGCTGTTACTTTTTAGGGTTCAAAGTAATATATTAGAAAATCAAAGTAAAAGTGCAATGAATAAAAATTTCATTGAACTTCAGATAGCAATATTTCCAAGACTGTTACATCAAGTAACAATTATCTTTTTGAAGTTATTAGTGATTGTCGATTTAATTACATTAAAGGCTGTTCCATATTGTTCAATAGCGGATATTAGCATAGAGGTCATAAAGAAGCCTTTATCATAGAATGCACCTTTGCTTATTGGAAGAGATAAGTTAGGGAAGTTTCGAAATTTCAAATGTGTTTTCATGTAGAAGAATGCAATATTCATGACAGAATGTGCAAAAAGAAGTAGGTCATGATGTATTCTAGTCATCTATTTCAGCCTCATTAAAAAATAATAACAATGGGGTAACTTTTGCTCAGGAATAAACTGTTTACCAGCCTTCAATAAAAGCTGTTTATTCTCCAGTTAAATGCACTCTGGTGTTACTAATGTGGGTTGCTGTTCAGTAAATTCCTACCCATAGTGACCTTCTAAGAAAGGAAAACGAACGTCCAAGCCTGTGAACCCCCTGGAGCAGGCTACCATGTCTTTCTCCCATAGAGAGCCTTGTGGATTTATTTCACAGCACTTTCAGTTGCTAAACCACTGTGCCACTGGGGTTCTTCCTAGTAAAGAAAAGAATACATTTAAAAGAATACACTAGGCATATGATAATTATACATTTTTTATTATTTTTAACATTCTAATTGTTAAGAAGTGAATTTGAGGAAAATATCATTTCAGATAGGTTTTTCTCTCTCTCATTTTTTAATTTAGTTGTGCACCCTGGTGGTGTAGTGATTATGAGTTTGGCCGCCAGTCTCCAGGTCAGATCTTGAAACCACAAGTTTCCCCAAGGAAGAAAGATGAAGCTTTCTACTTCTGTGTGGATTTACAGCCTAAGAAACCCACAGGAACAGTTACGCCCTGTGCTGCAGCTTCACTCTGAGTTGTAATGACTCAGTGGCAGTGAGTTTTACCTTTTCTTTTGCTTACATGGTATTTACGACCATCCCTTGTCTGTCAGTTTGTTGTACTGGGGTGGCTTGTGTGGAAGCTATGTCACTGGTACTTCAAATGCCAGCAGGTTCACCCAAAGGGAACAGGTTTCATCAGAGCTTCCAGACTTGGAACAGACAGAGAAGAAAGCCTCAGCTCTACTGTTTAGGAAAAGAAGCTGCTGACAACTGAAGCATAGCTCAGAAACAGTGTGAGGTCCTGAAGGTCTAATTAATGAAAACAAAACACTGGGGACAACCGTGGCAGGGCATGGACCCTGAGGTTGGAGGGCACTCAACATGTGGCTGAGAAGTCCTTTCCTCGCAGTGGAGTTGACCATGGAGATTTGAGTCAGATAAAGGGTGGTGGAGGTGAGCCTTTGGGGTCTTCTTTAGCTGATGGGTAAAGAGAAACAGTTGCAGAAATCTAATGATTAAAACTAAGAGCATACAGAGTATTAATTGATATCACATACGTATAAACTGTTGGGGAAGACCATCCGAGTACATTGACTGGAAGCTGCTCGAGGCTCAGTCTGGATTCAGAAGAGGACATGGAACCAGGGAATTCATTGCTGATGTCAGATGCATATTGGCTGGAAGCAGAGAATACCTGAAATATGGTACTTGTCTTTTGTTTACTATGAAAAGACATTAGACTGTGTGTATCATAACAAAGTGTGGATATCATAACAAACTGGGTATCATAACAAACTGTGGATAACAAACCTTGAGAAGATTGGGAAGTTCAAAGCATATGATTGTGCTCAGGCAGAATTAATACATGAATCAAAAGCTGTAGTGAGAACAGAGCAAGAGAATATGGCATCATTTAGAATCAAGAAATACGTGCATCAGGATTATTGTCTCTAATGATATTTAGTCAATCTGTATCCTGAGCAAGCCATCAGAGAGGCTAGATTACATGAAGAAGAATGTAGCGACAGGATTGAAGGAACACTTATTAACAACCCTAATATGCAGGTAACATTACCTTGTGTACTGAAATCAAGGCGGACCTGGAGTTCTTGCTGATGAAGAGAAAGGATCACAGCCTTCAATACGGATTTCACGTCAATGTCAAGAAGACCAACATTGTCACCACTGGACCAGTAGGTAACATCATAAGGAATGGAGAAATGATTGAGGATGTGAAGGAGTTTGTCTTACTTGGAAGCAGCAATCAATCAAGAGACCCGGAGACGAGTTGCTTTGGGTCAATCTGCTGCACAAGACCGCTATGGAGTTTTGAATAGCAAATATATATGACTTTGAGGACTAAGATGTGCCTGACATAAATCGTGGTATTCTCAAATGCCTCATTTGCACGTGAAAGTTGGACATTGAATAAAGACCAGAGTATGGCTGGATTTTCAGTGTGGTGCTGGAGAAGACTAGTGGAAGTTCCGTGGACTGCTAAGAGTAGTAAGTGGTAAGGCAAGAGTGCTCCTTAAAGACAAGTGTGACAGACTTTATCTGACCTACTTTGGACATGTCAGGAGAGATCAATCCCCGGAGGAATTCACCATGTTTGCTAAAGTAAAGGGACGGCGAAGAGAGGGAGGCCCTCAGAAGGTGGATTGACACCAGGGCTGCAGCCATGGGCTCAAGCCGGGGAACCATGGTGAGGAGGGTGCAGGCTTGGACAGGGTTTCATTCTGTAGCACAGGGTCAGGATAGGTTGGAACTGATCGGGAGATGCCTGACAGCAAGAGTATCATGCAGGAAGGGTTTTGAAATTATTTGAGCAAATCTTAGTTCCAAACCCACTTCTACAATAGATAAGAAATTGTTTGTCAAAGATATTAAAAATCTGAGGAGATGATATTTATAGTAGAATTGTCTTACATTATCTTCTTATTTTAAAAGCCTATCAAGATTATATAATAATTATCTGAACTGTGATTTCAGCAAATTTTCATGGTAAAATTTTGTAAAAGTTAATATTGAATTTTTTAAAATGTACACACCAATAATTACTGATTGAGGTCGTCCCTATATTAATCATTATTCTTGATTGGTGGTGCATATGCAAACTTCACTTACTCTTAATTACATTTCAATATTTTCATTGGCTCTAGGTCTGATGGAAGCTACACAAGAAATCTTGCTGAAAGGATGCCTGGGGGCTGCTGACCGAGGTAGTTAAAGACATGACATTGGAAAAGTGTCTTAACACAGTCATTTTCAACAGTAAACTATAATGAAAATGAGAAATAAGGATATCTTATTCTGCTAAAGGGGAGAGGAATTTTACAACAACAAAATAATGTTACCATGATGTCCTTTAACTTTCCTACCAAGACCAGAAAGTTTTACTTAAATTTCAATCTTAGCTAACATAGGTATCGGTATTTCTAATGCTAAAGTACATACATGTGCGTGGGGGGGGAGGGTGGGTTGTTGTTGTTGTTGTTAGGTGCCCTTGAGCCCATTCACACTCAGAGCGACCATACATACAATGGAACGAAACACCTCTGCAACCTGGACTGGCAGTTCGAAACCATCAGTAGCTCTGCGGAAGAAAAACTGGGCTTTCTACTCCTGTGAACAGTTATTTTGTAGAGTTAGCTTTAACTCAAGGGTAGTGTATTTTTTCTCCCTGCTTTATCAAGCTAGGAACTAATCTCTCCGGATACCACATCCAAAATGGCCAGAACATAATAGGGCCTTCTGCCCTGCCTTCTAAGGGAATTGACAAACGACCACGTGAAACAAGTAAGGAACCGAGGACGCTGTGAGAACTGGCTTAGTGAACACCTTAACCTTGAAGTCAGACCCCAGTGAAAATCCTGACACAGACTGCACTGGAAGATACAGTGGCCCAGAGACACTGCCCAGATGACACTGAAAGAAAGGGTGGATTGTGATAAGAGTTGTCCGAGCCCCCCCAAAATGATTAAAATAAAAAAGAAAGAAAGAATGAAAGGGTGGATGAGACCCAAGGATGAATGGAGCCAGGAATTAGAAAGTTGCTTAACCATCTGCATAGTGCCAAGTCCCTCCTATTTGAGAGTGTCACTGAAAAACTAGAAGCATTCCTCTAAAAGACCTCCCTTCTCAACTCGACAGGGCGACTCACTGTGCTCTCAGAGCAAAATGTACCATGCCATTCTAAGTTTCCTTCTTAACGCTCTAGAACAGCGGTTCTCAGCCTGTGGGGCGCGACCCCTTTGGGGGTCGAATGACCCTTTCACGGGGGTTGCCCGATTTATAACAGTAGCAAAATTAAAGTTATGAAGTAGCAACAAAAATAATTTTTTTGGTTGGGGGTTCACCCTAACAAGGAATTGTATGAAAGGGTCGCGGAATTAGGAAGGAGGGGCCTGCTTCATTTCGTTTGAAGTGACTCTACCCTTTAATAAATGTGTGACTTAACTCTTTTCGGTTATGTGCAAGTGTGTGAGTGTGTGTGTGTGCGTGTGTGTGAGCACGGCCTGCCTCTGGACCCTGACAAACTACACTTGCTAGTTCCCCCATGGGCAACAGCCCAGGCACAGAATTCACACAAAGCACATGTGACCAAGTCATCTCCCTGCCCCACTCCATGCTTCTAAGGAGTTTTCTAGTTGTACTTCTTCCAAGTCAGATTTATGTGGGGGTAATCCATGATACTTTCTTTGCCAGCATCATAATTTAAATGCATTGATTATTCTTTGGCTTCCTTATTCAATGGCTAACTTTCATATAATACATATGAGGCAAATGAAAATAGCATGGCTTGGGTCAGGTACACCTTAGTCCTCAGAATTACATCCTTGCTTTTCAATTCTCTGAAGAGGTCTTGGGCAGCATATTCACCTAATGCAACTCATCTTTTGATCTTCCCCTGGTTCTGCATTACCCCTACCCTGTATCTAAGAGGTGCAGCATCCCCGTCCAGAGAACACACTCCATTTCTACTTTGTTCTTTCTTTGTGAGAGTCAGCTCCCACCTCTCTTCATCCTTCTCTCAGCCAGTATGTCTTGGAAGATACATGGTGTGACTCTAGTAAAGGTGCTACTTGAATAAGGGTAACATTTTAAGTTACACCTTTTGTAAGCTGTGTTTAGCATAGATCGTGGTATTTGAAACCCATACCATAAAATGAGGAACAAGCACACATACTATAACCAGCCAAGCTGACACCTTTTCAGGTAACAAATTACACAAGGAGCTGTTAAATTGAGTTGAACTGTGACCCAGTTTGAGGTACAGAGACATTTCGAAAATTATTTTATGGCAGTGTAATCAACCAAATCCAAACTAAACCCACTGCCACTGAGTAAAAGCTGACTCATAGCAACCCCTGTGGGCTTCCAAGGCTGTAACAGTTGATGGGAGTAGAAAGCCCAGTCTTTTTCCTGCAGAGCAAATGATCGTTGAGATCTGCGGACCATGTGCATCATAGCTGAACGTGTACCCACTACACTACCAGGGCTTCTGTGTGCAATATGAAAACATAAGAATTTTTGAGACCAGTAAGATTGATTAAAATTAAATATAATATTATTTGTGAATGTAAATCTTTTTTAAAATTGCTTTCACTGAAGGTTTACACAGCTGCTTAGGTGTTCATTTAACAATTTATATACAACTTGTTCAGTGACATTGGTTGCATTTTCTTTTCATTCCAAAAGCAAGCAGACAATAATAAAAACATAGAATAACAAAGGGTTAAAAGGGAAATAAATGATCCATTGTAAACTTTTAACATAACTGTATCTCCAATCATTGATTTTCTGATGTACTCTGGGGGTATTCAATGGAGGCTTATTCCACAAGCGGTGGTATTTGGGAATGGATTTGGGGTTTCCACTGTCATCCATAGCCTACTATAAACTGTCTAGAATTTAGCTGAGAATTTAGCTCTAACATATTTCCCTCCTCTGATCTTGGGTTTTTTTATTTATCATCTTGGATCAGACAGACTGATCAGACAGTGCTTCTTTTGTGTGGTCATATCTGTCAATTCATTTGGATGACTGTTTTAAGATAAAGCTTTCTGATAGCTGGGTACCATTTTATTTCTTCACCACACTTTGCTAGAGCACCCTTACCTTCAATGATGGTAAGTTGCTGATCTAAATTGTATACTTAGTTTTACTTACTTTATTTCTATCAGTTCATTCATTTTACCATTTATGATAGAGAATCTTATCAACAAACTACCTGGAGCATAAGGACCTTCTGTTTATAGTATCATTGATTAATCCATGGTACTAATTCTTAAAATATTATTGAGAGATTGAACAGGTGTAGGCTAACTACATATCACAATACCTTCTCAATCATTCATTTGCATAAATCCTTATATGACTGGAAACTATTTGCACAAAGGGAGTTGGTGATCAGGTAAAACTTACAATAATATTCACAGACAATGTCAGTCACATGTCTGCCAGAATAATATATATCTCAACACAGCAGGTAGGGCACTGAAGTAGTAAATAAATATTGGTTTGCCCACTAACAACAGTTCAATACTCAGAATAGCTATCTTCTGCTTCTTCACACACCATGTAATTTCAGCCTTAAAGTCCTCAGCTTGCAGGTGCGTTTGAGGTAGAGTCTGGTGCATCTAGTGGGGTTTCCACAGGGGATCCCTCGGTTATGGCCTCAGGAGCTTGTTGCGCACCTTGATGTTTCGATGCTCTGGTATAATGGTACATGGTCTGGATCTCCAGGGGCTGTACAAAAGCTTAGAGCCGTGTGGCTGATTTAAGTGCATTTTATCAGGAATACTGCCTCCTTAGTATCCTTAAAAGAATTGCCAACTTTTCCCCACTAGGAAGTTGGTCCTACTCCTTTTTCTACCGACAGACCGGCACTTGTCTTCTCCCAGAAGTGTAGGCTCCCTTGCTCCACCCTGACTTGACTTTCCCATCAGTGTCCCCCATCTCTCAGAGAAGAATGTCTGCCAGTCCGGGGACCTCACCATAACTTTGCAGAGCAGCCACTAAGTTTTCATCCTCTCCTCCCCTTCTCTGGAACATCGGATCCCAGCGGACCTGAGAACCTTTGAGATGCACACATATAGAAAATCTCTATCAAGCTTTTCCTGCCGGCATTACATGCCTTTTCCATGACTCGGAATCAGCTCAATGTCAACTAGAAGCAACAAATTATTTATTTGGAATCTCAATATCTGTTCTCCTGGAAAAAAGATCAGATTATCTTTCCCTGAAAAGACTAGCCTAGACAACCTGTTGGAGAGTTTTGCACTGCCATATAGAGTCTCTATGCTCGGGAGTGGAATTGACTCAAGATCAAAAACCAAAAACAATAATTCATACAATTTTCATACTTCAGTTGTTTGTCCAAAGTATGAATTTAGATTAGTTCTTCTGAGAAAGTACTGCAACATACATAAAATATCTTTAGAAATTCACTTTGCAATTGGATGGAAAAAATGCTTTCATATATTGAAAGGAAATTCAGCAAATATATCTTAAATTTAAGAAATTATTATCCTTCCTGAATAGATTATATGTTAGTCTGTACAAAAAAATCAATGTAGACACAGCTTCAAAATTATTGTTTATCAATTGTTATCTGTAATAATGAAATCCATAAAAATCAGAGGTAAGGAATTTTGATCTGTTTGACAAAGAAATTGTAGCATATTGTAATTTCTCCTATATAAACACTTGTGAAAGATTACAGTTTTAATGATACAATGTATCAAAAGATAATATTGGAGTTCAAACAAATGCATATAGTATCTTCATTTATAATACAGAATGTATAAGCTTTCAACAATTGAGTAGTAAGTAGTAATTGAGTAATTGAGTAGTAAGCCAATCAAAAAGAGTGGCAGATATCTTCTAAAAAGGCAGAAGAAGTGAGAGAATTTCATGATACAGTGATGGATATGGATCATGAAAATCCAAGATGATTATTTACTCTGTTTCTGAGTTTGCATCTGTGTATTTGTTTAACCTCAGATAAGAAAGCTGATCAAAGAAAAGGGCACTAACTAACAAGTGCCTATTATTTTATAAAACATTTTTATTTTGGTGTTTAGGGAGATTTTGATGACATTATCTTTGTTGTACTGGAACTCCATGCCCCATACAAATTTCCTTTTTATTGCTGGTGAACTTTTGTGTGGCTTTTTCCTCTTTTGGAGGTTTAATAAATTTTTTTTAATGTTCCCAGTTCTACTGCTTATTTAATGACCATCAACCTGGAGGTCAGATAAAATTGTCCATAAAACACAAAATATTCTCCTAGAAAACCTTTTGGTGAAATACCTGTTTGTAATTGTTGCAGAATGTGCAGAATCGCTAAAAGGAATAAATGCAGCATTCTATAAAGTAGATGACAATTATGCTGGAAGTAGGGAGTCAGTAAGACAGGAAGTCTAAATTCTGTCCATGAGAACAAGGATTGCTTTAGTTTAATAAGGTTGTTGAATTGATCAAGAATAACAGGTCCCTTGAGTGAATGACTAAAAGGCATTATGTAAGGAGCCCTGGGTTACACTTTGAGCTGCTAACTCTACGGCCCACAGTTTAAAGCCACCAACTACAGCCGAGGGGAACAATGGTGATTTCTGTTCCCATGAAGAGTCACAATCTCAGACACCCAGAGGGGCAGCTCTACTCTGCAGCGTTGCTATGAGGTTGGAATTGACTCAATGGTAGTGGATTTGGTGTGGTTTGGATTTTATAGGATAAATGAGAAATTATCTTTGTAGAGTACAAATAGAGTACAAAGTTTAGAATGAGAAACATACAATGTATTTAGGTGAAGAAATGCAGATATGTAAACAAATTAATAAATCGGTTAGTCAAGATTGCCATCCATGCTTTCTAATACCGAATGTTCTTGTACTAGGAAGTAGGATTCATTCTGTGAGTCCAGAATGCATTCCTGGATCTATGCATTTTTTGTTAATTTGCTGGCACTTGGGTATTAATACATATGTCACACCATTCCATAGTTCAATCATGTCACGCATACTTGTACAATTGCTTCCATAATCAGTCTTCAAACATAGTTTTCCTTCCCGGGTTTCTTGACATCATCTCCTCATGCATCCCACTCTTTTCTCTCCCCACTCCGCCCAAACACTTGTTATGTTTTCTCCCTGAAGATTCAATCTTTCCTAACTGAAAAACAGAAACAACACAGCTTCAAGAGGGTGACCCCCATTGGTGGTGCACCTGTGAGCTACACCTTAATATAAAAAAGCATAAGCAAAATGTAAGAGAATGGCCGTCATGGGATTGCCAGAATAATATGTCTCTCAATAAGGCATAGAGGGCATTGATGTAGTAAGATCTTGTTTGTTGGCCAACCCACAGTGCAGGCCATTCATACAGCTGTTATCTGCTTCCTCCAACACCATGTGTTTTCCAGGTTGCCTCCTTAGGTTACAAGTGTGTCTGAGGTAACATCCAGCTCACCCAATAGGGTTCCCATATGGAGTCTCACCATTACAGCTACTGGAGTATTCCATGCACGCGGAAGATGCAGAATTCAAAGTCCCAGTGCTCAGTGGCACCTGGCCTGCATTCCTGTGATAACCCCAGATGTGCTAGTTCAATTCTACCCACCACTGCATGCCACCAAAAGATCCTCACACCTAATGTTTCCAAGAGCATCCTCAGTCCCTCCTCCCCCAACCTTCAAGTCAGCCCTCCCTAGATTCCCCTCAACAGACATGCACCTCTGTTCCCCCCAAATGTGACCATTCCCTCCCCCGTCTTCTGGGCTGCCCCTCCCATCAGTAAGCCTCATCCCTCTAACAGGACCACCTCCCTCTCTGGAGGACCTTACCCCAGATCCACACGGCTACCCCTCAGTAGACAGCATTCCATTCTCTGCCCCATCAATTTGATCCCAGCTATCATACGGTGCCTTCAGGCCGAGTGGCCTACACTAGGAGCTGATAGTGTGTGGTTCATTGGCCCTGGTTCACCTTTTTACCAGGCTGTCTGATAACCAACCAGAAAACTGGATGGCCTTCAAGCTTGAGTTTGTGCCCATCCTGTTGCTTGTCCCCACTGCAGCAGACAGTGGATGGATGGTTGAGGCCATCTGGACTATTACCTCATGGCCATAAGGAAGTCAGAGAAGGTCGGATGTGGCGCCTCCATGCTATTTGCACACTTTATTTCACTGTTATTTTTGAAAAATAAGGTTGTGGACATCAAATTCTTGCTTGATATTCTTTTTATTTCAGCATTTTGAATACTAATCCCACTGCTCTTAGTCTCTACGGTTTTTGAAAAGAAGTTACCTGTCTGCTCATTTGGGATCACTCGTGTGTGATAAATGTTTTTTTCTTTTGATGCTTCCCAGAGACTCTCCTTGTCTTGTTGTTTGGTGGTTTTACTATTATCTATCTACTGGTATATCTCTTTGATTTTAGCCTACTTTGATTTTGTTCAGCTCCTTGAGTATATAAATTAATGCTGATCAAAATTCTTCAAACATCTTCTTGTTTCTCACTTCTCTTTTTCTGGAACATCCCTTATGTATATGTTGGTATCATTGGTGTTATCTCACAAGTCTCTGCAGCTTTATTCATCCTTATTCACTTTTCTGTGCACTTCTGCGCTTCAGACTTGATCATCGCTAGTGATCTATCTTCAAGTTTCCTTCTGCCATTAATATAAACTGCTGAGTCCTCAGTTCATTTTTAAATTAAGTTGGTATGCTTTCAACTGTGAGAGAGAAAACACCTCCTATTACTTCCATAATATTCTCAATTTGATGAAACATTGTTTAGAAAAATATTCATTGAGTTTATGGATTTTTTTTTAAGAAAAGCCCTTGTATGATATATGAATACTAATTACAATAACTGTGCTTCTTTGGGGAAAATGTCTATTGCACCATATTTTCCTCTTTCTGTTCATGTGTTTTAATTTGGGTCTGAAAATTATGTTTTAAAATATAAAACAGAAAATTCTGGCACCCTTTCCCAAGGGTGATTGTCATTGCTGTGTGCTTCTTGTTACTGTTGGTTTGTTATTTGTGTGGTTATTGACAATCCTGGGCAAATAATGTAGTCTGTGCTCTTTGTCATCTGGCGTCATGGAATTCTCTCCTCAATTACTAAGTATTTTGTTTATGATTAGACAGAATTTTTCTTTGATACCTTGAAATCAAGAAGGTTTCTTCTCTTTTTCAAGAGGATATATATATTTTTTTCATATTTTGGCAGCTTGGATTTCTAACTTAGCCTTCACTATTAGACATCACAGAATTTCTTTGTCAGATTTTTTGTTTTGTTTTGTGAGACTGGACACAATCTTGCATATTAGTTTGACATCTGGATTCCTCAAAATGAGTCAGAGTTATCCAATCCCTCCTATGACGACTCAGCACCTAGCTTTCATAGACTTTAATCTATGGGAATCTCACTTCCACAAAGCTATAAGTTTAAACAATTACTATTTATTGTTTTAGATAAATCAGCCTAATATAAAGCTCTGAGCGTGATCTTAGAATCATATCTAATAAAAGTAAATTCTGTGAAGGAGATGTTTCTTGGGAGCTTCTAGACAGGACAAACAATAGCAATTCTCTGGAGCTGATCCTTTTGGGGAACTTCACACCTGTTTGCCTCACCAGTGGTTTCAAGTCAGGGAGTGCTCCGTGATGGTGGCTGTGGAGTTGCTAGCTTTCATGGCTACCATGCAGTTAGAAAGATAGAAGTGTGAATAGAAGAAATGAAAATGTACAAAACTCACAGATCTTGCTAAGATTCTGCAGTTTGTGTTCAATAAACCCTACACATAGTGTTGCATAGAATTAATGAATTTGAATTACGGTATTAGACAACAGTATTAAATGCCCCAGAGACTTGGAAGAAATAAAGATCGAATGCTCCTTAGAAACAAGAAGGGTGAGGCGTCATTTCATGTCCTTTGAGGATGGACCAGTCACTGGAGAAGAACCCTCAGAGGAATGGATAAATGAGTTTAAGTGGCTAAACCGGATGCAAACACTGCAAAGAATGTGAGGACTGAATAGCCGAGGACGGTGTTTCAATTTTAGATACTTAGCGTTGCAACATGTTGGAATTGACATCTTCTTAGTTTCTAAAGTTCCTGAAGAGGTAGAGTTACAACATATTAGTGCTTTTAGTGGGGAGCAGATATTTGGACATCCTTACTTCTGCTTCTTCTCTATGGTTATTATTTTTCTCTCACCAGTAGTTGTCACTATATAACATTCTTGTGATATAATTGATGGGTTCATTTTCAAGATTCCAAGCATCACTAATTTGTTATATTAGCTTATACCAATTAAATTCACAAGGGCTAATGAACTGTTACTTGTGCAAAGTCCTCCTGAAGTAACAGGAAACCTTTCAGTTTGGAGTTAGTGGTTTTGATTGTAAACTTGCCATGTAATAATTAACCTTCCCTTAGACTCTATTATTTTATATTTAAAAAGTAGGATATGAGTATTGTGATCATTCCAATAACTAATGAGGTAAAACTTCATTTTTGTAGAATCTACATATAACAGTTTTAGTATTCCTGTATCACAGTGAAAAATGAACATGGGCTCAGTGTACATACAATTCAATCTTAAACTAATTTACACATCATCAACCACATTTTTGTTCTTACCTTTATACTTGCCTAAACATCATCTCTATGTGCTATATGATATGATCAATAAAATAAATTCACACACTCACCAAGCACTTCCACCACGTCACTGTGGTGGCTTACGGTTGTCATACTGGGAGCTCTCTCAGCAGGATTTCTGACCTGACAGTACCTTTCATTAACAACATAGCATAATTATTTGACATTTTATGTTTATGACAATAATAAAAACTCTATTGTTTGACAATTCTGCGTGTTAATTACACATGTCTATCAATAATAACTGTTTAGGTCAGAAACAGGAGTAATAATTACAGTTGTGGAAAACTGTCTGGAACATAATCCTCAGTGTGGCCACTTATGTAATTATGTAGTGGATTAGTTATGCAAAGATATAGCTTGACAGCTGTGTATTAATATATTTGACTAGTTATGTAGTGATGCACCCATTGTTCATTCTATGACCTGTTTGGTTGCTCTCCAGTTTCATACAACACTGATTTTTCACATAATTTCCTGTTTTTTTTCATCTAAAATGTTATAAGTGAGGAATGTGTATATTATAAAATGACAATGAAACGTCACCAAAGCCATTGGTGTAATTTGTGTATTTAACAAATTGTTGAGGACAATTAATAATTGGATTGGTTGCACCGATTTAGTCGTAGATTCAGAAAGATGTGCTGGGATAGAGGAGTTTTGTTTTTTTTTGTCAAATCTTACAAACTATAGGTTTCTATAATTCTAGAGCATTTTAACAAAGCCAAATAATTTTAACTTGCCAAAGCTAAGACACAGTGCCCACAGGGCTCCTTTGAATACTTTCACCATTACTTGCTTATTGTTGTTGTTCTGTGCCATCAGGTTGGTCCTGACTCATGTTGACCCGATGAACAACAGACTAAAATGCAACCCAGCCATGACCAGCCTCACAATGGTTCTTTATGTCTGAGCCTATTGTGGGATTCACTGTGGCAATCCATCTTGGCAAGGGCCTTCGTCCTTTCTACTGCCTCTCCTTTACATTGGCATCAAAATGCTGTTAGATGCTGAATGCCTAGTGAATGGAAGCATCACATTGTCAGAGACAGTGCCTGAGGATGGCACTTTGAGAACTGCTTTCTCAAAGTGGAATAGACGGAGAGATGGCTGGAGTAAAGCTTGTGGGAGTAAAGCTTTCATGACCTTCATTTGCTCATGGGAACAACTCAAAATGAGAAGCAACACTGACAAATAGCAACTGATAATTCAAAATTGGAATGTATGAAGGGTTAATGTAGGAAAAGTGGAATTCTTCAAAAATGAAATAGAACAGATAAATATTATGCCATTAGCATTCAGTGCATCAAATTTGTTCTTGAGATGCTGTCGAAATTCAGGTATTAGTGAGTTGAAATGGACTGTTATCGGCCCTTTTGAATCAGTGAATCAGAGGTTCACTATGCCACGGATGACATAGACATAAGAAACCCATGTATCGATAGTCAAAAAGGACATTTCAAATTCTGTCTTGAAGTGTAATCCTGTCTGTTAACAGTTTAAATGCTATCTGCATTTAAGGTAAGCCATTCAAATTTATACAATAATGGCAAAAGCCAAAGATGAAGAACCTGAAGAATTCTACCAATATCTTCAGTCATATTTTAATCAAACCTATAATAAAGGTGCATGGATAATTATTGTGATTGGAATGCAAATGCTGAAAACTGAGGAAGGAACAGTAGTTGGGAAAAATGGCCATGGGGACAGAAATCAAGCTGGAGAGAGCAAGATAGCATTTTTCAAAACCAATGGTTTGCTCAAAAAAAATACCTTTGTTCAACACAAAAGGTGACTAAACACATGGGCTTCTCTAGATAGAATACATAGAAACAAACCACTTGCATGTGGGAAAAGATAATGGAGAGACCCAATAACAGCAGCTGAAACAATTCAGGGACTGACTGAACAAATCATCAATGACTCACACGTAAGTTCAGGGTGAAGCTGAAGAAAATGAAAACAAATCCATGCGAGCCAAAATACGACCTTGAGTGCATCCCACCTGATGGCTGAGAAGATCTCAAGAACAGATTCATGTGTTATACACCAATAACAGAAGACCCGGTGCGCTGTGGACAGAAACCAAGAACATCAGTCATGAAAAAAGCAGAAGGTCATTAAGGAAGGAGGAAAGAAAGATCAAAGTGGGTGTTGGAAGAGACTCTAAAACTTGCTCTTAATTGTAGACTAGTCAGCCAAATGGAAGAAATGATGACGTCAAAGAACTGGTCAGAAAATGTCAAAGAGCAGCTTGAGAAGACAAAGAAAATTAGTGTCATCATGTGCAGAATCCAAGAGTGAGAAAAAACAAAATGGTAGGACACACTCCGAATATCTTAAATGGAAGGAACTCAAGGAGAAAGTCATCTCAAGTGGCCATATTGAATGATTTTAAGGCAAAATATGGAATGATGCAAGTAACAACAAAAGAAGAGGGAAACATAGAGTTACCATACCAGAAAGAATTAGTCAACTTTCCCCCATTTCAAGAGGTTAGCCTGTGAGCAAGAACCACTAGTACTGAAGGAAGAAAGCCAAGCTGCACTGCAAGCATTCACCAAAAACAAGACCCCAGGAATTAATGGAATACCAATAGAAATATTTCAACAAACTGATGAAGCACTTTTTCTTCTATTCCAGGAAAATTGAAAGACAGCTTCTTGGCCAATTGACTGGAAGAGATTCATATTTGTATTAATTCCAAAGAAATTATCTAATTATTACAGTCTAATAGAATGTTCAAATTAGACAATATTATCATTAATATCACATGGGAGTAAAATTTGCTGAATACCATCCAACAACTGTTGCAGTGGTAAATGAGCAGGTAGCTGCCAGAGGTTCAAGCCAATTCAGAAGAGTGTGTGGAACAAGACATAAGCTTGCTGATATCAGATGGATCGTGGATCGTGGCTGAAATCAGAGAAGTCCAGAGACATGTTCACTTGTGCTTTATTGACTATGCCAAGACATTTCACTGTGTGGACTACAATGAACTGTAGAGAAGAATGAGAATTCCAGAACAAGTCATTGTGCTTTCGAGGAACTTGTACCTGGATCAGGAGGCATAGAGAAGCCTCTTTAAACCTCTTTAAACCACTGCATGTTTAAAATTAAGACAGGCATGAGTCAGCCTTCCTCACTCCTTACTTATTCATTCTGTGTGCTGAGCAAATAAGAGAAGCTTAATTATATGAAGAAGAATGTAGCATGAGGATTTGAATAGCCAATCTTGCTAACTAAAAGTAAGGAGGACTTGAAGCACTTGCTGATGCACATCAAGGATTTCTGCTGTCAGTATGGATTATAACTCAATATAAGTGGAAAGAGAATGCTTTGAAAATGATGACGATGTGCAATGTGCAAATGTGCTTGACACATTGGAAGGATGTATGGATTGTGATAAGAGATGTAAGAGCCCCCAATAAAAGTATTAAAAAAAAGAAGCAGAAGAAGAAGAAGACCCGGTCCTCACAACGTAACCAGTAGGTCCCATCATGATTGGTGGAGGAAAGATGGAAGTTGTGAGGATTTTGTCTGGCTTGGGTCCACCATCATTGCTCATGGGAGCAGCAGCCAAGAGATCAAAAGATGAGTTGCATTGGGTAAATTACCAAATGCTCAATGGTGTGTTGAAAAGCAGGGATGCTACTTTGAAGCGTAAGGTGCCCCTGACAGAAGCCCTGGCATTTTCAGTTGCTTCCTATGCATGTGCAAGTTGGACCTAGAACCAGGAAGAAAATGAAGAAGAATCGATGCCTTGCAAGTGTGGTGTTAGAGAAGAATATGGAAAGTACCACGGACTGCCGACAGGAACAAGGAATCAGCCTTGGAAGAAGTAAGGCCTGAGTGCTCCTTAGAGCCAAGGATGGAGACGTTTCGTTACATAATTTGTGCATATGGCCAGGAGAGACCAGTCCCTTGAACAGAATATTATGCTTGGTAAGGGAGAGAGGCAGCAATAAAGAGGAAGGCCCCCAACAAGATGGATTGACGCAGTGTCTGCTACAATGGACTCAAGCACAGGAACAATGTAAATGAAGCAATATTGTTCTGGGGTGCAAAGGGTCTTTGGGATTGGAACTAACTGGACTGCGGCTACCAACAAAATATCTATTTTGCCAATCATGTCTTTTTTCAGTGATTAGTCTTTCCTGATGACACATCCAAGTATCCGAGATGAAGTCTTGCCATCCTTGCATCTAAGGAGCATTCTGCCTGTACTTCTCCCAAGACCAATTTGCTCATTCTTTTTATAGTTCATGGTACTTTCAGTATTCTTTGTGGAACCATAATTCAAATGGATCATATATGTACATAGAAGATTCTATTCTGAATATAAATTCAGTTTTCTCTGAAATGCAAGTTTGTATGGCTTTTGCATGTGATCACATTTTCCATTCATAGCATCCTTATGTTACAAAGAAAATCAAAACTTGGCAAATAGGTAAATGCACAAGAGATTAGCAAATACAGGCAGAGCCAAGTAATGAAAAGTTAGTGTGTAAATGAATTTCCATTAGTTGTAAATGTGATTCATATAAAAAGTTGATTCCACATGAATTTTTATTACACTTAAAGTCTTTGAAGTGTGCAATAATTCTAGGTTCTAGAATCTTGTCACTTAACACAATAAATATGTATTCTATAATCAGAGACATGATTCAGATTTTATACATTCTTTAGTCTGGTATAGTGTATAACTTTTAATCAATGTGGTAACATTCAATGTAACAATTTTGAACTAAAGATTTCCATGGATTTATAGTTATGGGGCATATTTCTCCTGTTATGCTCTATAATTACCCTGACATAATATTCACATATTTTCATGCTAATGTTCCTTTGACTAAATTGTTGATATTTTCACTTAAGAAATTTTCATTTTTGTCTACTCAAATTCATTCATATGTAACAAATGAAAAGGAGAGCTTTTATATAAGCCTAAAGGTAAAATGTTAGAAATTTACTACCAGGATGAATTTACTTTTAAAACAATTAGAAATAGTTTCTTTGATATCTAGTTACATAAAATCAACTTTATACCATGACATAAAATAAAACACATCATAAAATTATAAATAAAGTGAAATATTAGATTATTCAGCTTGCCATTCTATGCTACTAATCATAACATCAATATGAATATTTTACAAGAAGAAAAAACTCCTAGATTTTTGGTTTCATACAAAAAAGTGCTGAGAGGAAAATGTATGATTTCCTTATTGAATTGAGTAATAGGAATCATTATTTTCCCTTAAAGTAGCAGAAAGAATTAATTTTGAACACAATGAAATTAAAAGCTTTTAGCTTGCCTGATCTGAACCAAGTAAGATGAATTTTTAATACAGTGAATTAATTAGGCACATAATGAGGAATAGGAGGCATAATACTTCTAATTCAGATAAATGGCAAAATACCTCAGTTCCTAAATGAAATAAATACCATCTATCATAGACACACCTTAATTCTGTTTATTGGAAGATATTAATGGCAACAGAACTAACAAAACTATGTTAGAGTAATTCTATTTGCTGGTTTGTTCATGGAATTACATTTCATTTTTACCTTCATCTGTAACTTTCTCTGGAGTTAATCTCAGAACATTATTCATTTCTGAGAGTGTTAATGTACCATAAAAGATGTGTATTATCATTAGACCTACTGTCTATGCCAGGTGTTACATGTTCTCTTTATCTGCCCTGAAGTTCATGTAACAGCTTATAAATCTTGATGACCACACAATGAGTTCACATGATCAGTTGCTTCTTTTAGAAGTCTCTGAACCACATGTTATAAAATTAATGTTTTATAAGTTTTCTTATAGAATACAATACTGATTGTCTAGTATTTTTCTCTTTATATTATCATTATAACTGTTAGAGATTACAATATTTTGACATTATATATAGTGTGATGGATTAGCTTTCAAGAACATACACTAGTTTTGACTTACACTTTTTTGTGTGTGTTCAGAACTCATCCTGATGTTTCTGTTCTGAAAACGAAGAGTAACTGGAATGGCTGCTGCTCTACGACAAGGTGAAGAGTTCGATTGGCTCAGCTGTTAAAGGCTCAGCTTCCAACCCAAAAGCTGGCAGTCGACCTCACCAGCCTCTCCATGTGTGAAAGCTGGGAAAGTCTGTTCCATGGAGCTTGCATCCCTGGGGTCCTCTATGGGAAAGTTCTACACTTTACTACAGTATCATGATGAGTCAGAAATTCATCAGAGCAATGGGTTTTGGGGTGACAAGGGTCATTATGGTACAACATGTATGCTTCATACTTTTTTTCTAGTTATAACTGGAGTGCATTTTAATTTTAGCAGATTACTTATTACCAAAAGGCTCACTCTAAAGAAAAGAAAATAATTGGTTTTCTATATTAATTATTTTAATATTTTATGATTAATCATTAAGCATTTTATTCAGAATCCAGCTTAGTAGTGAAATATCTACAATGCAATATGCTAGAGACTATTATTGTTTAAGATAGATAGGCGGAAAGGAGAAATGAACATAAATTAATCATAGTACACTTTCCTAAATGTCTGCCCTTATTAAATTTGACTTTTGTGGTAAAAATTATCTTCTAATTGTACATGCAATACCTTGGAAACAAGTATTTAACCTCTCTGTGCTTCAGGTATAAGATTATAAAAGATAAGGTTATTATCTAATCAGGTCAGAAGTGAACTGTTAATTAATCCAAATTTACGGTGTCGTGAACAAGTTTGTAATTTGTAAGAAAAGGTTTGTACCATTCCAGCTTTGTCTTTGTTTTATGCTCTGTCTCCCACAGCACTATTGACTTTTTTGCTGGTTCTAACATTCATTGCAAAAGTGATGAGAGCATGTTAAACCTACCTTACAAGACGCGGAACTTCATTGCAAGATGCTGAATTACATACCACCTATGAACATAAGTGACTCCATTTTGTGAGAGATAACAGCCCAGTAAGAACTGCTGAATCACCGCAGACTCACTGAAAAGAAGTAAACCACCTACCAGGGCTGCACCTAGAAGCTCCCCGGACACATCTGGGGAACCCTGATAAGACCTTGGCGGGCGCCAGAATGACGTCAAAGAGCCAGCAAGACCGTCTCTAAAGGCCGGGGTAGACACTGAACTCAGAGATCTAGGAACCCAGGAGGAGACCCCAGCTCCCGCGCTCTCCAACTCCATCAGGTGAGGACACCGATGACGGCAAAGCCTAATGGGACTGAGGGCCAGTAACTGACAGGATGCTGAATTCATCTTGTGTCGCCCTTATAGCTGATGACTGAAGTTAACTTTAAAATTACTAGAATATTTGATGTGTGTCTGAAGTGAATAAGCCGAGCATTCGAAAATGTCAAAAAGCGCTAAGTAATTATTGATCGCGCCACTCGTGACAAAGGTCATACAGAACTCACAAAGTTCGGGATTATGGAGGTTTATTAGGGAAGTGAACAGTTTACAAATTAGGGGCAAAATGCTGCGGATCCCATTTCTCAATCAGAACTGTTTCTTGTCCTCCCTGCTCACAATCAGGCCTCTCAGCCTCTGGGCCTGCCCTCCACCCTGTTCCAGCACGTTTAAAGCCTCTTTCACAGTGGTCACCAAACGCTCCTGGCGTCCACCCTCCAATGTGAGCCTCAACCTGAGGTCATCAGGTCCAACTCCATGAGCAAAGAACTCCCATTCCCCCGTGAAGTACCCAGGGGCACCCCACTCCAGAGACCAGTTGTAATAGTATGATAAAGAAATAGAGCTTCATAACTCCAGCCATAGCCATGAAGCAATTGGAAAAAAAAAATTATTGGGAGTGTGGCCTTCTCCTATCCAAGCAGAATATGTGGGAGACTTGTTTCTTCTTGCTGGAACGGATCCTGCATCTGTCACATCAAACTCCAGTTCTTTGGACTTGACCGAACAGCCTATTATGTTGCCTGCTGACCTTGGATTCATTCGACCCTGCAACCATGAACCTGATCTGCTAACCTTGGATTCACCTGCCCCGGGCTATTTCCTGGTTCATCAGCCATGGAAGCTCCATGAATAACCTTCCAGCTTAACTTCTTACCTTCTTAATCCCTTCTACAACTGTGCGATCCACTTTCTTGATATCTTCTTTTTTTCTAAGTATATATAAATGTGTGTATATATATACTTAGTGACAGTTATCTATAAATGTCAATTGTTTTGATTCTCTAGAGAGCGCAGCCTAACTGGTGACTCCTCCAGCTTCTCTTCTAGTGTCAAAGCAGCCCTGGATCAAGGATGTCCAATGCACAGGTTCTCCGGATCCAAAGGATGTGGTCCTCGCTGGTCGCTTCTCTCTTGCTGGTGGTGAGATTCTGCTTGTAGAAGGACTCACTTTATATCCTGCAGGATTGCAATCACCCGTAGCTGAATTTTAAATATAAGTATCTTTTCCCATTTTTTTTACCCAGAATCATCAGTAAACTAAAGTTTGTTTGGCAGGATTGAAAAAGACTATAACCAGACGAGCCATATGAAATATTTCACTAATTTGCATTTCCAAAGTAAATTTTACTCACTTTCTCTGATACTACGTCATTGAAATTTCATTAGAAAACTTTATTCATTCAAACTATTAAGTACATTTTTATTAAGTACAAGTTCTCAGATGGATGAATGCCTAGACACAGTGCTCAATAAGATAAAGATCCTATTCTAGTGGAGATTATTTTACTTCTTGTTTAAGTTGCATAAAATTTATAAAATATATAATATTGATAAATAGGAATATAATCAAATTTATTTAATAAGGAATATTAAGGGAAGCTACAGGTTAATCTAAGAAAATAAAGTACATGTTTGGTCCTTATTACTCATATCTCAGATTTTTGCATAAATAAATTATATAAATAAAAACATTAAAATTACATTCTTCATTGTGATGGACTGATTTTAGATCAACTAACATTTGTGTGAAAGTAAGGGTGGAATCCAACATATCAATCAGGTCTCAGCTTGGTAATGCTTCCTTGGGGGTAGGACCTTTTTATTTTTTAATAAAAGAGACACTGAGAACTCTCTTTGTCTCGTGCTTCACCTTCCTGATTAATGAGGTGCCCTGCCTCATATCTGGGGCTGGTGGCCCTTGCAACTCGATGAGGCTGGTAGCTGCTGGCATCCTTATATCCACCCATTCTGTACTCATTGGCTGTGATCCCCTGGCTTCTCAGTTCACTCTCCTGCTTCGCTATACCACACCAATGTCTATGTAATAGACGCTCCAGAAAAAGAGGAATCTGAGAATCTCTGGCTAGCATCAGAACCATGGACCTAGAATTGGACTGGATTAGGGTATAAAATTATTTCTTGATATAAAGTTATTTTTTATACTGATATCAGTGGCACTGGTTTGGTTTCTCTACAAAACTCGGCTTCACAAGTCTATCAAGTGAAATCTGCTAAATATTAACCCAGGACATGTGGCAGCCTCAAGTGACAAGGACAGAACACCGCCCTGCAATAATCCCCGTGGAGCACTTGTACGAAGCCTGTGCTTATTACGCACAGACTGCAGCAACAGGAACAAAAGGAGCGGGGAAGGAAGAAAGCAGTCACTGAATGAAGGATGGGGTGAAGGGGACAGAAGAATGTTTAACAACTGGAAAAAGGAAACCCTCCAACTGAAAGGTGATAACTCAAGGTCAATATTAAAGAGGAAAAAAGCTCACCCCTCTAGGGTGTATGGACTGTTTAAGATAGTAGATTGAAAAGTTGGATCATTGAATTAAACCCTTTGGAATGAAAGACTGGTCACAGACTTGGCTTTGGGCCCACATGAAGCATGACTTTGACACCCACATAATGCACGGAACAAGTTTGAGTGAAACGCTGAATAGCCTCCGAGAAGGGACTAGAAAACTCAACACAGATGATTTAACAGTAACACATAATGCTGAAATAAAGTTGAATAATATATTTAAATTTATCATGGAGAATAAAGAAAAACAAATACAATAGTACTAGGTGTGTGTGTGTTTAATCAGTAAAATATAACTTCAAAAAGAAAAGGGACTTTTACAGGGTGGAGTCAAAGTGAGAGAACTCAGAGAAGGCTGTACACATGAGAATTTTTTTGATCATATGACAGTTTTAATAGATAAAGACAAATCATTAAACGAACTTCGTCACTCATTTATAATCAATACTTTCAGCAACATAATAATAAAAGGGTCCTTTCATGATCTGACAGAGAGTCTCGGTGTTAAAACACCAGTCAACAATGTACTCAAAAGTGAAAGACCCAGAACAAAAATCCTATCAATGTGAATGATGGGGAGTGCGGAATGGAGACCCAAAGCCCATCTGTAGACAGATGGACATCCCCTTACAGAAGGGTCACAAGGAAGAGATGAGCCAGTCAGGGTACAGTATAACACCAATGAAACAAGCAACTTTCCTCTAGTTCTTTAATGCTTCCTCCCTCCCTCTATCATGACCCCAGTTCTGCCTTACAAATCCAGCTAGACCAGAGCATGCGGGTACAGATAAGAGCTGGAAACACAGGGGATCCAGGACCAATAATAAGAGTAGCTATACCAGGAGGGGAAGGGGAAGGTGGGGGAGAAAGAGGGAACCGTTCACAATGATTTACATATAACCCCCTCTTAGGGGGATGGAAAACAGAAAAGTGGATGAAGGAAAGCATCTGTCAAGTAGTGTAAAACATAAAAAAATAATAATAATTCATAAATTATCAAGGGTTCATGAAGGAAGGAGGATGCGGGAGGGAGGAAAAAAATGAGCTGATACCAAAGGCTCAAGTAGAAAGAAAATGTTTTGAAAATGATGATGGCAAATGCACAAATGTGCTTGATACAACGGATGGATGGATGGATTGTGATAAGAGCTGTACGAGACCCCAGTAAAATGATAGAAGGAGGAGGAGAAGGAGAGAAGAAGAAGGAGGAGGAGGAGGAGGAGGAAGAGGAGGAGGAGGAGGCGGAGGAGGCAGTGGAATATTGAATACCTTTTCTTCTGTGTTTGGGTACGAGGCAGGAATGTCCACTCGTATCACTTAAATTCAACATTAAGGGTTTCTAACAGTGCAATGAGTCACAAAAATACATGGCAGGAATACAGATTTTTAAAAATAAACTTCTATTCGCCAATGGCATGATTATCTAAGCAGAAAATATTTAAAAATTTATAAAATAATTATTAGAAGGGATTAAGTGGAGAGCAAATGTTTTGAGAATGATAAGCGCAATGAATGTACAAATGTGCTTTACACAATTGATGTATGTGTGGATTGTGATAAGGGTTGTATGAGCCCCCAATAAAATGATTTTATATATATATATAAATTGGTACATTATAAGATCAATATACAAAAATCAACTGTATTCCTATATATTTGTAATAAATGGAGCAAAATTAAATACCGGTTCCATTTATCAAATTCAAACGCATTGCCATCAAATCAATTCCAACTCTTCGGTACACCCTACAGTAGATTGGACCTTCCCTATCGATTTTTGGGACTGCAATTATGTACAGGAGTAGAAAACAGAACAGCTGGCAGTTTCCAGCAGCTAACCCCATGGTTGCAGCCCCAAACACCAGCCCATACCACCAGGGCTCCATTTAGAATAATGCTACTTTAATATAATGTAAACAGATATATGAGCACTTCTTGATATAGGAGTATTTCTTGAAAAATACTTTACACTATAAATATATTCTAGTCAGAAAATCAAAATGAAAAGAAAAGAATTTACAGAAGGATTTTCAGTGAACAATTCACATTGCTACTTTTATAACTAAGACATAAACCTCTAAATTTAGAATGTAATAGATAAATTTTAATATAAATTTAGTGTATTTGTAAAACCAATAAAGGGGAGATGAGAAATCATAGAAAAATATTTAACAGTTTTTGATAATTATAGAAGTAGCATTGTCATTTTCATTGTGCAATTGTTTTATGTAATAAAGCCAGACAATTATTTTGGATTATTTGAACTCTACCACCCTCACTCTTGTTGGGAAATGAGATTTTCAGTATAGAAGAAAGGAGAATCAGAAGTAATGTTTTAGTGGTTGAGTAAAATATTATTATTTTAAAATTTTAATTAAAACATCAACCTGAACTGAAGGTATAGATGTATTTAATATGTGTAACTGTGCCTTCATGTGCTTTTGCTTTATGTATTTGTCCACCAGCAGATGGATAAAAACCAAATTAAACTAGAGACTTTGACAATGGGCATCCCTCGTGCCCTGATTTCAAACATAATTAACCATAAAGTAAATCAGAGTTCTAGGGAAAGAAAATTAATTCAAGTTAGTAGCAGAAATTATATAAATGACTCTAAAAATTATAGTTATATCACATAGCAAAGAAGTTTTCAAATATTATGAGAATTGTGTCGAAAGTCACTGGGGTAAAGTTGAGGATAATTGGCTAAAGATTAGAACTAGCTTAAATTAGGATAATGACACAAAGGATTAAAGCTCATTTGATAGGTTCAAATAATACTCAAAACAAAATAAATGATAAGTTTAAGTAATACTCAAAACAATATAAAGCATTTTACTAGTAATTGAGGCGTTAGAAAATAGAAAAATTGAGGCAAAACTTAGGTTCTTATGATGAGATAAAATGAGAACTTGTGCAGAGAACATATTAAATGCATCGGGTTTTTGTGGATGGATCACATGGACAATGTGGGTGAGCATTGCATCACCAAAAGACCCTACACAACATGGCCCTCACCGACCTCTTTGACTATATCTCTTTCACCTTTCTTCTTTCCTTGGCTTCTTCTGACCATCACAGCCATGTTTCTGCTCTTTGAATGCTGTTGTTCGCCTTCGATTCCAACTGACAGCAAACCTATAGAGCAGAGTTGAACTTCCCTACAGTTTCCCAGCTGAAATTGCCCTAGAAGAGGATCTTCCAGCCTTTTCTCCCCCAGAGCAACCAGTGGGCTCCAGCCCCTGACCGTTGCCTTAGCAGGAGAGCACGTAGTCTAACACTACCGAGTCTCCCGTTGACTTGTGTCCCTCAAGTCATTCGTCTGTCCAGGACCCTGCATTGTTTACTTCCTCAGAGTAGAATACTATAACTCATTACTGTCTTTTTGTTTTTATTGTCAATCATAAGCTACCAGTTTCATAGAGAAGCTTTCTGTGAGCAAACTACACAGTATTACTCCCATTCCTATTTAAATGTATGACCATATTTTATTTTCTTGCTCATCAATGTATTTGTGTATTATCTTTCTGTATATTCTACTACACTCTCCATAAAGCGTAGGCTATGATATGGCAAATACTTTCTAGTTTGCTCTTGAGAATTTTCTCAAGAGTAAATGTAGTTAGATTTACCTGTAAATAATTATTTATTTTTAATAAAAGAATATCCTGCACAGAAAATCAAGATATGAGACAGAATGTAAAAGACAAGTAGGGTATAAAGGCAAGGATAACTTGATCTTCAAAATTGAGAAGCTATTAAATGAATGATTTCCTGGTAAAATCCTTTGCTTCTCTATAGATCTGGATTTAATTCCCAGCCAATGCTTTACAAACACTGATACCATCATCTATCAGACAAGTTTATAAGTTTTCAGTATGTCAAATAGGTTTCACTGGATTTTGCATTCTGGGTTTAATATAAATGAAAATTCCATGAGGCCCAACTCAAGAATGACTAGAAATAGCAGGTGGGTAATATAGGGGGAAGTTCTCCCTGAAAAAAATGGGCTTGTTGTTTGCTAATAACAAGATAGGAGACCAATTTGATTCTGCTGTTAGTTTCAATCAAATAAATTCTCATTTGTGACAACCTTACGTGTTCAGAGCTTTTTGAAGTCTCCTTCAGGTTTCTAAGGCCATAGTCTTTCAGAAGCAGCTCCCTAGTCCCACTTTCTGAGCATCCTCCTGAAGGGTCCAACCACCGTTTGTTTGGCTAGTAGTCAAGCGAGTCTTAGAAGCCACAAAGTAGCCTTTAGTTGATGACAATTTTTAACAATGACTCAAAAGCTTAATTTAAATGTTTTGACTCATAACTTTGAGATCACTATGCAATCATGCTTCCTAGGTTCTGATTTGAAAACAAGTAGCTGAGGTGTTGAGAGGATTTACTTCATTCCCTGCAGTAGAATTGAACACATTCTTAACTAATTTTGTAGTTGATGTTTTGTGAATTGACTTCCTTATTCACCATGTCTGATTTGTACTATTTTAGATAAAACTGAAATGCAATTATGAGGGCATATATAAATGCAATATGGATGCTCAGATGTCAATGTAAATCTAACATAGCTTTCTAAGAAGATATTTGTTTCCTTAAGTATCATGTATTTTATATAAATTGAACAAGAAGCATGCTCAAACACTTCTTTGTATTAAAATAACCAGTTTGACTATTACCATAACATTCTAATCTTGATGAATACAAGCCATGAACTTTCATTGCTTTGTTGGAAATTGTGACATATTTGGATTCAGAATAAATTTTCAGTACCAAAAAGGGTCTGCAAAGTTCATTAGAGAAATCTGGCTCATACTTTGTGATTATTGAAATTCATAATTATAAACTGGCTCGTAGATAATTTGTAGAAATCAGTTTAAATAAATGTTTTTGTTATGTTTTAATTTGACTACATTAGCATCATATTACTAACATAGCTTACATAAGTCTCCACAAAATCTCAAGTATCTGTTTGGAAGTTAGATGGTTACATTTGTTTCATAAAGGCTACCAGCATGAAACAGATGGCACAGTCAAATTAGGGCACTTCTGGGAGTATTTAATAAAGAAAATATTTATAAAAGTGTGAGCAGAATAAAAACAAATCAGGAAAAGTATTATGGTCTATGGAGAAACTAATAGCTATAAAGTCATTACCACTCTCCAAAATCGGGAAGAAAAAGATACCCAGAGAAACTGTCAGGGAGAAAAGTAGTGCTCTTCACTTATAGAACCCAGACCCACACAGGAAGCCCCTCCGGGAAGGACCCACACAAATAGCCCCTGCAGTCCTTCTTCTGGCCCTGGTCATCTCGGGCCAGAGTGCTCATCGAAGGAACCACACCAGAAGGCAGAAAATTATGAGCCCTTTTATTTATGGTCGATTGATCCTGGCAAAGCATGCCAAGAAAATGTAGTAGAGAGAAGATAGAGATGAAATAATTAGAATTTTTTGCATTAATAAATCATTTCACTGGGGGATCTTACAGCTTTTATAATGATCCATACATCAATTCTATCAAACACATTTGTATATATGTTGCCTTCATCATTTTCAAAAGATTTTCTTTCTGTGAGCCCTTGATATCAACTTCTCTTTTCCCCCTTTCCTCCCCTACCCTCCCACTCTCGTGGATCCCAGATATATTATAAATTATTATTATTTTCATATCTTACACTGTCTACTATCTCCCTTTGCCCACATTTCTGTTGTTCATCCCCCTAATGGGGTGGGGCTTATATATCGATCATTATAGTAGGTTTCCCATTTCTCCCCCTTCTCCTCCCACCTTCCCCCCACCCTCATAGCATTGCTACTCCCATTACTGTTCCTGAGGGTTTTATCTGACCTGGATTCCATGTGCTGAGAGCTCTTATCTGTACCAGTGTACCTTCTCTGGGCTAGCTGGATTTGTAAGGTAGAACTGCACTCATGATAGTGAAGGAGGCGGAAGCATTAAAGAACTAGAGGAATGTTGTGCTTTCTTTCCATAGGTGCTATGCTGCACCCTGGCTGACTCATTCCTTCCTTGTGACCCTTATATATAAAAAGTTAAAGTTGATCACCTAGATCACACCATACATGAAAATTAATTCAAAATGAACTATGAGCCTAAATGTAAGGTTTTAAAGTATAAAATTCTTAGGTGATAGCAAAGGATTCAACTTTAATAACCTAGCATTAGTTAAAGGTTTCTTAATTTCTCATCCAAACGCAATTGAGAAAAGTCTAATAGGTGAATTCCATCAAAATTGAAAAGCTTTGTGTTTCCAAGGACATCATTTAAAAAATGAAAAGGCAACAATTGAAATATTTTCATATCTCACAAGGATTCGGTATCCAGAATGAAGACAAGTCAAAATAGCTCTACAAAGTCATCCAAACATTTATTAGACAAAAAGATTAAAATGCAAAGCTAGTGTTTCTTATCGACTTATCACATAGGTCAATACACTTCTGAAGCCCATGTTTCCCTCTCTAAATAAACCTTATCTCCTCCGTTTACACCACTTCAGAGGGGTAGTGTGGTGTCCTTGAGAGAGTAAAGTCTTACAATTTTTAAATGTTCTTTGGGTGAGAACAAAAAACAGTCGTTAGAGGAAAGATCAGTGTTGCGGGCTGGATGGAGTAAGATTTTCCAACAATATCTTCATAAAACAGAAGTTCTTGCTACTCTTTCAGAATGAAGTGTATTGTCATGATGAAACACACATTCCCCAGTGTAGCTTTTCTGACCTTTGTTTCATCAGTGCCATTTTGAATTTTATTAGAATGTCTCCCTAATAAGGCCCTACTGCCCTGTGTCCTTTGAGAAAATTGGTTAGGATTACCCATTTGGTAACCGGATTGGCTGAGTGGATCCTTCAAGATCCTCTTGTTTCGATTAGCATTTTTTTAGTTTGTACCCAAATAATACTAAGACAAGTTTAACACAGAAAGAGCATTTCTGAAGCTAAGTGAGGAATGTAGAGAAAGATTTCAACATGTTTTATTTGGAATACGCCGATGCATTTATGAAGTGGAACGCAAGAAGTAATGCTTGTTGGCTTACTCTCCTGTAAGCTGAGAGAGAAAGAGGAGACTCGCAACTTTTAAAAGCGTATACTTGAGCGAGTTCATGGAAAGTCGGTCTAACATAAGCCAGGTAAGTCCTTTCACTATGATATTCATCACTCTATAAATATTACAAGGTTGACCAACTAAAAATAATATAGCCTCACAAATTACTTTCTAACAAAATTAAAAATTTTAAACATAAAATATTAAAATGCCAAAGTCAATATGCTTAATAAGCATAGTGGTTCACAGAGATTGAAATATTTATAAATGTTTTCCAATTGAAGTATAAAAAATGCTTAGTGTGATAGTACAGTGGAGAAGAATAAAACTTCTTGTAATTGTTAGCTGTAAGAAAGCTATAGTGAGATATTATTATAGTGGGCTAAGGAAAGGGAATACTGTAGCTGAGTCATCACCCAATGCAATATACAAAAGAATATTGTATCTCAGGCACAAGGGAATTGTGTCTGGATCATCTTTAATGGAACTGTCATTCAAAAACCATTAATAATCAATAATGGTGCTTCCTTGGGGCATAGCATAAGTCCAACTTTTGGAGCTCATTATCTGGCACTATACCAGACAATGTTCCACCGCGATTCATGAAGCTGTCATTATCCAGTTATTTTTTATAAGCATATAGCCAAGTCTTTCTTCTGCGTTTGTCTTGTCTGAAAGCTCTGTTGAAAACTGAACTATGAAGGACCCTGATGGTACTTGAAGTACTGGTGTCATAGCTTCTAGATCCCAGAAAAACACAATTCGCTACAATCTGTCAAAGTGATATAGGGGCTGTGAGATATGTGGTGGTAATATCACATAATAGTTAATAATCACAATGAAGGGGGGTAGTAGGAAAATATACTCAATGTAAAAATGGCATTCCAATAACATAAACCTTCTTATCTGACTTAACAAGGAGGAAGCAAATTATTATTGGTATCAATAACCTCAGCCTGAATCCCATGGAATCAGACATGCCTCTTTCTATTTTTTTTTCACTTATGACACCCGCCATCTGCTCCCATAATGCTTTTCTTCTGGGTTTGATAATTTGATGTAATAGCCACAGAGTTGCATATAATTCTCATGCTTATGTGGCTTATTAGGGGGATACGAGGCTACAATTCAAGATCAGAAATGTTTCAGGGTCTAATTCTTTGATCCTGATGGCCTCCCTCAGCCATGCGCACAGGCAGGGCCCACTGTGGTCTTTGTAACCTCAGGCTTCCAGGGCCTCTTATGCCCATCCAACCTCTGGCCTGCTCAGAGAAATGCCACAAAGTTTTTTTTAGCTGCAACAAAACTGCTTAGAGACACCCCATCCAACAGGTAAGTCTTGGCCTGAAGGCATTTAGCTCTCTCACTCTGTGTATCTGTGAACCTCGTTCTTCCAAAGCCCCAGAGGCGCCTTACTCTGCTAGCAAGCCTCTGGCCTGAAAAAGCTCTGTCTCTTCATTGCACACCCCCATCTCCTGACACTCTCATGATTTTGCTGCCTCGGCTGCCACATTCCCATGACACTACTTCTGGTCATCTGTAGACCTATCTAGTGTGATAGCTTTGTCTCTTGGGACAAGGGAAATCCCAACCCAGGGTTCTTGCTTCCAAACCCACCCTGTTCCCGTCTCTTGTTTGTGATAATTTTCATGTTCCTGTGTTCCCTCTCCTAGGACAGCTTATGTTAAGCCTGTCAAGTGGGAGCCTGTTTAAGGGTTCAGTATACCTTTTTGAATATTACTCCAGTTCCAGAGCAATGTCATGAACTTAGTTTGCTTGTTTAGCAATTTATTGATGCCTTAGGGTGCCACAAGTATATTAGGTTCAATTTTGCCTAGTCATTTGTGGAAGTTATGAGACGGTGAAGAAAAAAATCCACATAAAAGCCACCCGTTGCATCACTCATTTCAGAAGTTCCTGTGCACGGGCCCTCGATGGGCGTGCAACCCTGGACCTTTCATCTAATGCACCTCTGGGTGGGCTTGACCCCAACATGGGGTTTTTCTTTCTTTCTTTTTCAGTTAATCACTGAGTGCTGAACCATTTTTGCCACCTTGGGTCTGGAAAGCCTAACAAGGCATAAGTAAAACCAAACCAAAGTTCAAAACTGCTGGGATGTGGTCAGTAATCTTGCCCTTCTTGTCTTCATTCCTTCTGTGGTGTATGGTAATCCTGGACTCTATGCCTTTGGCTATGAACTGATTTTGAAGGAAAGTGTCTGTTACAGGATTAGGGTGGGTTAACACCTGACCTTAGTAGAAGGTGTGAACCAACCAAGCCACAACCTTTGCTGTCTTAAGGGTATGGTCAGCTAAAAAAACAAACTGCATCTACATCAAACCCATTTCTCAGTATACAAGAGGCACCTGGGACACTGAGAGAATTCACAGGATCATTTGGAAGAGCACGCCCAAGATCTGCTTGAAGTAGCAGAGGCCACTAAGACAGATGCGCCAGAGAACGGCACAGAGACTCAGAAGACCTTTGCCAAACTATGGAATTCTTGTTCCATATGTAGCCCAAGACTATGGAACTATGGGAAGGAGTGATAGAGGGGCTGGCATCATGGCCCATGGAGGCAAAGGCCAAGGGACCAAGTAGCTGAGAGACCGAAGCTGAGGAGAAACTGGTTGAGGAGGTTGAGGAGGGTTATTTGTGTGGACCAGTGACTACATTCTTACTCTTAGCTGATCCTGACTTGGGGTAACCTATTAACTTTCCTAATAAGCCCCCTTAAATGTGAATCTTGTCTATGAGTTCTGTGTGGTCCTGGACACGCAGTATTTAGTGCGTGCTGTGGAAAGGATGGTTGGTGTCAGAAAAGGGAACTTGGAGACGTGTATGACCACTTCCGAATGGCCTTTGGGAAGTCAGAAGGCCTGAGATGACCCTCCTGCTATGTGCGGCATTCACCCCCATTTCCATCCCCGACAGGCACATGCACTCACCAAAAAAAAAAAAAAAAAAAGAGTAGAAAACTTAGCAAGGAGCAAAAGTAAAGTTTTCTCTTTCTAACCCTGTTAAGTATTCCAAAACCTATTGATATCTGAGGAAATTACTAGATCATTCCACTTCTGATGATAGATAAAAACATTATTCAGATGCAAATGTCAGTAGATTTAATAGCAGTAAAACAAACCTGTGGTCCTGAAACAAGTCCACAATTAGAAGCTCTTCATAATTATCTTGAGAGTTGGACATCAAATCCTAATATTTGAAGTTGAGTCTATATAGTAATAGAACATAAAGAAAAATCTATGCACTTAGAATTTGAGATATCTGGGGTGTAATAACCCTAAAAAACATTTATAAATCCATATGTGGGAGTTATATAATCATTTGTCAATTTGAGGATTAAGAATATAGGGGTGGAGTCTGGCCTGACAATCAGATCATAGCCAATGAGGTCTCTGTGTGGGCATGCCTTCTCCTGAGAACTCCGGGAAATCCTGTATTTCTTCCTTGGAGGTGGGAGATACTTCTCTCTCTCGGCTTCCTCCCTGGAAAACATTGCAGCTGACAAGACACATGGAACTACCTAGTGCTCTGAGCTAGTGAAGCCACATGGACCTACCCTGATGCAACCAAACCTCTGAAGCCAGAGAAGCTGTGTACAGCCCCCTGCCAGTCCTGAGATGCTTACAGCGCCACTGGACCCAAAGACTTTCTACCCACTGGCCTGTGATCATCCTGAATTCTGCATCCTTGCATGTGCTTGGTGAAGAGGACTTTATATATCGGACATATGGGCGACTATCAGACTTAAAGGCTTGGACGGGACTGGGTTAGGATGCTTTCTTAATATACGAACTATCCTTTACATAAAGCTCTCTCATACACATATGCGCTTCTATGGATTTGTTTCTCTAGTCTACCCTGACTAACATTCCATGTTATTCTTTACTTTTAAAGATAGGTTCCAAATGTGTCACAGATTGCTGTATAATAATCAACTTGCAAAATCCAGCATTATTATTAATTACTTCAAGCTTCACAGAAAAAAAAAACAATGAAAAAATATAGCTACTTTTTATAGAGGAAATCTAAATCAATATAAAGAACATTTTCTAAATTTTATTTTGGGAATTGTAGCAACATATTAATTTCCTCTGTGGTCTAATTTATTTGATATTTGGAGTGTTATGGTTTTTGTTTTGTTTTACATATTTTACCTTATAGTAGGCAGTTTATAGTCATTCACTCTAATTGAATTTCAATCCACAAAGTATTTTATGAGATTCTTTTAAAATGCTATCCAAATTGTGTTATCTTTAATTTTACTTTTCCTTTATTATTTGATCTGATCTACAATCTACTCAGAAAATATGGTTTACATAAATGTTTAATTAATATTGTTTTTCTAAAAGCATTCTAGTGCTAATTCTGTAATGAATTATAGGAATTACACTAGATCAAATGATCTATAATCAAATATACCTATTCCTCACTTATCAGAAGGGTTAAGTTCCAAAGATCAGATTTTTTGGGGGAAAATCTGTGTTATGAGAAACTTCAGAAACCTAATAACCTTCTGGCTCCAAGAATCATTTCAGAGGTAGCATGTAGTCAGGCTGCAACCACTGTCCATATCTTGTTTCTTTCATTGATTGACTTGCATATTTTGCACTGGTCATTTGACTTGTATTGTTTCCAGGCAAACAAAGAGATAGTTGAAGGAGAATTTGCAACCAGAAGGGAACTTTCCTTATCAATGTACACAGAATTCTTGTTCTACATGGAAATGCACATACCTAAGACCACGACTGATTTGTGCAGGAACACTCAGGTGATGGTTAGCTTCTACATCAACCTGGCTAGACCAGGATTTTCAGTGGCTTGGCAGTTAGGGCCTTGTAATCTCTCCTGATGTGACCTAATACCAGGTGATCAACTGGGAACTGCTATTAGCACAGAAGCAATTTTAAGAAGATTAAGGTGGAATGATGGAAGGGAAGTTTCCTTAGTTCTGTGGCTTACTCCTATATAAGTAGACACTGTGGAGAGCTTCTCACTTCTTACTCAGCTGGATCCTGCATCTGCTCACAGACCTTTGGCTCTTTGGACTTGATCCAACGGCTCACCAAATGGTTTTCCAATCCTGAGAGCCTTCTGAGCCTGGCACTTGACTTGCTAACTTTAGATTCATCCATCTCTGCATCCACGAGACCTGAGCTTTCTGCTTTATCTTCTTGTTTTGTCTTCCTGCTTCTTGATTCATCTGCTCTGGCAGCCCTGGGAGTCAGGAAATGCCTCTAGCTTAACGTTTGACCCATGGACATGAACTGAATGGAACTTAACTGCTTCTACAACTATGTCAGCTACTTTCTTGTTACTTCTCTAGAGTATCCAACCTAATGCATGCCAAGTGTGCAAACAATATATCTCTGAGTCTGTGTTCTTCTGTTGCTTTCTCTCAGAAGTTACAGCTTCTGCTTAGAAGGGAGAAAAGCCTGTGGGTCCAAACAGGATTTAAGGATTCTATGGAGTATTCAAATTGAGCCAGAGCCTCTGATGTACAGCTCTCTCTCTCTCTCGCTCTCTCTCTCTCTCTATCTCTCTCTATCTCTCTCTCTCAACTTTGTTCACATTTGACACTGAGGAAAGAGCAGCCCAGATTAGGAGGAGAAATAGGAAGGAAGGGTTCAGGAGGCATTTGGGATTCAGGAAGAAGACACTCTTATTAAAAACACATAGGCCTTTCCTTGACTTTAAGATGATAAAGGGATATTTTTTCTACTATCTTCTATATGTGAAATATCAGATGGCACATCAGTTGATAAGTGAATGTAGAAACTTCACACAACATAAATATTTATATTTATAGATTTAATTTCACTTATATTGACTGAGCACTTTAGTTGCTTAATTAGGACTATTGCATCCATAAAGTCTACCTTCCCATTTCTCAAAACCTCCAATTCAGTAACTGTTGTTAGCCTATAGAAATGCATTCAATAGAATGATGTTTCATTATTTTTGAACTGATACAATGAATGATGATATTTAAGGCAATTAATGGCTGCATTAATTCATAAGTAACAATTTTTAAGTCTTAGTGATTTTTATTACCAACTTGAGCTACTTTGAAGTCTAGTAATAATTTAGATACAAAAGTAATATAACAAAAGTGACTGAGTCATGTTCTCTTGATTATTATTCCAACATTTCCATTTCTAACTCAGAATTTTCTATAAAGGTCTATAAATCTTTTTCATTTGCTTATAAAAACTTACATCACTTCACCTAAGACTACAATTGATTATAAGATATTTTGTTGCCATGTGTTCTGTGTAGTTAGATATGTATTGAATGTATTGTAACCACAATGATTGGTTTGTTAGTCTGGGTAGACTAGAGAAACAAATCCATAGTAACTCCCAAGTGTGTAAGAGAAACTTTTATATAAAGGGTAATTGTACATTAAGAAAGCATCCCAATCCAGTCCAATCCAAGCCCATAATTCCAATATTAGCCCATATGCCCGATACTAATCTACAAAGCCCTCTTCAGAGACTCAAAACTCATGTAATGATGCCGAATGCAGGATAATCACAGGCTATTGGGTAGAAAGTCTTTGGATCCAGTGGCATCGTAAGCATCTCAGCACAGGCAGGGGTCTCCATGTGGCTCCTCCACTTCTCAGGGCTGCATCAGGGTAGGTCTCTGTGGCTTCTCCTCAGGGTTGTCTCAAAGGAAGTGAGTAGAGAGAGAGGTGTGCCTCCTGGATTCAAGGAGGAAATACAGGAGTTCACAGAATTCTCAGGAGAAAGCCATGCCCATACAGAGGCCTCATTGCCTATGATCCAATTGACAGAGTAGACTCCATCCCTTCACTCCTAATCCTCTCAAATTGACACCAGATTATGTTACTACCACAATCGGTTACTTCATGAATATTCTAATTAATAAACTCCTCATATTTTATGAGGGTACGTTAAAAGTCTTGGGGTAAGAAGAGGTTTATTCCAAACAAACTAGTATTTTTTTTTGGTAAAAAATGTCTCTGTAATTAGTGAATAATAGAAAGCAAGTTCTTTCAGTAATACACTTGCCTTAGACTTACAGATTGTCTTAAAGTAAACATAAATAAATAAATAGATAAATAAATAAATAAGCAATCAAAACAGTACCTTTCAAGAACAATTGCTGGACCAGTTAATTTCAAAGCACAGAGATCGATTCAAAAGGCTATAGCAACTGCCTTTGAGATATCCAGGGGTAATCTTCAAAAATTCACTTGAACATAAGATGATCACAAGGGTGTATTATAGATTCTTTTTATGGAAACTTGCAATTTTGAATAAAAGGTTAGTATAGTTACCCTAAGGACTTGTTCTCCCCATCATAAAAATGCACCAGCTCATTGGTTATGGGTAGAAAGATACGTACTCTGAGAATGTCATTGACAAACCTTATGCTATTCACCATACAGACCTGCTTATGCCCCTTCAGATGGCGCCCCCCCCACACACACACTTTTTGGTTTGTCCCAGACACAAAGAACATTTATAAGAAACATCATTTGAGTCCCTTGATAATATCAAACTACCATTTTGATGTAGTATATATCTAAGAAGGCAGAATAATTCAAGGGAGTATTAGAGAGATGGAAACAATACCTACAGAAGTAGATAGACCTAGATAGAGGATAGTTCAAAAGCACTAGCTTCACATTTGGCTAGTGTTGTATGATGAAGTTTTCTATATGGTAGCAATGCTTTGTGACTTACCAATTTATGTGTCATTCAGCCTCACAGTTATGCTGCAATGGCATCATCATTGTTCCCTCATGGTAGGTTTTACATCCATATGGCAGTTACATAATCTCCTTTCAACTGCAAAAGGGTGGAGTCTAGCCTGTCAATCAGTACATAGCCAATGAAGCCTCTGTGTGGGCATGACTTTCTCCTGAGGATTCCAGGAATTCCAGTCTTCCTCCCTTGAGGTGGGACACATTCTTTCT
The DNA here is from genome assembly GCF_000313985.2 of Echinops telfairi. Lineage (NCBI taxonomy): Eukaryota > Metazoa > Chordata > Mammalia > Afrosoricida > Tenrecidae > Echinops > Echinops telfairi. The sequence goes on along the minus strand of NW_022103908.1, from coordinate 21,436,998 downwards.
GTGAGACATTCTTATTGAGAAGCCACATGGAGCTACACTGATGGAGCCAGAACCTTGGAGCTGGAGGAGCCACATGGAGACCCATGCCACTGCTGAGATGCTTCCTTCACCACCACTGGATCCATAAGGCTTTCCACAACTGGTCTGTGATCTTCCTGTATTTGATGCCATTGCATGTGTTACATGAGTCTGAATAGGAATTTATAGATTGGTATTGGACATATGGCTAATATCAGACTTATGAACTTGATCTAGACTGGACTGGGATGATTTCTTACTATACAATTACTCTTTTATATAAAGCTTTCTTTTTTTAATCATTTTATTATGGGCTCACACAATTCTTATCACAATCCATACATACATCCATTGTTTCAAGCACATTTGTACATTTGTTGCCATCATCATTCTCTCACCACTGGTCTTGAAGGGATCATCTGTCCTGGACTCCCTGCGTTTACAGTTCCTATCTGTACCAATGTACATCCCCTGGTCTAGTCAGATTTCTAAGGTAGAATTGGGATCATGATAGTTGGGTGGGGGAAGCATTTAAGAACTTGTTTCATCATTGTATGTTTCATCGTTGCTACCCTGCACCCTGACTGGCTGGCTTCCTCCCCATGACCCTTCTGAAAGGGGATGTCCAGTTGCCCCAAAATGGCCTTTGAGTCCCCACTCTGCACTCCCCTCATTCACAATGATGTGATTTTAGTTCCTTGATGCTTGATACCTGATCCCTCCAACAGCTCGTGATCACAAAGGCTGGTGTGCTTCTTCCACGTGGGATTTTATGCTTCTGTGCTAGATGGACACTTGTTTACCTTCAAGCCTTTAAGATCCCAGATGCAATATATTTGATATCCGGGCACCATCAGCTTTCTTCACCACATTTGCTTATGCCCCCTAATGAGCACATGAAGCACGTCTTTTAATGGGAAGAGTTGGAGGAAATTATGCCAAACAAAGTCAGCCAATCACAAAAGGAGAAATACAACATGAGTCCCCTGAGCTAAGTGTAATCAGCACGGTAGGTATAGAAGATAAGCCACCTATTTCATAACAATTGTGTTGAGATACAAGGAAGTAGAAGGAGACTGAACCAAACCCAAGGATATACATGCTGATCCAACACAGTAATGGGAAAAGGATGGAGGGGGGAGGGAGAAAGTGGGCATAGGAGGGGGAGAGTTAAGAGTGAAATGAGAACAGAGGGAGGAGGGCACTAATTCACCCAGGGGGAGAATACTGGCCTTATCTCCGCAGAACCTGGGAAGGGGCATGCAGACCCTCCATGAAGCACCAAACCTTGAGGGCAGTGTGGCCACATGGAAGAATGCATGAAAAGAGAGAGCTACAAGTCTGACCCCAACCAGAGCCAAACAGACCCCCTCCCTGGAAGTGGGTTTGGCAGAGAGTAGGTTGGGGAGAGGGCCCAGCATGCCACACCCACAAGGAGGCAGGCAGGAGGCAAGAATAGAAAGAGAGTCAGACTGGACCCCACGCTGGCACAAGAGGCTCAGAGGATGACATCCCTGCTGGGAGCTAATGGGACACAGAAGGGACTGGGAAAACCACAATAACACATGTCATGCTGTCCCCTTACTGGAGCAGACTACGACAGAGGACATTTCTGGGGTCACATGGTGGGGAAGCAGCGTGGTCTGAACCCCCCGAAATGGAGCGAATCAAGAAGGGAATATACCTGGATAAACAATCTGGAGGAGAAAACAGCCGGGCTGACTGTTCGGGGGACAAGAGAGAGGTGGAGTGGGGTGGGGGGAAGGAAATGGTGTTAACAAACTCAGGGACAAGGGAACAAGTGGTCCAAAATCGGTGGTGAGGAGGGTGTGTAGGAGACCTGGTAAGGCTTGAGCAAGGGTAATGTAATGGAGAGGAAATGCTAAAACCCAAATGAAAGCTAAGCATGATGGTGGGACAAGAGGAAAGTAAAAGGAAATAGAGGAAAGAACTAGGAGGTAAAGGGCATTTATAGAGGTCTACATATGGGCATGCGCATATGTAAACATATTTATTTATAATGATGGGGGAATAAATTTATGTGCATATATTTATAGGTTTAGTACTAAGGTAGCAGATAGACATTGGGCCTCCACACAAGTACTCCCTCAATGCAAGAACACTTTGACCTATTAAACTGGCATTTCATTATGCTCACCTTCCTGATATGGTTGCTGAAGACAAATGGGTGCATAAGCAAATGTGGTGAAGAAAGCTGAGGGTGCCCAGCTACTAAAAGATATAGCATCTGGAGTCTTAAAGGCTTGAAGACAAACAAGTGGCCATCTAGGTGAGAAGCAACCAAGCCCACACAGAAGAAGCACACCAGCCTGTGTGATCATGAGGTGTTGAAGGGATCAGGTTTCAGGCATCAAAGAAGGAAAATTCATATCATTGTGTGCTCACCTTCCTGATAAAGCTCTTTCTTATACACATATAAGTGTCTCCCTGGATTTGTTTCTCTGAGTCTACCTGGACTAACACAATCCACAGCCTTAGAAAGGAACATACATACCAATTGTGAGTATGTCCTAATGTCTTTTTACCACTTTTCTGTCAGTTTGTTGTAATGTGATGGCTTGTAGGTTTCATGATGCTGGAAGTCTGGTCACTGGTATTTCAAAGACAAGCAAGGTCCCAAAGTGAAGAGGTTTTATGGAGCTTCCAGACAAAGGACAGACAACTAAGAAGGACTTAGCCCCCCACTTTGGAGGAAGTAGCTAATGAAAACCTTATGCATAGCTTCAAAACTCTGTCAAATTGCGTGACAGAATTTTGTAAGACAAACAAATTATTCATAGAAAAAACTTTTTTTCTACAACAACAAAAAAGACTGACTGTAGACATGGATTTCTACAGAGAGAATACATAAAAATCAAATTGACTACATCTATGGAAAGAGAAGATGAAGAAATTCAATATTAACAACAAAACATTACCATGACCTGAATGTGGAAATAGACCATCAATTGCTGTTTTATACATTCAAGTTTGAGCTAAAGAAAAGTAAACAAATCCATGCGAGCCAAAATAAAACCTTGAGTCCATCCTAACTGAATAGAAAGAACATCTTTTTTTTTTTAAATCAGTTTATTGGGGCTCACACAATTCATCACAATACATAGATCAGTTGTGTAAAGCACACTTATACATTTGTTGCCCTCATCATTTTTAAAATTCACTTTCCTCTTGGGTTCCTGGAATTAGCTCATTTTCCTTTTTTCCCCTCCCCCTCCCTCCCCACTCCCCACTCCCTCATGAACCCTTAATAATTTATAAATTATTATTATATCTTATCTTACACTGTCTGGTGTCTCCCTTCACCCACCCTTCTGTTGCCCATCCCCCAGAAAGGAGGCAAGAACATCTTAAGAATAGGTTTGACTTATTGAACACTAATGGCATAAGATCTGATTAACTGTGGAATACATTAACTGTGGAGGACATCATCATGAAGAAAGCAAAAGGTAATTTAAAAAAGACAGGAAAGAAAGAAAGGACCAAAATCAATGTCAGAAGAGCCTCTGAAAATTGCTCTTAATGGTACCGTAGCTAAAGTAAATGGAATAAATGATGAAATCAAAGAATTTAATAGAAAATTACAAAGGCCAGATCAAATTTTCAGTTTTCTGTCTTTTTTTAAAAATCATTTTATTGGGGGTTTGTATAATTCTTATCACAATCCATACATACATACATTGTATGTATGCACATCAAGCACATTTGTACATTTGTTGCCATAATCATTCTCAAAACATTTGCTTTCTACTTGAGCCCTTAATATCAGCTCCTCATTTTCCCCCCTCTCCCCACTTGCACCTCCCTCATGAACCCTTGATAATTTATAAATTATTATTACTTTGTCATATCTTACACTATCTGAATGCTCCCTTCACTGGCTTTTCTATTGTTCATCCCCTGGGGAGGAGGTTATATGTAGATCCTGGTCATTGGTTTCCCCTTTCCAACCCACCTTCCCTCCACCTTCCCATTATTGCCACTAGCACCACTGGTCCTGAAGGGGTCATCTGTCCTGGATTCCTGTGTTTCCAGTTGCTGTCTGTACCAATGTAAATCCTTTGGTCTAGACAGATCTGTAAGGTAGAATTGGGATCATGATAGTGGGAGGAGAAAGCATTTAAGAACTAAAGGAAAGTCTTATGTTTCATCATTGCTACCCTGCAACCTGACTGGCTTATCTCCTCCCCACGACCCTTCAGTAAAGGGGTGTCTTGTTGCCTACAGATGGGCTTTGGGTCTCCACTCTGCACTCACCCTCATTTACAATGATATTCTTTTTTGTTCTTTGATGCTTGATACCTGATCCCTTCAACACCTCATGGTCATGCAGGCTGGTGTGCTTCTTCCATGTGGGCTTTCTTGCTTCTGAGCTAGATGGCTGCTTCTTTATCTTCAAGCCTTTAAGATCCCAGATGCTATGTCTTTTGATAGCTGGGCACCATCAGCTTTCTTCACCACATTTGCTTATGCACACATTTGTCTTCAGTGATCGTGTCAGGAAGGTGTGCATCATGAAATGCCAATTTAATAGAACAAAGTGTTCTTGACTTGAATAAGTACTTGAGTGGAGGTCCAATGTCCATTTGCTGCAAAGGCCAGGTCAAGAAGACAAAGTCAAATGCTATAATAAAATGATCAAATCCTAGAATTATAAAAAAAAGTACATGCTAAGCCTTTCTGAAATTGAAAGAACTGAAGATAGTATTCAAACTTGAGCTAAAATATTTAAAGATTGAATGGGCAAGGTATTGAATGATGCATAAGCTTCAAAAGAAGATGGAAAGAATGTGCAGATTCACTGTAAAAAAAGAACTTACCAGTAGGATTAGAGGATGGTGGGGGGAGAAAGTGAGAATCAATCACAAGGATCAATCTAGAACCCCCTCCTAGGGGGATGAATAATAGAAAAGTGGGTGAGGGGCAATGGAGGATGATGTAAGATATGGAAATAATCTATAACTTATCAACCGTTCATAAGGGAGAGTGGGCGGGGAGAGAGGGAGAAGAAATGGGTAGCTGATATCAGGGGTGAAAGTGGGAAGAAAACGTTTTGAAAATAATGGTGGGATGTGTGAAAATGTGCCTGTCACACTGAATGAATATGTAGATTGTGATAAGAGATGCAAGAGCCCCCAATAAAAGTATTTTAAAAAGAAAAAAGAACTAGTTGTCATTCCTCCATTTCAAAGGGAGAGTAAGAACCAATGGCGCTGAAGGAAGAAGTTTAAGCTGCATTAGCCAGAAAACATTAGCCAAAAACAAGGCTCCAAGAATTGATGGAATACCAGTTGAAATGCTTCAAAAAGCTGATGAAGCACTGGAAGCACTTACTGGTCAATGCCAAGAATTTTGGGAGATAGCTACTTAGCCAACTGTGTTAGTTCAGGTAGATTAGAAAAACAAATCCAGGTAGACTCATATGTGTATAAGAAAGAGCTTTATATGTAAGAGTAATTGAATATTGAGAAAACATCCTAGCCCAGTTCAGATCAAGTCCTTAAGTTTGATATTAGCCCATATATCTGATACCAATCTATAAATTCCTTTTCAGACGCATGCAACACTTGCAATGATGCTGAATGCAGGAAGATCACAGGCCTTTAGGTGGAAAGTCTTGTGGATCCAGTGGCGTTGTACGCATGTCAGTGCTGGCAGGTTTCGCCATGTGGATCTTTCAGCTCCAGGGCTCTAGAGTAGCTCCGTGTGTCTTGTGAACAGAAATGTCTCGCAAGGAATGTGCAAGTGTCCTACCTCCAGCAAGCTATTTATTTCCATAGTGCATCCAAATGAGGTCATCAAGCTTCGGCCTGATTGATGGGCTAAACCCCACTCCTGCACTCTCAAATTGACAACAGATTATGTAACTACCACACCAACTGACAGGAAAAGATCCATATTTGTAACATTTCCAAAGAAAGGAAACCTAACACAATACTCAAATTATAGAATATGATAATTGATGTCATATGCGATCAAAATTTATCCCAAGATCATCTAATAATAATTGCAGCAGTAAATTGACAAGGAACTGCCAGTGGTTTTTGGTCAGATTCAAAATCAGACATGGAACCAGGGATAATATTACTAATGTCTGATGGATCTTGGCTCAAAGCAAAGAATAACAGAAAGATGTTTACTTGTGTTTCCTTGATATGCAAGCCATTAAACTGAGTGGATTATAGCAGACTATAGATAATATTGAGAAGAATAGGAATCCCGAGTGATCACGAGGAGCTGGTACATGGAATAAGAGGCAGCTGTGCAAACATAACAAGGAAATAATGCATGGCTTACAGTCAAGAATGGTGTGAGTCAGGGTTCTGTCCTCTTACCATAATAGTTCAGTCTGTATGCGGAGAAAATCACCAGAGAAGCTGCTTAAATGCAGACGAAGGGGGCATCAGGATTGGAGGAAGGGTTACTTGCACAAAGTGAGAAGGGCTTGAAGCAGTTGCTGATGGAGATCCAGGATTGCAGCCTTTCGTACGGATTACAACTTCCCAAAATCTTCACAACTGGACCAACAAGTAACATCGTGATAAATGGAGAACAGACTGAAGTTTTCAAGGATTTTGCTTGCTTGGATCCCCAATCAACGCTCATAGAAGCAGTAGTCAAGAGACTAAAGAGAGATTGCATTGGTAAATCTGCTGTCCAAGACCTATGTAGATTATTGAAAAGCAAGGGTGCTACTTTGAGGACTCAGGCGTGCTGATCCAAGCCATGATATTTTCATTTGCCTCATGTGAACCAAACATGGAATCATGATGCATTGAAATCAGGGGGATGGAGGAGAATATTGAAAGTATCATGGACTGCTACAATGACAAACCAATTTGTCTTGGAAGAAGTAAGGCCAGAGTGATCCTTAGACACTAGGATAGTGAGACTTCATCTTACATACTTTTTGACATGCTGTCAGGATAGACCATCCCCGGAAGAAGACGTCATGATTGATAAACAGTAGGTGCAGCTAAAAGAGGAAGGCTCTCCAGAAGATGGATTAATAGAGTGACTGCAACAATGGACTCAAACAGGAACATTTGTGAGGATAATGCAAGACTGGTTAGTATTTCATTCCACGCTGAACAGGGTCTCCCTGGGTTGGAACCAAATTGATGGTACCTACCAACAATGTTGTTCTACAAATTCAATTCATTTAAATTACATTTAAAGTTACAATACAGCACTGACTGGACTGTAGTTGACAGGCAAGTAAAAAATTTAGGGATTGTTTTTGTTTTTTTTTCTTTTTTCAGTGGTTCTCAAACTTCCTAATGCCGGGACCCTTTCACACTTCCTCAGGTGGTATTGACCCCCAACCATCAAAGTATTTTTGTTGCTACTTCATCACTGTCATTTTGCTACTGTTATGAGTCATCATGTAAATATCTGATAGGCAGGATGTATTTTCATTGATACAAATTGAACATAATTAAAGTATAGTGATAAATCACAAAAACTATATGTAATTATATATTGTGAAGTATTTATTTTTAATGACAAATCAATGAAATATTATCTTGAAGCATGGTGTAGCATGGGTCACAGTCTTCACGCCTGGTACTCATATGTGGGCGTATCTGCGTGTGAGCGACCCGCCTGGAGACCAATAGAGGAGCGGTGTCTTGGTTCCTAAGACCATGGGAAATTGTGTTTTCTGATGGTCCTAGGCGACTCCAGTCAAAGGGTCGTTCGACCCCCAAAGGGGTCTCGACACACAGGTTGAGAACCGCTGTGTTAGAGCCTCCCCGGTGTGAAGAATGAAAAACACAGGACTTCATAAAATGACAGTGGTCAGAAGTATGTAAATGAGAATGGCAGGCCTCCTGGGAGCCCAGCGCAGCCCTCATCATGTTTTCTGGCCCAGCGTGAATGCCCTGCAGCGCCTCGGGGGCAGCCCAAGCTGGGTGCAGGCGGAAAGAGGGCCAAAGTTTCTCAGTTGACCAGAGCTTTGGGGTGGTGCTTGCAGAATGCCTGCAAGGATGCCCTAGGGATTGTTTTTTAAATAAACAATGAGACTCTTGGGTATTAATTTACTAAATTATGTTTAATTTTATTAACTGACCTTATAGCAATTTTTCCGTGTTTGCATATAATATTAGTACTGAAGTTTAGGGTTGTGGCTCTGTTGTAGTGCCCTTGAGTTGGCTCTGAGCAACAGCAAAGCACTGCACAACAGAAGAAAACCATTGTCAGCTCATCACCACCATCACCATCATTACTGTCCTGCAGCCCATTAGGGTAAACCCATCTCATTGACACTTGTGCTCCTTTTTACTGACTTTCCTTTTTCCAAGCATTATGTCCCCCTGGAGGAATTGGTCCCTCCTGAAAATATGTCCAAAGTAAGTGAGGCAGTCTCGTCATTTTCACTTCTATGTGCCATCCTGACTGTACTTCTTTCAAGACAGATTTGTTCACTTTGCTAGAATATTCTTTGAGAACATATTTATTCAAATGCATTAATTATTCTTCACTTCTTTATTCATTATTCAATTTTCACACACATGAAGAAATTATTATTATGCAAAAAAATCTTATGCCCTTATCAGGCACACCTTAGTCCTCAAAGCAACGTCTTTGCCAGTTAACACTTCAGAAATGATGTTTGCTTTTTTGTTATTGTTTTGGTAGAAGATTTATACATTTAATTTCTTGACTGCTGTTTCCATGAGCTTTTATTGTGGTAAAAAGAAATCAATGACGATTTCAATCTTTTCTCTGTTCATACTGCAATTGCTTTTTAAAAAGCAGTTGTGAGGTTCAACTGTGAGTACTTCTGTTTTCTTTGTGGTGAGGTGGAATCCATACTTAAAGACGGCACACTTTGATCTTCATCAATAAGTTCTTCAAGTCAGAATTGTGTAATCTATGTCGTACAGGTTCTTAAGGAATCCTCCCACAATCCTAATGTCATGTCTTTTTCCACATAGTCCATTTTCTCAGGTAATTTGCTCAAAATACATATTGTGTAAGCATGATAAACTGATAGACTAGATGCAGTACTGACACACATCTTTCCTGATTGACTCCTATCCTACTTTGTTCTGTTTGAATGCCTGCCTCCTGTCTATATACAAGTTCCACAAGATCACAGCAAAATAGTATGGAATTCACACTCTATACAATGTTCTTAATTTTTATGACCTGCCCCTTTTTAATGTCTTTCATAGTGAATCTGGCAAGGTGAATGTTTTTTGGTATTCTCTGCTTTCAGGAAAGATTTATCTGACACTGTTTCATGTCCTATGGCTCTATCTTAAAATTTTGGCCATTTCCTGTTGATGTATTGCAGCACCTATTTTTACTTCAAAAAATTTACTTGTATGCAATATTAATGTTATTTTTTGATAATTTCCATATTCTTTTAGATCATCTTTCTGGGAGCTAATACAAATATGGATGTCTTCCAGTCACACAGCCAAGGAGTTGTCTGAATTTCTTGGCAGAGAAGATGAGTACATCCAGTGTTGCATCATTTTTGAGCCATCACGACTTAAGTCCCCCAATCCCAGGGACAATGTTCTTCTCTAGTATTTTCAGTGCACTTGGATGTCATTTTCCCCTGTTAGCAAGTTTTGGTCATACATGTGCTACCCCCTGAAATAAACATCAGTCAATTCTTTTTGGTACTGTGAGTCTTTGTTATCCTACCATCCTTTGATACTTCCTGTCTTGGTGAGATGTGTATGTTTTCTTCAATTCTTTCTGCTGGAGAAATGCTAAAAAAGGGCCTTCCCATTTGCTTTTCTAACCCCAGGTCTTTGCACATTTCACTTGAATATTTAACTTAATCTTCTGAAACTACCTTTGAAATATTCGTTTCAACTCTTTACTTCATTCCTTACATCTGTTTTAGCTACTCCGTATTCCAAAGCAAGTCTCTGCCAACATCCATTTTGTTTTATTTTTCCCCTCCTGTCTTTTCAACTACTTTTTGGCTTCATCATGTATGATGTCTTAATTTTCATTTCATAATTCATCTGGTTATGAGTCATAGTGTTCAGTTTGAAATCTAATTTATTCCTAAAATGATCTTTAACCTCAGATGGGATATACTTCGGTGTTTACTGTTGCTCTCTAGAACTTGCTTTAATTTTCTTCAGTTACAACATGAACTTGGACATGAATTACTTTGCTATAATACTGAGTTTTTGAGGTAGAAAATTTTCAAATAACTGACAAGTCAAATCTAAATGGTGTGCATATAGTAAGGGTTACAGTGTTGTTTCAATTTTTGAAATATACCACTGAATACACACACACAGTAATTCACACATATTAAATTAGTTTCTTTAACAAAATGAACAGAATATTATATTAAAATTGTGAAGTGAAATACATGGTATAATCACTTATCTTTTCCATGATACAGTATTTTCATTTGTAATAGAGGACAATAGTAGTACTCACATCATTATTTGCATGAGTACTTTATGTGATTAGATGTGTGAAGTACTTATAAGAGTGAGTGATGTGTACTAATCAGTCACATAACAGAATATGCATTAAGATATATTGAAAATCTCCCTAACAATTTGACTAGCCGTACTATTAAATATCTTAGAAGTTTTTATTTTAAAAAATACATGTAAAGGAATGAAAATATGAGTAAAGATAATTTTTATATTAGTGGGTTGTTCCCAATTTGAAATTAAGCATGTAGGTGTAGTGTATTAATAAACTTTATCCAAACCAAAAATTGAATACGTATGCAAAATAATTCAATATCAATTATATTTATTTTGTCCTGAGTTGATTTACCTTATTAATTTAATTTCTAATTCAAGTATAAGTTAAAAGGTTTTCAATAACTTTTCTCACACAGATAGTACTTATAAATATGTTATTACATCTCATAATTAGCTATTTATGTTAGATCACAAACAGAATCTATAAATAATTTTCATAAAAAATATAAGAAAGTGAAAAGATATGAAAAAGTGGTCTAGAATATTTATATACAAGGTAATTGTATTGTAAATATTATAATGATTATTATATGTGAAAAATATTTATAGCAAGTTTCACTAAGGTGCAGTGTGATATTTTCTTATAGGCAAAATATTTCAGAGAAATGTGAAACTCAAGAGAGAGCTACTAAGGTAAACTTCATCAACATTACTTTTGTGACCATAGGCAAACACATATTCTCTCTAAATTTCAATGTTCCTATATATTAAGGGACAAAAGGGACTCGTTATGTGGAGAAAATAAGACCAATCAAATAACTTCATCTGAAATAGAAAGCTCCAAACATTTAGACATATTTTTTAATCATTTTTGGTCTGTTATAGCTACTTTGTGTATTGTCGAACTTTCCCCTTTATGCTAAGCAGAACAATAGAAACTGTCCCATCACAACTGTAATTCAGAATATCCAGTTATTGTTGGTGGGAACAGATTTGTTAGTAATTTGTAATGTTATAACCAAACCTTTAGCAAAGTATAAATATTTACAATGTCCAACTGCTTGCTGCCTCCATAAATCATCTACAATATCTATGATAGAATAATTGATAGCATCTTCAATCATAGTTTTGATAAATCCCACTAAGTGATTAGATACAACCGTACATATAAGGTATATGGGAATCTGCTCTGGAGACTGGTCAGTTTTGCCATCCTGCCAGGTGTATTTGGCAATTATTCAGAGCTATTTAATAAGGTTTTTAGTGGTTTCTTCCTCCAAAGTAGGGAGTCGAGTCTCTCTTTGTTGTCTGTTCTTAGACAGGAAGCCCTGCTGAAGCTTGGTCACTGTGGGTGAGCCTGCTGGCATTTGAAATGCCGGTGCCATAGCTTCCAGCATCACAGCAACAACAGCCACCACAGTATGACAAACTGACAGACAAGGGGGGAAAAGCTAGGTATAAAATTGGCCATCTCAGAAGCAGGAATGGGATTTCACTGCAATCGTGAAATATGTTTGTTGTAGCCACCCATTCTGACCCTCTTCTATCCTAGAGACAAACTGATGCCAGAGGAGAGGCAAGAATTGTCAGAGGAGCAGCCGCAGCAGGGACCACAGCAAGAGCACGAGATCGGGCTAGTAATAAAAGAGAACTGTATCATTGCCAGCCCAGTTCAGGGTTAAAGGTTTGCGTGGGTGAGAGGCCTAAGACCATGTAAGTAGGACTGACTGTACTACTAGGAGGCAACTCTTCCCTGAGGCTCTCGTCTTCTCAAACTACATTAAATAGTTTTCTGTTATTATTCATAAGATTTTCAGTGGCCAGTTTTTCAGAACTGGTCCACTTAGTCTGTCTTCCTAGTCATACTCTGGAATAATGAATAATAGGTTACCTCCGCTATTTGAAATAAAGGTGGTAGAGCTTCCATCATCGCCAATGCACTGGCACTGAGTTGATTGCAACTCAGAGTAGAACTTCCTCTGACATTGGAACTCTTTACAGGAGAAGAAAACCTCATCTTTCTCCCTAGAATCAGGATGGTGGTTTTGAACTGCTGACCTTGCAGTTCACAGCCCATCATCAAAGCAACATGCAAACCACCTTAATATGTCAAACGGATAGACAAATGGTGGATGTAATGCATACATATTAATAATCATTATATTGCTCTGTAAGCTAGAGCTTAATTATTCAGCTTCTAACTGAAAGGTTTACAGGTTAAATCCAGCAGCTAAATGGAAGAAACATGAAACATTCTGCTTCATTAAAGATTCATAACCTCGAAACCAAGATGGAGCATTTCTGCTATGTCCTATGGAGTCTCCATTAAGCTGGAATCTGCTGGGCAACAGTGTTGTTTTGCTTTGCATGGTGTTGTTTTTAATATACCTAAAGGAGTACAGGGGTAGGGTCAATGCTCAGTACCCTCAATTGTTAATTGAAAGGGTGGAAGATCAACTTCATCTAGAGCTACTGTTAGGTAGGCTAGCGAAGGGCTGGGGGATGTCCATTAACGCATGCCCAGAGGGCCAAGCTAGGGAAACAAAGGAGGGGTGCACTGCACAAGCTCAGAGGTTCAGGTTTGGCATGGGTGGGCGCTAAATCTGGATTGGCCCACCTAGGCCAGGTAAATTCAATTCAGTCAATGGGGTCGATCAGGGGTCGTCCACCATGCCTCCCCCTGGAATTCTTGAAAAGGCAGGAGTCCGGAGTTGAGCGGCAGAACTTTGGGACACTTTTGCATGACCCCGAGCAGCTTCCAGCCAGGCTGCATGTTCAGGAGGAGTCCTATGGGTGCCGTGTAAACCTGAAACTTCTTCTAACTCTCATAAAACTCACTTGGATCACAAACCAGGTTTCCGTGTGAATTCCTTCTCGCGCGGAGCCAAGGACCTAGGTATAGATCTAGCTCCAGAGAGATCTAACACTACCTTAGAGGAAAGGTTAAATGGTCTGTGTTTGAAAAAATAAGTCACTGTGGATAATATCTTGTGGATCATAATTCTACTCTGAAACCTATGAGGTCACCATGAGTTGGAACATGAGAATTTATTCGATGGGACCTTTTACTTTTTTAATATGCCCAAGAACATAATGGTGAAAATTTTATAGCAGGTCAGTGGTAAAATATTAAGAGTTTGCAAGAAATGTATACATTCTTTTTAAGCAACAACTCAAAATAGTATCTCTTGCATGTGCATAAAATGATCCTATTATCTCACAACATATATCAGGCTATAGCATTTGTAAAATATAATGTACTGTACAAATTACTCATTAGAGAAAATATTTCTAGTCAATAATAAGAGCAAGAGATTTAGCACATATTTGTAAAGAAAAAAGATTCATTTAAATCAGATATATATTAAATATGTGGTATGTCGGCATATAGTTTACACTCAAGGAAGGTGGTTTGTTGAAGTGACAGACGTATCAAACTGCCTAGTTCTCAACCACCTTAGGCCCCTTGGACTAGGTCATGCCATAGGCTCTGGATCCACTGTTTGGGCTGGGTCCGAACAAGGCAGCCCTGTTTGGACTAGCTGAAGCAGGTCCAGGCCCTGCATATCCTTGCCTGCACATCCCAAAGGTCAGCAGCAGAAGGCACCCGATAAGACAACGGCCAGATAAGATAACCAGTGAAACCAGATGTTCTGGGTCCAAAGAAAGCCATGAGGAGTCACTAAGCAATTCTTAGAGTTTCCAGACCCCGAATGCAAATTGTCATAATAGCTATACATTCCTCACCATCCCTTTAAAAACCCTTGCCCCAGCTGCTGAGCACGACTTCCCTGGCCTGTTGGCCTAGGTCACGGAACCTCCCCCTCGCCCCCAATAAAGCTATTTCTGTTTCTGCTCCCCCTTGTCCTGTCAGTTATGTCTGTCTTCCTCCCTGTACCTCAGTTTCCCCTTTACATTTAGTGCCCGAAAACCCAGGAGAGGTAGGGACATGGGCTCCATGCTGTCCCAGCCCTGCTTTGGCTGGAATGTAGCCCTCCCCTCCTCTCCTCTCGAACCTCCGGAGCCCATCTGAATGAGCAACTTCTGGTCAGTATCTCTCTGTGTATGTTTGTTCTGTCTCGTTTGTCTTGTTTGTTGCTCTGGACACCGAGGACCAACAAACTCATATGGGAACATAGGGTCCGTGGGAGGCTAAACTAGTTGAACGCCTTGAAAAGTAAGTACACTAGGAAGCTGAACGTGGCTCCGCTGCAGGGGCTTATTCTGCAACACTTGTACCAAGAGGAGCTGGAAATAACTGCCTTTCCCCGAAATGGGTGCAACCATCAGGCCAATTTCTCGTGTCCATCTTTTCTCTGTGTCTATCTTCTCTCACGTGGCCTCCAGCCTGTTGTCTCTGTGCTTACCTCCTGGGATTCCTGCTGATAACAGGCCTCCTAGCACTAAGCCGAGCAGTCACTGCACCTTCTGCCTGGACTGGAACCCAGAGGGTATGCCTGAGCCCTTTCTACCTGTTTGTTTTACGTCTGTGGCCCTGCAGTGCTTTCGCTAAAATTGTCTGCTTCCCCTTCCTCTCACCATGGCAACGGCCTGACCAAGTTCCATTTTACCGGCCATAAAGCCAGCCCCCCCCCGCCCCCCCCACACTCCTGGGCTTCCATTGTGTCTCTCTCTGATCCGAGGTCCCTGTCTGCTGATTAAAGCCACCGGCCTGCGCCAGGGAACCTTCCTGTTGCGGAGAGTCCAGGACTCTCCCACTGAGCCCCTAGCTCAGACTGGGGTGCCTCTCATAGTTACTGGGCCACCTCTTGAATGATGGGTACGAACGGGACCAGGGGACGCCCTTCTCCTCGGTCCGTACCCCCTGCAGTTTGAGACATAATGGGAAGTTTTCTGCCCCAACCCCCTAAGGACAGTCCTTTGGGGTGCCTACTGCCAACCTTACTGAATTGGGTTTGGCTCCTGATCTCCACCCTAAATGCCTGGTCTTTTTCTATCACCAAGTTTGGCCTCAATACCAATTGGACAATGAGTCACACTAGCCAGAAAATAGCACTTTTGATTTTAACATTCCCCGCAACCTCAACAATTTTTGTCAACAAACTCACAAATAATCAGAAGTCCCATATGTTCAGGTCTCTTTCTTTCTTCACTCCTGTCCTCTCTACTACCTGTCACCCTGCTCAAGTTCTCTTAGACAAACACTCTCTTAATCAGGCCCCTGAGAATACTCCCTCCCATCTTTCTCCGGACCCCCGACTCCTTATCTGCACCCCCAGTAAGGAATCCTCTATATTCTGGGTACCCCTCACCATCACCTTCTATGCTACCCATTAGACTCCCTGGAGTCTCTCTCTCTCTCTCTCTCTCTCCTTCCCTGCCCTCCCTGCTCAGCCTCCTCTGAGCCAACACCTGTAGCCTCTAACAGACCTCTCCCAGATAGGGAAGAAGCGCACAAATCTGTAGTCGCCACCCTGAGACTGGCAGGAGGGAGGGGTCAGAAACCTCCAGAAAGTATCAACTTTAATCGCCTGCTGCACTTTTGATTTCAATAGCCTCTGAAATCTTAACAATTTCTGCCAGTAAACTCACAAATAGTCTGAGATCCTATACGTCCAAGCTGCCTTTTCTCTGCACTCCCATCCCTTTCTCTGTATTTCCTGCTCCCCTTCCCAAGTCCTCTTGACTAAAGAAAATTCCTCCTCTCCTCCTGCTTCTGCATCCGCCTCATGTCCTCGTCTCTGGATCTACATGCCTCACTGGAGGAACCTGAATCTGCAATGGCCTCACCAGTTAGCAAGCACATGTGACCACAGAATCCCCCTTGTCCTTTGTCCACTCTGGGAAGTGACCCGGACTGAGAGAGTGGTCTGATTCATGCTTCCTTCTTTCTCACTGATTTATCTCAGATTGAAAAGCATTTAACTCCTTTATAATGATCCCACCACCTATATTAAGGAGTTTCGATATTTAACTCAAGCTTATGATTTGTCCTGGCACGATATTTTTGTCATCCTTTCCTCTACCTTAACCGCAGATAAGAGGGAATGAATTTTTCTTGCAGTTCACTCCAACCAGATTCATTTAACCCACCCTAATCTAGGTGGTTTCCAGACAAAAACAAGGTCAAAGTTATCAAATTAACAATCAAGCATGTAGGGACAGACATGCCCACTGTAATAAAATGCTTCAGTGTGTCCTGACTTGGCTTCAGGCCATTTCCCACATAGGAGTCAATTTTAATAATCTTAAGATCACTCTAAAGCCTGACAAGAATCCAGCCACCTTTTTAAGCTACTTAACTGAGGCTTTACATTAAAAACTTTAAAAAGTGGAATAAAGGCCCTCAAACCCTGGTCCAAGATTTAGCAAATATGGCATTTAAGGTTTTAACACCCGTGAGGAGCAGGTAGAATCAGCCCAAGATGCTTGGCTTCAGCAGAAGCTAACTGTTCAAACCCAAGCCTTAATGGCAGCCCTGTGGCCGGCTATACCCCTAGGCAGCATGGGTCAAGGGTTTATGGGAACAACAACCACCACCTGGCACCTGCTTCAAGTGCAGAGAAGGGTACTTGTCACAGAAGTACCCCAGACCTAAAGCTCCAACCAAATCTTCCCCGGCGTGTGGTCAAAATAGACATTGGATGTCTGACTGTCCTTGGAAAAGTGACAGGTCTTTTGTGTCTCTATATGGAAGGACTGTCCTTCCAATTCCTGACCCACCATTGGCCCTGCTGGGATTGGCCAAAGTCTGAGGAGACCCTGACCCCCTTACCCTCGTCAAACCTGGGGTATTGCTCAAGGTATTGGGTGAGTAAATTTCCTTCTTACACAGAAGCTATCTTTTCTGACCTGCCCTCATTTTCAGGGCTAGACAGTCCTTCCTCAATCTCCATCATGGATATTGATGGCAAGCCTATTTGCCCCAGGTGTACTAGCCCTTTACTCATTCTTTCCTTATAATCCCTTCGTGCCCAGTCCCTCTGCTGAGAAGACACATTTTAAATTAGTTAGGAACCTCCTTACACCTTATTTTTGGTCTCACAGCACCTCTGATCTTTCCCCTTCTTTCACCCAACCTGGAAGAACTGGCCCTACAGACCTCATTACTTCCTGATGTTAACCCATCACACAATGCCTCCTTTCTAACAACCTCACTGTTCCTACCCACTCTCCCTGCAACACTCCAATCTTATCAGTAAGAAACCAAAGGGTACTTATCGCTTAGCCCAGGACCTGTGCCTCATTAATGAAGCTCTTATCCCTATAAACCTGGAAGTTCCTGACCCCTATACTCTTTTGTCCCACATTCTCCTTTCCACTCTACCTTTTTCACCATCCCCCTTAACCCAGCTTGTCAGCATTCATTTGCCTTTACCTGCAGCCCCTCCTAAAACAGTTCTAAAGCAGACACAGCCAAACTCCCTTAAATTCGCTCTCCCTCCAAGACACACTTATCTCATTCCGCTGCTATCTGTTTAAGCCTGACCCTCACCCCCACCACTCAGAGTATAACTCTAAATAAACACTAAATCATAAAGAACCTCCTACCACTGATTTTGAGTGAACAAATACTTTACATTATGTCCCCACTTTCTCCCTTATAACTAAACTATTAAACTCCCTATGAGTGCTCACAGCAGCCTTTATGCAATGCAGCAGAAGCGACTCCCAACAGACCTCTAGCCCTTTGCTAACAGTTAATACAATTTTCATTTCAGTGAATGTTTAAGTCTAGATGGAAACAGTAAGTTTCAGAAGGTCAGAGTAATCAGAAAAAGAGTTGGACAGAATGTCTGGCTGTGCCAGAATGTGAAGACATTTGAAAGTTACAGAAAGCTGTTTGCAGAGAAGTTGATGAGAAAAAAGTGAATGTGTACATTTTTCCACAGCAGGACCTTGTTTTCCAGTTACTATATGGAGTTCCTCAGTTCATCCTATATGGTCAGTATGCATTAGCATAGTTACTCCCCATCCAAAGGTCAAGAAAAGCAGGATTCCTAATCCCTCCAGGTCTCTCTAGCATCCCTGCAGTGACAAGCTCAAGAATGCTGTTAGCAAGATAATAAATCAGGGCTAATAAGGCAAAATGTAGCTGTATTCCTACTGTCCTTGTAAACCTTAGTTTTGACTCCTCCCTGGAAGTGGCAGAGGTTTCCAGTAGAGCCTTAGCCAACAGCATTCTCCAAACACAGAACTTTAACAGACAGCTCCAGTGAGTCATGGACTCCACCTCTGAGTCTCTCACCTCCTTGCAGCAGCAACGTACATCCCTGGCACAGGTAACCCTGCAAACCCATTGTGACATGCCGAAAACATTAAAAAACATCAGTGGGGCACCACCAGCCCTTCCTCATAGTTTCAAAGTCTTGTCATGACCTGGACCATGCGCCTCGTAAAATCTCGGATAATAATTTGTGTACTATTACTTTTAGCTCCTTGTGTGTTTAAGTTTTTTCAGGAACAAATGAAAAATATCTCCAACCTGACCTTCAATCAGCTTCTTTTCCACCCTTACAGTCCAAAAGTTGCCGACCAGTCTGGCCCCCGAACCTTCCAACTCTTAATCGCCCATTCTTTGCCATATCTCAGCAGGAAGTAGTTAAGACAGAATACATTGCCCCATTACCAATATTAAGAAGTTTGGAATGTGTGGGCCGGGTCCAAACTAGGCAGCTTAGTTGGACTAAGCTGAAGCAGGTCTGGGCCCTGCACATCCTTTCCTGCACATCCCAAAGGTCAGCAGCAGAAGGCACCAGATAAGACAACCGCCAGATAAGATAACCAGTGAAATCAGATGTTCTGACTTCAAAGAAAGCTGCAAGTTGTCGACAAGCAATTCTCATAGTTTCCAGACCCCATATGCTAATTGCCATATATTCCTCACCACCCCTTTAAAAGCCCTCACCTCCAACTGCTGAACATGCCTTCTCTGACCTGAGGACCTAGGTCAGGGAACCTCATCCAGGAGCCACTCCCTCCCCGCCGCCCCCCCCGCCCCCCCCCCACACACACCAATAAAGCTATTTCTGTTTCTGCTCGCCCTTGTCCTATCAATTGTGTCTGTCTTCCTCCCTGTATCTCAGTTTCACCGTTTACATTCACACAACTCTTTAAACTTCAGACCAGCCTCCACTCTTGTCTCTCCTCTAGTCACTGTGAACCAGGTCCAAATGTATCAGTGATCAGATTCAATTCATCTCTCTGTCATTGCATTGTCCTACTTCCACTCAACAAATTGACCCAGGTGGTCACCTAGTGAGCATTTCAGGCTGCCTGAACACTCCATTTAATATTCAGTCCTAGAGAGTAGAGTTCCTTCATGGTTCCAAATTTTTCCAGCTTCAGGAGAAAACCTCCAGTTCAAAATTCAAAAAGGCCAAAGGGCTCTTTTTCATTCATTCATTCATTCATTCATTCATTTATTTTCAGTCTGCCAATAGCTCTAGTAGCAAGTCTTTCACATGTAAATGTCCTGAGGACTCAGAGCACTGGGTGGAGCTGACCTTTTCTAAGCATTCTTTGCATGTATTTCCTATTCCCATTTAACAGATCCAATTCAATGCCTGAAGTCAATAGACTTACAAACTCTCTCTATTCTTACTGCTCAATAATAATTTATATCATCCATTATATTAATAACAATAGGTGGAAGAAATCAGTATAATCCTAGGACAGCCAGATCCTAAACACAGTCTTAAATCAGTCAAATTGAATGTCTCTTCTCTAAACTATCCCATTCATATGCAATATAGCCTTAGGCCTTTGGCTGTATCAACCAGGGCTAAGCCTTCTGTTAATCATTTTGATTAAACTGTATGGCTATTGGATGTTTCACTTCCAACCCTCCTCCCCCACCCATGCAATTTAACATCCATTGTCTTCTTATTTGCCATTCAGTTAGCAATAATCATAGACAACTTCTAAAAATTAAAATGTCCACTTCACTTCCCATGTCCTTTCCAGAAAACAACTGAGTAAACCGCATGGCCAAAGCTCACTTTTAGCTAACAAAAAGGAATAACTACCACAAAGCACATATCCAACAAGGTCCCACTATTTATGTTCATGATTTGTTTCTCTAGTACCCCACTCCTGGTACCAATTGTATCACACAGAGCTCTCTAAAGAAGCAAAACCAGGAAGGACACTTATGATTAGATAGATATATAAATAGATAGATAGATAAGTTTACATAGTTAAAAGGAATTATAATAGCAAAGTAGTTCACACGGCCATACAGAGAGCTCAGTTCGACTCAAGTTCATCGTGGTCAGTTAATATACAGAAGAGCTGTGCTATTTATGTGACTACTAGCCCAAAGGCCAACAAAGCAGAAAGTAGGAAGATAAGGTGGCCAAGTGTAGCAAAGGCCCATAAAGTATTATGGTAAAACAAGTCATGGTGGAGCCTCAGGGTGTAGCAATATGAGGTGGCTGACTGGAGGTGTGGCATCTAGCAATGTAGTCCACAGTTGTCTCTGTAAGTGGTGCAGAACCCTGCACAGCTCACAGGTAACAAAACACATATGATGAGACAGGACAGCTGAATTAAGCAGCATACTGGCCCAACCAACAAGGAGTGAGAGAATAAGAGAGAGGAGAGAGAGAGAGAGAAGAGAGAGAGACCAATTAACTTCCAAAGAGCCGTATATCACAGCTGCCCCTCCAAGAGATGTCACAGCTGCAACCTGATCACCGGCTAAACCCATATCTTCTTACAGGTACCATGCTGGGCCCCAAAGCTATCACATGATATAAGGCACTTTCAGAATATCAAGAAAAATGGCTATATCATTTAGCATTCCTTCTAGCAATTAATGAAAGTTAGTTTAATTTTTCCAAATTTTCATCATCATTTGTTGCCATTTTTAGTATTTGTAGCTTCTTTCATAAAGATTATTCACAGCCAACCCACTGCTATTGAATCTATATCTACTTGGAGAGAATCTAAATAAGATTTTCAAGATTGTAAATCATCTTCTTTCCATGGCCCAACTAGTTTGAACTTCTGACCTTGAGTGAGCAGTCTAATGCTTACCTGATGTAGTAACTCCAGGACTCATTAAAAATAAATAAAGAGATAAATTATGGGGTCTTTTCACTGTGTCCCCATGGGTCACCATAAGTCATCCATTGACTCAACAGCACCTCATGATCACAGCATCAAAGACATACACTGGTGAGCATCTTTTCTAGGCTAATTTGCTGATTTTTCTAGTTTCTTTGTTGAATCTTTAATGACCAAATTAATTTGCCCATCCTTTAATCATGCTTTCTGTTTTCTAATTACTGTTAAAATTTTAGAAATATTTTATGTAAAATAAAATATCAGACATGTGTTCTACAAAAATTTTCTCCTCATTTAAACATGTCTTTAACAAATAAAATCTCTAAATTTAATGTAGTACAAATTATCTTTTATCAAATTTTATTTTATGGATAATATTGTTGATGTTGTATCTAAGAACATCTTGCCAGAAAGACTCTGGGAAGATAATGGCATACACACTATTATTTCAACTCTCTCCCACACATACAACAAAAAATACAAAAGTAAACTGATATTCAACTTAGG
The DNA here is from genome assembly GCF_000313985.2 of Echinops telfairi. NCBI lineage: Eukaryota > Metazoa > Chordata > Mammalia > Afrosoricida > Tenrecidae > Echinops > Echinops telfairi. Next base: position 21,415,006 of record NW_022103908.1, on the reverse strand, counting down.
ACATTTTCATAGAGGGAAGCAGAATTTAGGCATGAGGAAATGCTGCCAAGCAAGAGTTGAAAAACCAACAATGCATTGTGTATGTTAGGAGAATGACTTCTACCATTCCTGACAAGGTTCTGTTATTAATGGCTTCTACCATCCCTGACAAGGCTCTGTTGTGAGTCATAGGTTTTCATTGGAAAAGTTCTCAGAAGAGGATAACCAATTCCTTCATCGTGGTCTATGCTTAATGGGGAAGTTCAGCTGCAGCTCATTCATTCTGGTGACCCTGGTGGTATTTTAAATGTCAGTAACATAGCTTTTAATATCAGAGCAACACATACACCACCACATTATGACAAACTGACAGATAAAAGATACCTTGGTACAATTGAATCATGGTGTTGGTGGAGAATGTTGACAGTACCATGTACTGTGAAAGAACCAACAAATCCGTATTGGAACAAGTACAGCCAGAATGCTCCATAGAAGTAGGATGCTAGGATTTCATATCACCTATTTTGATGTAGAGGAGAAACCAGTCCCTGGAAAAGGATATCACGATTGGCAAAGTGGGAGTACAAAGAAAAAGAGGAAGATATTCAGGGGAAAGGATTGGCTCCGTGGCTGCAACAATGAGCTCCAGCATAACTGGACTGGGTTTTGTTCTGCTGTACCGACTGTCACGATGAGGTGACACCCAACCACGCCATGACACCCAACAACAACAATCATATCACTTCACATTTAAAGCACGTTACTCATGGCAGAGCCAGTGCATTGTTCAATGTGGCTCCCCAAGGCCCAAAGTCTCTGGCACTGCAATCAAACAACTTTTCCTACAAGGGTCTGAACAAGAAGGTGGGGAAAGACAGTGCTATGATTCACCTGTGACTAATAACAGGATTCATTGTGATGGTCATCCTGCTGCATAGAAAATGAACCTCTGAGAAGCAGGAGGGGGAAATCTCACTACCACCAAGAGTCAGGAGTGGAGAATGTCCTTTGGTCCCAGAGACCGTGCTCAGTGACCCTCGTGGGCAGTTTTGACATCTGAGGAGAGGCAGTGGGGCAGCAACAGCAGCACAGCGAGGAGTCAGAGCCTGAGACGGATGGTGGATTTCCCGCCCCCCAGAGCAAGTAAAGCTGAGCGCTTAGGTAAGGAGGTCCAATGATCCACAGAGCTGGAACTGAATGCCATTGGATTGAAACTGACCCTGGAGGGGTATACCCTTTGGATATCTATGAGGAGCCCAGAAAGAACTGTGTAACATGTTCTGGCTGAGCAGTTGTACCCTGAGAATTTCTAATCTGTAATCTGTTAACTTCCTTAATAAACTCTTTAATCGTGAATATTGTCTATGTGCACTGAGTGGTCATTGCGCTGGCTTCTAAAACATAGATATAAACAGAGAGAGGGTTGTGTGAAACAATGAAGTTGCAGACAAATCTAATTCCCCACAGGCCTTCCTAAGCTCATGCTACCGTGATGGCCTCTGCTCGGAGAACGCAGCTCCTCCACGGTCACATGTGGAGTGTCCTCCAACCTGAGGGACTGTCCTCTGGCAGTCTCTCTGATGATGTCCTGCTTCCATTCATTAGGTCTTCAGTAGCTGACAGGGTTTTGAATCTTTACCGAAAGTGGTCCGTGGCTCCTTCCTCAGGGGTGGATGGATAGCTGAGTCCTTGTCTGTCTAGTCTAGAAGCTCTGCTGAAATCTTCTCACTCTGGGCGACTGTCCTGCCCTTTGAAATAGCAAGGGAATAGCTCCCAACATCACAGCAACAGAGAAGCCACTGCAGTATGACACACTTGACACGTAAGTGGTGGGCCATTAGATGCTTTTAATACTATTAGCATATGTAACACTTTCTATAATTGCTCTGCAATTCTTGAATTGTTTGCTCATTTGGATGTTGTTTGTTATTGTTTTGTTTCCTTTAAGGTTGTTTTCTAGACATCTTCCAGCTCACTTGGCCATGTCCTGTTTCCTTATAAGTCCACGAAGGACTTCTGAAATTCTGCTACAGCGTTTTATTTCTCATATCTTCTTTTGATTCCTCTTTTGGGTTTCTCTTTGTTTTCATTTTCAGTGGGTCCTTTCATTCTATTTATTTTGGTCTCACTAGAGACCGTTTAATATTATTCCCAGCACACCGAACCCACCTCTGTCAGGTCACTATGGAGTCATCATGACCCTACATCGGGCTTCGAGGCTGTAAGTCTTTATGGAGTAGCCTGCCGCATTGTCCTCGAGGGTCGAGCCTGATGGGTTTTTGGTTAGCAACCCAAAGCAAAGCCCCAAGTGGCACGACAGCTGCTCTCATTTTAAGTACAGGTATTTTACATTTCTAATCTGAGGATTCCAAAGTCCCTGACACATCTGAGTCTGATTCATATACTTTCCCTGCTCTTCGGGCTATGATTTCTGTTTTCTAATGTGCCTTAAATTTTTTTTTTTATTTGAAAGCTCAATACAATGAATGGGGTAAAATAAATGGTAATGAATAAGACAGTGTTGTGAGATTTTATGTTTATCTGGCTAGGAATTGGGTCTCTGCTGTTTATAACTGTTGGTATGAGAAGTTAAAAATCCATCTGGTATTCTTGGTTTTGTCTCCTTCTTCTGTCTTTAAAGTTCCCTACAGCTTAATTAAATAAAGCCCCGATTCTGTGATTTTCATCATCTGTGGTTTGTGTTACTTCATAGAACCTATAGATGTGTTGTAATATGCTAGAGAGAGGAAGCATTCTGGATGCCTCATAGACCCTGTTAATGTGATTTTAAAATGTTAACAGAGAAGAAGCAGTCACTGAACTATGGTTAGTTCTCAGTGTTTAGCTCGCCTGTTCTTGAAACAGGACTCTTGGTTTTATTTTCATGTATTTATAGACCCCTAAAGTAAAAGAAAGGAGCCCTGTTGTGGTAGAAGGTTACATATTGGACTGCTAATGGCAAGGCCAGTAGTGCAAAGTCATCAGCTTTCCCTTTGGACAAAGATAAGGTGTTTTACTCCAGTAAAGAGTCAGCCTTAGAAAGTCATAGGGTCGGTTCTACCCTGCCTGATAGAGTCACTACACGTGGGCCTTGACTCGATGACAGTGAGCTTGTCATTCATTAACTGCTATTAACAAGTTGTCCTCAAATAGCTTGATATTTTTCTTAGATTAGTAAATAAAATTAGTAACTATTTAGGTCTTATAATAGGCTGCAAAAAATGAAACCATCTAAGAATACAGGCAATATTTAAACTATAGGAAGTGATTTCATGGTTCACTTAGGTAACCTAAAGAAAGAAAATGCAAGCTTCATTTTTCCTTTGTTTTGTTTGTTCCTTTCTCATTATTCTCCTCTTTCTCTGACTGTAACTTGAATGAAATACACTACGCATTTTTTGAAAGGATTTGGAAACTACATTATAAGGTTTATATCCTATCATAAGATGTAAAATTAGAAATAATAGGTAAATCAAGACTTGTTTATTTTTAAACTAGGAATGGCATTTCACTGGTAATATTATACTATCTCTTAATAATGAATTTGATTTCCCCAAATTGATGAGGAAATTGCTGATTATATGAGGTTTCCATATTTAGTAAAAATGAATATTAATACTGTAAAATGATGAATTGCTAATATGGGACATTGAGCTTGCAATCAACCATAAAATATCCCTCTTATAAAAGACAAGAATTTATAGCGATAATTTTAGAACTTAATTCTACTTCCAATGCCATGGATAACAAAGAAATGGGGAATTCAATAGCCTATTGTAGGGAGAAAAAAATCATTTTTCTTTGAGTGCTTATTTCATTATTTTAATAAATAATTTATCTTTGTGACCACTCTCATCATTTGCTCACTGTTTCAGGAATAAATGAAAATAAGAAAACAAAAAGCTTGCTTTTTGATACAAGACAAAGTTTCTTTTTAAAAGGTTTTTCACAACTTATGACAAGTTATTCTTGAACTATAACTATAAGTAGCCAATGTATAGCTACTATTTAGTGAAGACTGATTGATACTTTGTATTGCTTTAATATTAGCAGTAAGATCTAAATCTATTTACATATACTAGAAAGATAATCTTAACAGGCAAGAAGAATAATTCATTTTAATTGATGCTAAAGATAATTTCTAAGGTGCTGCTAACTAATAGTATAAAGTAAAAGCTAGGTCTGACATTAATTCACTAAAATAAATATCTTTAAAACAGAAATATCATACTATACTCTTCAACAATTTAAACATATATATATATATATTTATATTCCCCAATTTAAAAACATATATATATATATTCCCCAATTTAAAAACAAACTGAAAATGCCCCAGTACTTATGACAAAGATGCTCTATCTACCTTTATCTGAGGCAGCGCGTATTGAACTCTGCAGATCCTCCCTTCAGTGGGTGTTCGAGCTCAGTTATTCCTGTGGCAACACCCGACACTTTTTTGCTGCATCCTGATGTATTTGTGAGCAGGACTTTAGCAATACTCAACACACATATTTTTGATCAGTAACCCTAGGCTTTCCCCGATGATCCTAATGTCAGAAATGTTGCACTCCTATGAAAAAGCAACTATCTCTAGGGAGATCAGTTAAAATTTAGTAATGTAAATATTTTATTAATGGAATTCAGGAACCAGCAGATATAGTCTTACTTCTTCTCCCATTTAAATTGTGCTGAGATATATGTGTTCTTACTGCTGAAAATGCCACACGATATCAAGCATTAACAAATGTTAATACCAAGTGGTAATCACCTTTGCAATGTCCATTCTTCCTGTTCTTGTCCTTCACTTTAATCCCCGAGTAAGCGCTACATTCCTTCATAAGACAGTGCCACAGAGGCCTTCGTCTCAGTGTCTGTTTTCTGGTAGTCCATAAAAACAATGAAAATGTATCTTATACATTTTAAAAGCAAGTGATTAACTGTACAATACAGAAAGGTAAAACAATATGAATCACCATTCACAAACTAAGGAATGTCCTAAGAAGATTAAACAAGCCATCATCATTACTTCAAAAAGGCAAAGTAAAGTTTGATAACACCAGATTTAGCTGATTATTTAAAACTATAAAATTATATGTGATAATTTTGAGGAAGATTTTACATTGTTGAATGGAGGTTTAAAAAGTGTTTATAGAATATTTCCTCGAGAACAAGTAATTTTTCTGCATGCTTTGTATACATGCTTATTTTCTATTTTACTCTTAAAATATTTTTTCTATTGCTTTTATTATCACCAATTTGAATAAAATTGTGAACAGTCAGTGATTGAACTATGATTCAAATGAAGTGTTTTGACTCCAAAAAAATTGGAGTAATGTTGCTGTCAGGTGTCCTTCTGTCAGCAGGGTCTCCTCCTCGTTCTGCGCCCATGGGAAAGGCTTGACTTCACTGAGATAGTCACTCTAGACTCAAAGTGTCTGAAACCTGGTCTTCAGCCTGGGATGCTTTATACTATGAACTTCTTTAGCAATCTGGTGAAAGCCATAAAGCTCTTTTGAGAATAAGATATTTACGTTACTAAAGAAAATAGCAACTTTAGGTTTATTAAAGAATGATACTTAGTGTTTTCACAACATAAAAAGAGAAGTAAATTTGTGATATGAAAAATGCATAGGTTTCCTTAACAAGATCTTGTGCTGGTTCTTATAGTTAATGATAAAATAAAGAGGACTCATAATGACTTTAAATAATATTTTTTAAAACCTACTACAAAAAACAGTAGGCCCTAAAATAGAAAGTCAGAGGCTTGGTCCTGTTGACTTCCCAGGCAGTGAGCGGCAGGTATGTCTCTACAGGTCTCCTGACCTTTAAGACAAGAGAGAAACGAAACAAGAAGGCAGCACCGATCATTGAATTTGTACCATTTTCTCATCCGCATCCTGCTCTACACTTTTTTTGAAACTTAAAATTTCCTGTTCGCCTTATTAACACTCACACATTCTACTGTGTTTCCCCGAAAGTAAGACATTTCCTGAAAATAAGACCTTCTTACAGTTTTGCCTCTCACTGAAATATAAGGCACCCCCGAAAATAAGGCCTCCCCGAACGTAAGGCCTCCTGAAGCTACTGTAACTCTGGACTCTGGACCGTAGTTGCGGGCGCCACTGCGCAGCTCACTGCAGTTAGCAACTTCACCCATAACCACTATACAAGCAGAATTCCCACCATCACTTAGAACTCAAAATAAAGGAAAGAATTAGGAGGCAAAGGGCATTTATAGAGGTCTAAATACAGGCATGTACATATGCAAATATATTTATATGTGACATTTGAGAAGGAGATCTATGTGCATATATTTACAGGTTTAGTATTAAGGTCGCAGATGGACATTGGGCCTCCACTCAAGTACTCCCTCAATGCAAGAACACTGTTCTATTAACCTGGCATTCCATGATGCTCACCTTCATGACATGATCGCTGAAGACAAAGCGGGTACATAAGCAAATATGGAGAAAAAAGCAAATAAGGTGCCAAGCTATCGATAGATATATCACGTGGGGTCTTAAAGGCTTGAAGATAAACCAGCAGTCATCTAGCTGAGAAGCAACATAATCCATGTGGAAGAAGCACACCAGCCTATGTGATCATGAGGTGATAGGATCAGGTATCATGCATTAAACCCCCAGAATAAAAAATCGTATCATTGTGAATGAAGGGGAGTGCGGAGTGGAGCCCCAACGCCCATCTGTAGGCAATTGAACATCCCTTTACAGAAGGGTCGTGGGGAGGAGACAAGCCAGTCAGGGTGCAGTATAACACTGACGAAACATACAACTTTCCTCTAGTTCTTTATCACTTTCTTCCATCCCCCCACTATCATGACCCCAATTTTACCTTACAAATCTGGCTAGACCAGAGCATGTACACGGGTACAGGTAAGAGCTGGAAACACAGGGAATCTAGGACAGATAAACCCCTCAGGACTAATATTGACAGTAGCCATACCAGGAGGAGAAGGGGAAGGTGGGGGGAGGAAGCGGGAACCGATCACAATGATCTACCAATAACCCCCTCCCAGGGGGATGGACAACAGAAAAGTGGGTGAAGGGAGACATCGGTCAGTGTAAGACATGGAAAAATAATAGTAATTTATAAATTGTCAGTGTCATGAAGGAGGGAGGGTGGGAGAGGGGGGGCGGAAATGAGAAGTTGATACAAAGGGCTCAAGTAGAAAGAAAATGTTTTGAAAATGATGATGGCAACAAATGTACAAAAATGTGCTTGACACAGTGGATGGATGGATGGATTGTGATGAGTTGTACAAGCCACCAATAAAATGATTTTTTAAAATAAATAAATAAAAGAACTCATTTTGTTAACCTCTAGAAAAAAAATAAACTCAAAGAATGTCCTCTCAACCTAACTTCCATGATATTACCTTACTTAGTCTATGTTACTGCACCTATTAATCAGACCTCTATTCCATCTCTTTCCTAGAGTTTTAATTTTCCTATTCTCTGATCAAGCTTCTCTCCCGTTTTCATCAAGGCTTCTTCAGATAGTCTCCACTCTCTCAGACTTCTATTGTTACTGCTATCAGCCTCATTCTTAGCGTTTTGCTTCGCCAAATAATGGAAAAGGAGTTGTCTTAAGAAAAATGCATCAGTGCTTTAGTCATAGATTTTAAACCTCTCTGACGCCACGCCCCGCTTCTGGTTCCCTGTTGTTACCATGCCGCGTTTCCTGTCATGTCCGTGGCTGGTCCGCATTTCGCTGGATCTCACGTTTCTCCCAATTTTCAGCACCCTAGCTCTATCTTCACTATAATTTCAATATTTCCACCCTTGCGATCCTACTGTTATTCCCCTTAAACTTGCTTGAATTTAATTCATAAAAATATTACAATAAAGGAAAGTTTCCTTTCAGCTTCAGAGGTCGTTCCTACCTGATGCTCTCTGCTCTTCTCTGTTGTTTCAGAAAAACTGGGAAAAAAAATCCACTTTCTCACCACTGCACTGAAACTTCAAGATCATCGAGAATCGGTCCATTTCCGCTCCCCATTTTCATTTATCAGAATGTATGTAATTGCTGAATGATGGAATGTCTTTTAGCGCTGTTCAGCAGGGCCTATCCTGAAACATCCAAAACATTCTCTTCATTCACATGGTTTCTCAAACCCTGACTTTTCTCCTGTCTCGTCTACATTAAAAACAAAACAAAACAAAAACATTCTTACTGCTTTGCCTTCCTTTGCTCAGCCCTCAGTTTCTCTACATAGAGGAAATCTCCATTGTAATGCCTCCGTAGCCACCCCTCAATCATCCAAATCGAACAAATCACATATTTACTCAAACACAAAGCATGCAACTATTTCTTACCTCAATGAATGAAATAATCCTGTGAAAATAGGCCATCTAGCCATGCATATAAAAATTCCATTGATTATATTACATGCCTAATTCTTTATGTTGTGACATTTAGAATGAAAATAAAGAAACCTTAGTGTATGCTTATTAAATTTGTGAAACATATTTTTTATTATTAAAATAAAAATTAGAGTTTTTAGAAAACACAATATTTCCTTTATAAAACATATTCGCCTTATGAAATTTGATAATTAAGCAGTCCTCAACATTATAAAAGATGTACGGATTTTTTTCTATATATTTTCAAAGATTTTGTATTTAACTGGTAGATGATGAGTGTCTATTAAAATATGTTTCATTCATTACCTTCAAATATAGCCACGTTTCTCTGAGGTGTAAATTTTTCCATAGCTTTAAATTGTATAACAAAGAGATCAGTAATTTTTCCTATAAAGGATCAAAGATTAAAAGTTTCAATCTTTGTGGACCACACAATCTCTGTCACTACTACTAGATGTTGCCATTGTATTAAAAATACAGTCATAGACAATGCATTGAAAAATTTAACTATCTAACAATAAAATTGTATTTGCCAGATAAAAGCTAGCCTGAGGGGGGGTGTACTTTCACAATTACAATGTAAAAAAAATTTAAAAAAATTCAATCACAAAAAGACCCTACAAAACACATTACTATCAACATGCACATCCATTTACACAGACCACTAATTTCTGTCTCTCATTTGACAGCCTGGCTGTCAGAAGAGCTTGTCTTTCTGAAAATGTGAATGGAAGTCCCCAAGATCATCGTGAGGCTCCATAATTTCCTAGTAAGACTCACAACACACAGTAATGTTTTTATATTTAGTTATTTTAATACAGCCAAAGAATACAGATTTAAATCAATAATGGAATGGGGTGCATAGGGTAGAATTTTGGAGAATCTAGGCACAAAATTCCAGTTAAACTCTCTTCCTGTAGGTTCATACCTGTTAAAGCCAAAACCAATGGCTGTCAAGTAAATTCCAATGCAAAGCAACACACTTAGAGTCATGCCCCCAGATCTACACAGATAGAATATATGCTGCCAGCAAGCGTGTGAGGCAATATGCACAAAGCATTGCCCAGCAGAGAAGCTCACCTGTGTCTTATCATTCAGTGTTTTATTGATGATCATTGTGGTAGCCATGGCTAATACTTGACTGATCCTATTTATTTAGTCTTCAGTCTTGCTACAAGTTCAACTAATGGCCCATAAACTAAAACCCTCATTATAAGTCATATTGTTAGGAAAATCTATCTATTATTGCCCAAGACCTGAAGTTAAAGAAGATAAAGAAGAGAAAAAAGAATGTTACTCTTAATAGAGAAGACATTCCAAGACAACATTCATTATCTCTCAGAGGTGGTAATGGCCAAATTCTTCTTTGAAATGTGCAGGACTGAACAGCCCAGAGTTACTGAATTAATTACAAGCCGTAAAGGTATGTAATTTCTTGCTGCCATTATGTTATGCTCATTCAAATACATTTATCCTGCCTGAACCTTCAGAAAAAAAGAAAGACATAAATATACAAACTTCCTATGGCATGAAAGACAGTCTCTTATTTGTCTCCCTTTCCCCAGTGCAGATATATGAGAAAAATGTAGCAAAGGTTCAGTAATTGTTAAAATCCCTCAACAGCAAAAAAAAAAAAAAGAGAGAGAGCAAGGGTAGTTTATTCTCTTTAAAAAAGTGTATCACTAAATAACTAAGGACATCTCTCATTATAACTAACAATTGTGCAGCTTACTGAATTAGAACATCTACATAATCTATATATAGTTTTGATAAATTAGAAACAAATGAAATGCATGGGGAAAAAGAAACAATATTTAGGATAGAATGTAATGCAACCATCATCAAATGTTAATAAAAATAAATGAGCTTAAATTTAAGTTCAGGTAATTTTAAAACATAGGTCCTATTTGCTTCATATAATTTTAATAGAAAAGCTTGCACTAGATCAGAGGTCAGCCAACAAGGACCCCAACTTAAATCTGATATACTATTTCTTTTTATGAATAAAGTTTTATTGGAACATATCAAAAAACCATATTCATCACCACATAGTCTACTCCAACATCACCTGATATAACAGAAGAAAGTAGAATTGCTTGGCATGATTAACAAGGCTGTGATTTTCTCTGATGGAGCACTTCAGGGGTTCAAAAACGCCTACTTTTCAATTAGCTGCCAAATGCCAAACAACTGTGCCACCAGAGCTCCATCATGGGAACATTTCTCTGTTAGGCAGGATTCTCTAGAAAAACAAAAACAGGACATTTAAGATTTTATATATATAAAGGGGGATAGATATATACAGCATGGAGGAATGTAACCGCTAATTAGTCCACACCCCAGTAGAGGGCTCAGTTCAACTCCCTTCCATGAAACTGTTAATATACTGGAAGTCCTTCAGCTCACAAGGGCTAGTGGTTCCAAGGTCAAGGAAGCAGACAGCTGAGTATTCCATAGAGCAATGCAAAGAATACAGCCAAGAGGCAGCAAACAGCAGGATGGGTTACCAATTGTCAGCCTGATGACAGAAACCAACAGTCTCAAGTTCAAGCGATGCATACACCAGCAGTGTGGTGAACCAGGTCTTGAAGGACATCCAAGTTCACGGGTTGGGTGTCCCACAGGTAGTGTAGCTTACAAGTTGAGGCAGAGGACTCAGGCAACCAACCACATGCTGGTCAGATCACCAGAGAGCAAGAGAGAGAGAGGTGGGGCTTGCCAAGCCATTTATCTCTTTGGTTTCCATTCAAGCTGTGACCTTATCAATCCCACATGTTCTTATTGGCCAGGTTGGCATGATAAACCTACCTATCACAATATCCAAGTCTACACTTATATATTGTCTGAAGTGGCTTTATACTATTTGAGTAGTTGAAAGAATACATATTGGTTACATATTGGGCTGCTAACCTCATGGTCAGCAGGTGAAAACCACCTGCTGCTCTGAAGGAGAACAATGAGGCTTTCTGCTCCTGTAGAGTTCAGTCTTGCAAACCTACAGGAACAATTGCACCCTGTCTCCTAAGGTCCCCATGAGTCAGACTTGACAGTGAGTTTTCTTTAGTTCTTTATAGGAAAACATAGCTGAATCATACTCCACATTTGCAAAATATTTAAACATCCATACATTCAATGAAAGTACATGGTTTGTGTCATTTACTTGGTCAGAAACACAAATTGCCTCCAAATTGATTGTGACATTTGGCAGCCCCCATGTGACAGAGTAAAACTGATATCCATAATGGACTTGTAGTTGTGGCCTTTCATTCGCAGAGTGCCAGACCTTTCTTATGAGGAACTTCTGGTGGATTTGATCTACAAACTATTTGTAGAGTACCCACCGTCAAAATTGTATTTAATATACTTCTGATGCAGTGTTGTGTTTTGGATGACAAAAGTCATAATCTTTTCTTAATCAATTAAAACATTCCAAAATAATACTTATGAATATTAAATATTTCACATTTTCATATCTGAATTTTACATTTTCTCTTTCTTCTTTTTCTCCTCCTCCTCATTCTTCTCTTTCTCTTTATTTATTGACTCTTTCTTCTAAAGTAGTTAATTTCTAAATACATTGCTAAAAACATTTTCCTTGACATATAAATGCTAACTTTTCTAAATAAGACCTGAAATATGAAAATTAATACTATGTTCCATTAATACATAATTTTGGTGATATAATAGTTATGATTCCACTCCCTAACCCCAGTGCATTGCATTTTCATGCATAACCATTGGAGAGTCCAGGTACACAGGGTTAGATGTTGGGCCGCAAACTGAAAGATCAATAATTTTGAACCATGAGCTGCTCCTTGGGAGATGGGGGTGGGGGGTGGTTCCCTGCTCCTGGACAAAGTTACAGTGTCACAAAACCCACAGGGATAGTTCCACCCTGTTATATAGGGTTGCTAGATGTCAAAGTCAACTCAATGGCAGTGAGGACTTTTTGGTTGTTTGTTTATTTTGATCTATAACCAGCACTTTAAGCCAGGTTCGCTAATTGCTTTAAATCGGATTCAGATCTAGGACTGAAAAAGTTCTTTTCTGTAACATTTTCACACAAACTCAACTAGCAGGGAATATAAAGGGTAGGCATAGACATAGGATGCAGATGGTTAAGAAAATAATAAATAAAATAAGGTAAAATTTTACAGCAGGATTAAATCACCACTTGGAGGAGTTGGGCCTTAAAGCAAAACAGATACTTAGAAGCAGGGCATACATTCAGAATCTGAATATAATAAATGAGTGATTGGCAAAAACTTAATCACAGGTGATTTAGAATTAGTTCCTAGAACTAAAGTACAAGGTCAGATTGGAAAAAAACTAAAAAAAGATGTAATGAACAATGAATAATCCAGTCTTCTTTGTATTATCTCCTCCTTGTAGCAAATTAGTCCTAAAATTTTGGGAAGAATGAAAAATAACGTGTTTAAATTCTCCAAAGTCAGGACACCAGCAAGCCATTACAGTAATAGGTGATTTATCTTCATTTCTAACGTGTTATTTCACCTCTGCCTTACTGGACTCAGGAAGCAGGGCAATGTTATTTTTATACAATATGTGTAATGAATGGTTCTTCCATTTCATTTTAATTATTCATTTTTCTCTTCTTTAAAATATAGAAGATACTTTATTTTTTTCCTGGCTTTGCTTTCTCTTTTCTACACACAATTTGTGTTTGCAGAATCATATTTTTAAAAAGTAAAATGCCAATGCTTTACCAAAAAATAAAATTAGAACCACATCAGCCAGGACTAATGAAGTGAATAAGACTGTGAAACTAAAATGTGGCTAAATAAAAAGGACTACTAGTGTAAAGCACTGTTTTCAGTTTTCACCCCAATCTGTTATAACTTGGTGAAATAAATGTTAAAATAAGTACCCATCAGGTATATTAAGAAACTGCAGCCTGTCTTAGGAAGAAAAGATTGACCATCATCATAGTATTATTCGTGAAGCTTCTCAAAACTCACTGCCACCCAGTCAATTCTGACCATGAACAGCCCGGCCAGATGGAATGGAACTGCCCCCAGGTGCGTTTCTGAAACTGCCTTCTGTAAGGTTGGCAGGATGAAGAAAGCGTCATCTTACTTTTTAGGGCAGCGGTTGATTTCGAATTGCTGACCCTGCTGTTAGCAGCACAATGAGTCACCACTATGATACCTGGAATTTTACTGAGTCACTGTTTTTTTTAACAGTTTCATAGCTATATCATTAACAAATCACGTAATTCAATAGTGCAGTCACCTCAAGAAGATTTAGAACATTTTCTACATTTCTGTACCCGTCGTTAGTAACTGTCCATTTCACCCAAGCTTCCCTGCCTCGTACCCCCAGGGAACCATTAAACTAGTTACTATCTCTCTCTATTTACGTGTATTTACAGCCTGTATTCCATATACAGAAAAACATTAAAGTAATAATTTAAAAAAGCTAAAATTAATAAGGTAAACAGATAAAAGCATTAATTGAAAAGGAAGCAGAAAATATTTAAAAACTAGAACAAATTAAAAATGGAACATAATGATAAGGTGGTAAATTTTAATGTACCATATATACTCGAATATAAGCCGATCAGAGCCGGGGCACCTAATTTTACCACAAAAACTGCATTTAGAAATGTGCTGAAAAACTTGGCTTATACACAATTATATACGGTAATTGGATCTATAATAATCTACATTCCAATTCGTGCCGCATGATAGTAAGACTGTTCACATGACTGGTCTATGGACAGAGGGGATTCAACAGAAGCTTGATTTCTAAAAATAGTTTGTTGGCATATAGCTTACATACCACACAATTTCATAGTCTAATCATATTAAGAAGAGTTGTGCAATCAACACCACAATCGATTTCAGAATATTTTCTTCTTTCTCATACCCATTGTTCTTAACTCATCATTTCTTCCCAACTTTCACTGTGATACCCCTAGCTATTATTAATCTACTTACTCGCTGTATAGATTTACCTAGCCTGAATTTATAAAAACAAAATCACTCGTGCAAAACCAAAACAAGAATCAAACAAATAGAAAACTAGCAACAATAACAAAATGAGAAAGAAGAAGAAAAACCTCAATTAAAAAGAGAGCAGGACAAGTTTAGGGGGTCTTCTTAAAAATGAGCATCTAAGAAAATCTCTAAGACAGTTGAGAGTGTTGGTTCGTGTACTTAATAAAATTACTAATCACACTGTTCTTTGGAGTTGCTACATCCTAAAAGGGAACCTATGTGAAAATTAGATAGGTTAATACAGGTAGAGTGTTGACAGCTGTGTTGACATGAAATACTCGAAAAAATAATTAAATAAAACATATCAACCATTATCATTATACCATATTGACTGGAAAACAATATGGGTGTTTACAAAATCAAAAGTATATTTTGATAATAAAAGCATAGATAAATGTGTTTAGAATTATACTTTGGGAAATATGTTGTTAATTTAGAACTAAACTAAATATTCGATTATTTCATTTTCAGAGCTCTGTGGCTCTAAAATTTGGGATTATAATGGATGCAAATAAAACAAATGCTAGTTCAAACAAATTGAAATTTTAAAGTAGCATATTTCTACATGATATTTGGTATAGGAGAGATTTAGTTCCTCTCTCTCGGGTCCTTTAATTTCTGTGTAAATTTCCTCTGAAATGATTCCCTCATTGCCATAAAGCAGCTTACAGGGGGGTTGCTGGGTGCTAAGGCAGATCTAACTACAGCAACCTTTTAAGATAGAACAAAACTGACCCATAGAGTTTCAGAGATTCTTATAGTTATGTGAGCTTACTGCTAAGTGTCTGATAGACCCAAACTGACATTTTTGCCTAGCAGCCAAGTATGTAACCATTAAGCCACCAAGGCAGAGAAATTTGGTTGTGGTTCACATCTAGAAAAAGAATACAAATCACTTTTTCTAGCAAGAAGTAGAAGTCCTTCAGTCTGATTATTTCTTATTCTCCTTGCCCATGCACTAGTCTAATAACCTATATATTATCTTGGAGGTCAGGAGCGGAGGTAGCAGAAATGTTTACATAGGCAGCTAAGCACTTGGCTGGTAACTGAAAGGGTGGCTGTCGGAACCCACCAGATGTTTAGTAGGAGATTGAAGTGGCTTCTGGCTTCCATAGAGATTAAGCAACAACAACAAATCAAAACTCATTGCTATCAAGCAAATTCCAACTAACAATGACGCTACCAAATAGGGTACGAATGCCCTGTAATCTTGCAAAACTATAATCATCCTGAAGCATATTACCACCTCTCTTTCTCATGGAGTGTCTGGTTTGAACCACTGTCCTTTCCTTCAGCAGCCCACTGATTAACCACGGCCTCGCCAGGGCTCCGACTGGACAGATTTGAGCTGTGGACACTCTATAGGCAGCTCAGCTCTAGCTGGTTCTGAATGAGAATCAACTCATTGACAATGAACACTGTTTGCGTTCTGGTAGTGACTCGTACAAGGGAAATGAAATTAATATTATTGGAAATAAAGTAGAGAGGAACAAATTACTAGGTAAGCAAAATGGTACCTATTACAATAACAGGCACTTTGATTATATCTCACTGAATTTTCACTATGAATAACATAATTTCTACCAAGATACAATGCATTGATAGAGCAGATTGCTGCTAATATAAAGATACTTCATGCACACATACACCTCCCACCTGATTACTAATGGATGTTATCTTGGGCTTGCTTGTTTTATTTTCTTATCAGAGTAAAATGCAATTTTTGGTAACTGACAAAATGCATATTTATGTCTGTTGGATGGATAAAAGTGCAAATTCCCCTAAAAATATTTTCATTAGGTAAATGTGAAACAAGAAAAAGAACATAAGGTTTCCATTGTTTTGGAAGGTAAGCTAAACAATAAAAAGATAAGGATGAATAGATGGCATAGTAATAACTGAATTTCATTCATTGTTAATTCTTGCCAGAACTGACATAGAAATTTATTAATTTATTAAATATTACTTTGCTACTGATCGTTCCCACTTCTCTATAGAATTAAATTTTCTGTAGAGAAAGAGCAGGAAAAAGAAAATAAAGTGGGCAAAGGATAAAGAAATGTATATAAAAAAAAAAAAAAAAAAAGAAATGTATATAAATAAAATTAGGCCAATGAAGTATACTTAGATTGTTATTTATAACTTTACTCTTATTCTTTCCTCTTTTGCATTGAGATTTGCATGAGTATGGGATTCCAATTCATATATTTTATCAATAAATTATTTATTCATGCATTACCATTCATCTTGAAAATACATGTAATATATAGAGAGAGGTCTTAGAACACATGTCATTAGAATCTGTACCCCATTTAAGAACTTTGCTTGGAACAATGTTTGTTCTTTGTTGAATTGAAAAATGTATACCTCTAAAGTTAAAAGAGCAGAAAACATACTTAGATTGGATATTTAAAAGTTTCTCCTCAATTTAAAACTAAATAGAGCAAGAAGGGTAGAGATTTTCCAAGTGCTAAATTACCTGGAATATTTGTTAATAAAATAGTGTATATTTTAAACTAATAAAGATAAAAATAATTCAGAAGATACCTTCTACCCATACACATTTTAATATGCATATGTAATTTACCCAATAATTTGCTTATTAGATTGAAAATATTTGATTTTATGCTTAATCAGCTTTAGATTAAATGCTTTTCCAAATATTAGAACATTTGATTGATTTTCTTTTTTGTAGGGATGCAGCTATGAATTGTTGCCTGCTTACTAATCATGAGAATTTCATATCCTCTATTTCATCCCTCTTTGAGTTTATTGATTTCTCTACTGACGTTTCTCTATTCAGCCTGTCTGTTCTTTTAGACTATTTTGCATCATTAATAGAATATGCAGTTTATTTTTAATCCCTCCTCAAATTCCAGAAAATTCTTGTCATTAAAAAACCTTTTTTAACCATTGTTTTGAAAAAATTCTCTATTTTCTGAATTTGGTAGACTGTTAGTTGTCTTCAAAGTAAATGATGCTAGCAGAGAAAAGTGCATTTTCTCATCTGGTTCCCCTGCTAGCTCTGCATGTACCCTCTGTGTCATAGCAGGGACCTTCCACTCATGTGTGACTCAGAGCGCGCTCTCCTGCGACCTGCGGCCCTTCTCTCCCCGCTGTACTTCAGAAGGCTTCCGTGCCTTCACGTGCACCCTGGGTTTGAAAATGCTCTTACTAAAATCAAATATCTTTTAAAAGATGTGCTTATTTTATCTTTCGCCATCAGTAGTAATAGTACTACTTATAAATTTCTTTTATAAAGGATTTATGGTAATGCATATTTTGCACTGATTTTATTTACAGACTCATACACAAATATATAAGCACAACCATAAAGTCTTACCCATATGTTCTTATTTCTGACTCATGAGTTGCTCTGGTTTTTTTTCATTTAATAAATTAAGACATTCTTAACATTCAGATGTCGTATATTTTCCCTATATTACATTTGCAGTTTCATATATACCAAAATATTATATGTTGTGGTTCTTCAGTATCACATATTCTTCTTCAGTGTCAGTTTGTCATGCCCATTAATGTCCCTCAACTTGGATCAAGACAGGCTTTGACCAATAGCATAGGGTAAAAATAATATCATATGTTTACCAAAGCAAGTTAATAAAAGACCGTCAGCTTTTATTTGTTTCTTTGATAAGTCCATTCTGAGGGAAACTAGTAGAGATGTCAGAAGTCCAACTCCATGAAACTATTATGTTGACTAGTTTGCATGCAGACATTATATTTAATATTACCAATCAATCTGTTCTCCTTGCCTACATTTGGAAGTGAAGCTATCCATCAGAGTCTTCAGATCAGCTCAAATCCTTTAGTGCAGTTAACGAGATGGATTGACACAGGGCTGCACCAATGGGTTCACACATCACAGAGATGAATGGGAAGATTTGGGACTGGGCAGTGTTACTTCTATTGTGCACAGGGCTGCTCACTGGGAACTGACTTCACAGCATCAACAACAAAATCTACTTGCAAACAATGAGATAAGTAACACATTTTCTAGACTTCCATTTTTGTCACAAATAAATTACTTTGATCTCAAACTTCGTCAAAATTTCTGACCCTGGGAATCTGTGAAAAAAATCATGGTTGCACGGTTTTTTCCTACTGTTTGAAGGGATTTGTTTTACCAACGTATTAACCTGAATGTCCTCCTATTTTTTTTTGAGGGTCAACCTTATTTTATTTATTTATTTTTTCATTTAAAAAAATCATTTTATTAGGGCCTCATACAACTCTTATCACAATCTATACATACATCAATTGTGTGTAGCACATTTGTATTTGTACATTAATTGCCCTCATCTTTCTCAAAACATTTGCTCCCCACTCAAGCCCCTGGCATCAGCTCCTCATTTTTCCCCTCCCTCCCTATTTCTCCCTCCTCATGAACCCTTAATAATCTATAAATTATTATTTTGTCATATCTTACATTGTCTGACGTCTCCCTTCATCCACTTTTCTGTTGTCCATTCCCCAGGGAGAAGGTTATATGTAGATCCTTGTAATCGGTTCCCTCTTTCTAATCCACTTTTCCTCCACCCTCCCAGTATCGCCACTCACACCACTGGTCCTGAAGGGTTCATCCATCCTGGATTCCCTGTGTTTCCACTTCCTATCTCTACCAGTGTACATCCTCTGGTCTAGCCAGATTTGTAAGATAGAATTGGCATCATGATAGTGGAGGTGGGGAGAAGAATCATTTAGGAACTAGAGGAAAGTTGTATGTTTCATCTTTGCTACATTGCACTCTGATTGGCTCGCCTCTTCCCCGCCCCTTCAGTAAGGGGATGTCCAAGTGCCTACAGATGGGCTTTGGGTCTCTACTCCGCACTCCCCCTCAATCACAATGATATGAATTTTTGTTCTTTGATGCCTGATACCTGATCCCTTCGACACCTCGTAATCACACAGGCTGGTGTGCTTCTTCCATGTGGGCTTTGTTGCTTCTGAGCTAGATGGCTGCTTGTTTACCTTCAAGCCTTTAAGACCCCAGACACTATGTCTTTTGAAAGCCGGGCACCATCAGCTTTCTTCACCATGTTTGCTTATTCACCCGCTTTGTCTTCAGCGATTGTGTCGGGAAGGGTCCACCTATTTTTTAAAGTCCTCTTTATATATAATTATTTTATAATTTGATTATTTCATTCCTTTTTCTATTAGTGTTCTCACTTTCAAATTTCATTTCCCAGAGACTACTACTACAAGGTACTGGATGTACTATCATTTATAATGTAATCCCTTTCCTCATGTTTCAAATGGAAAAGTAAATAAAATGTTCATCATAACATATTACTTTGAATCAGTTTTGGAAAGAAACATAAGGCAGTGGTTCTCAACCTCTTCATACAGTTCCTCATGTTGTGGAGACCCCCCCAACCATAAAATTATTTTCGGTGCTACTTCATAACTGTCATTTTGCTGCTGTTATGAATTGGGCGACACCCTGTGAAAGGATCATTCGACCCTCCAAGGGGTCGCGACCCACAGGTTGAGCATTGCTGACATAAGGTAATGGAGAGAAAATAAAAATTACGGTTATTTAAACAATGGAGTTTTGGAAATATGAGACGTGAGGAAGCACAGCAACAATATGGGCTTGCTTATCCTGGAGACCAAAAAATAAAACAAACTCACCGTCATCACACAGATTCTGATCACAGTGACCCTGCAGTGCAGGAGCCCTTTGGGGTTCCCAAAACTGTAACCCTATGAGAGGACAAAGTCTCATCTCTCCCACTGTGGAGATGTTGGTTTAGAATTGCTGCCCTGGCGTTTAGCAACCCAACTCGTAACTGCTATGTTTCGGGCACTGCCTAATGAATTCACAATGTTTACAGCTCTTATGTTCCTAAGAGAGTTATGTGGGGCTTAAATGAGTTGATACTTGATACGTTTAGGAAACTCCCAGCCAATATAGGAGTTCTACTTCTGTTTGGAGTAAGTTGGCTGTGAGACTTGTGTGATTTTAAGTGGAAATGTCCAAAAGTGACTAGTAGAAAAACAGAGAGGAAGAGAGCACCGGTCATAGACATCTTTTGAAATAACTGTGTTCTCTTACTTTTTTTGTTGAGTTTCAGGTGCCAATTACCCCTTGCCATTGAGTGAATTACAACTGATAGAGACATACAGGACAGAGCAAAACTGCAGCATGTGATTTCCATGGCTGTCTATCTGTACGGAAGCAGACTGCTGTATTTTTCTCCTGTGGTACAGATTGTGGGTTTCAATCACTGACCATTCAATTAACAGCCAGCCACTTAATGAATGTGGCCCCAGTGTCTCTTAGGTCCCAGTAACAGATATTTAATTCTCTGCCTACCTTATGGCTTCATCTGAGTGTTGGCTCTCAACACTAAAAATATCCCCAGAAAAGGCAGTCATCTAAGTGCAATGTCAAATGAGTTCACATGGAAGAAGCATACCAACATCTGTGACGCAAGTATTGTAAATTATATAATCCAAAACTAAAGGAAGAAAGAGTATCAGAGCTTAAATTGTGAAATTCTGGTTTGAAGAAGTGGAATGGATGACAGTGGAATCCCAAAATACAGTTTTGAGTTCTACACAGGACATAAATCTCCACTAATTTCTCTTTTACCCTAATGGGAGGTTGGGAATGAACTGGTAACCAAACAGAGAGTACTAGAAAGGTGACAAAGGAGATAAAGTGATTAACCAGATTTGAATGGTTAATGCCTTCCCTTGATCTTCTGTCTGGTAAATTTTGGGCTAGATCAGGTTTTCAATATTTTCTGGGTTGTTTTATTTTTTTCCATAATGGGGTTTATATCTTATGTATCTTGTCATTGTGGGTAGCCTTCATACATCTTTGTTACGTGTTTGTCTGCTTTTTGGTCTATGAAACCCAGGATTGATGAACCTAAAAACAATCAGAATAAGGATTGCTGGGTGGGGTGCAGGGGAGGTGGGAATGGGGCAAAGGGGAGTGGATATCAAGGAGTGTAAAAAGGAAGAAAAGGTTTTGACATCGATTGTGGTATCAATTGTATAAGACTGCATGATGTGATTGAACTATGGAATGTTATGACGTCTGGAATATCTCCTAATAAGATGGTTTGGAAAAAATACATATATCATTATAAAATTAGGTCTATATCTCTCTGCAAATTAAAGTTATCTTCAACAATTATTTTTATTGACATCACAAAAATATATATTTAAATCTAACTCCTGTATATAATATATTCTACTTATTTTTCTATTCCATGTATTTAATGAATTATCAATATTTTGATTTCATCTAAAGGTGTCCATGTAATGTAATGATTATGCATTAGGCTGATAATTACAGTTTAAATCACCAGCTGCTTCTCAGGAGAAAGACTTTGCTGTCTACTCCCATAAAGGGTTACGGTCTTAGAAAACACAGGCACGGCTCCCCCCCTGTCCATCAGGGTCACTGGGTGTCAGAACCCATTAGACAACATCGATCGATTCAATGAATCCATCAGATTCATCGAGTGAAGAAGAAAAAACTCTCTCCAATTATAATCCTAAATTCATTGTTCTACTGTACTCAGTATTACCTATTAAAATAGTTCTCCTAAACATTAGCAATACATCTTGCCTGAATATTTTGGAGGAGCAAATTAATTGACCCAGTAAATAAGAAGATGTGGTAGTGTATCAAAATTATAGCAATCTGATAAGGACAAGTAAAACATGCGTCTGAAGGGTTTAAAATGTTTAATAAAGTAGAAAAGACAGAACCAGAAGAAGTCAATAAATTAGTTTTTAGAGTTTACACAATCATTCATTACCTGGTTCAAGGGCTGCTTCTAGAGGTCTGGAATCCAAGAATTTATCACCCAAAAATAGAATATATTAATAGAGAATTAGATTCTAAAAGAAAATAATATTAAAATATCAATGCATATTTATTGAGGGATTTTTATACACAGCGTACTTCAAGTGAATGTCATTTGTTTCTCCCAACAGCCTTATAAAAAGAGCCATGTTCTTTGCTTTTGCTTGGTATGCACCTGACACTACCAGTGTTCCAGTCGTTCCTCTAGGCCCTGGTCTCCACCTCAGAAGATGTGCTGTGATCTCGGTTTCACAAAACATCAAGTCCTGTGTTCTGAAAAATGTACGGAGATAGCTCATAGCGCCTCCTAGGAGATTCTATGGTAAAAATAAGGCTTTTTGGACAAGATAACATTAAATAAATAATAAATTGATTAAATCAGTATTCAAGAATTTCAAAGAAACACTTGTTGAATTAGCACCACATGCTTCCATTTAAGTGTAATTAATTATTTGCCCTGCCACAGATTTCCTGATGACCAATTAATCTATTTTTATAATCTCATTACATCTTTTCTTCCCAATCAAATTGTGGCTGCTGTCACGTGAACTGTAAGGGATCTCACTCTGCATTATTGCTCGTGCACTGCCCTGTCCAGCCTTCTCTCAAGGTGTCGATATAACCAGCAACACTGCGCAGCACGAAGCTGACGTCTGTATGATTTCCTAAATGTCAGCTGCATTGTATCTGAGAAGTCACCTGTTGTCAGGGTGTTTCCGTTAACCATTACACTCTCTTGCACTTTTCATCTACTTCGAGCGTCAAGGTAATGGTTGAGCAAGCGTCACCGAACCATTCAAACCTCAGTTCATTTTAATGGTCGTCAGGCAAGAGTTACTCTCAAAGGCATGAAAAACCATTTCCACAAAACTATGTCAATCATTGTCAAAAAACGAAAACATTGGAATAGCAAGTGAAAGCTTGCTATAAATGTATACAAGAAGAACATTCCAGAAGTGTTTCTGTTTGGTTTAAAATAGTATAATCCATAGCTTTTCTGAAATTATTTAAAATATTATATATTCTAAATTGATATTTTCTAGCCTGTACATCTAAAATTACAATAGAGAGAAATAGAAAGCAAAGTCATTTCTTTCATTACCAAACAAACTCACTATTTCATAATCAAAATCAGGCACTCCGGGGCATGCGTTGCGCAGTGGTAATTCACGCTTAGGTGCATTGATGGCTCGGTGCCTTCAGCCTCATGCTTAGCAGCACACTAGATGTGAAATATTACAGCGCAATTCACAACCTGTCATGTCTTATAGCTTAATTAGGGATGTTTATGATCTTGTTTTTCATACTCTATCAGTAACAGACGACTAAAAAAAGAGACAAGGGACCATTATATGCAGAATAGCGTCATCATCACCTCATAAACGGAGAGCTCAAACTGTGACTTAACTCAGTCTAGAATGGTAACCGAAAAAATGATGAAAATAAGTATCTTAAGAGAGCAGCACAGCACAAACGCTGTGCCCTAGAAAATAAGGTGGAGATAACATTTGCCAGTGAACAAAGTTTTGAGCCCACTCTGGACCCCTTTCCTATTTGGGTGTCTTTCCTTAGGGCAGAAGTGTCCCTGGGTGACATAAGCAGTTAGGCGCTCACCTATCAGCTGAAAAGTTGGCACTTGGAGTACACCGTAGGTGTTTGGCTGGCAGACCTGGAGCACAGATCCGAAAGGCTGCAGCTCTGAGAGCCCAGTAAAGTCATTCCACTCAGCACACAGTGCTTTATATTGAGTCCCAATCAACACCACAACTGACAATGCTTAAATTAGGCACAATTTGATCAAATTGTGCAGGAAATCTACCTTGAAAGTAAAGGAGGGAAATGTAAAGGAGGGAAATGTGTGCCAAGAGTACAGCTCTGTTTTTTCTCTTAGTACGTTTATTTATAAATCATTTTGTTCTAGTCTCTACTGATAAAATCCAACAGAAAGGATGTTACTTAGTTTTGAAGACACTGGGTAATGCAATTGGTTAGCATTACTGCCCAGGTTAGAAGTTTGAGTCTACCCAGAGTTGCTTCAAAGAAATGTTTGGCCATTTACGGATGAAAGTTCAGCCTTTGAAACATCCTCTGGTACACATGGGTTTTAAGAATTTGGAGTCTATTGGATGGAATGTGGTGGTTTCATTAAACAGCATTATATAGACAAAAGTATGTAGATCAGTGACAGTACAGTGCATTATTTAATGTGCAGCTTCCACCAAATGACTAGAGGGAAACATGCAGTTAAGATCTATAGAGATCTAATGAATCAATTTTCACTCCACTGTTTTTAATAAAAGCCCACTCAGAAAAAAGAACTAGGTAAGAGAGCAGGGCAGATCTCACGGTCATCAAGAAGAGCCAGGAGCAGGGCAGAGTCTCTGGACCCCAAGATTCCTGTGTGCTGAACCTCTTTAGTCCAGAAGGCATAGGGCTGTGAATCAAAGATGTGATGGAGCTGTAGCACCAGAGGTCACAGCAGCCAGAGTGTGAGGCAGGTTGGCAGTTTCCGAGCCAAAGGAGTGAGGAAAGTGAAATGCCTTCTGGCAGAATGCTTGCTTATGGGGTGGAGTTCCTTCCACTTTATTGGGAAGCTGTTTTTTTGGTTGTTTGTTTATATGTTTATTTTTTTACAGAGGAATGGGATGCCCATTGGTCATATACCATAGAGCTAAAGGAGTTTTAACATTGTCCAAACAGGGTAGAGAACAAGAGGCCAGGTAACTGATAGGCCAATGGCCAGAATGATGTGCTGCCATTTTAGCCACATTTTATTAGAAGACAGTAACAAATTTCACCACCCCTCAAGGATGGAGGCTCATACAAAGACACGGACATCAGAAGTATGGACTTTGGGGGTTATCCTAGCTTCTGTCTCATTGAAGTATTTCTAAAATCTTATTATTATCTCAATTGTACAAATGAGACTATTGAAATGTGAAGAAATGGATTTACTTTACTTGCCTCACACAGTTTTTAAGTTGTGTCACATTCAGATTTGGGGACTGAGGAGCTAATGTTCATGTCCTCACACTTCTGATTTGACAAGATTGTTTCTCTACTTCCAGGGAAGCTTGCATCTCTCTAAAAGGTGATCATCTCTTAGCTATTTTGGATGGTCTTACTTTACTTATTTTTGGATTGAAATATGTTGGCCAGAGAATCTGAAAATTATATATGCAGGTCATTGATAGATTGCTCTGAATATGTCCATGTCTGAGGGAAGAGTGCATTTTGTGTCTATGGATAAGAGTGCACAGATACAGATACCTATAAGGAAAGCCAATGTATACCCTTGCAGATAGTTAACAAAGAATAACATATGTTTAGCATGGCTTCAAATACTATGTCCTTTACCAAGAAAAAAAATGGTATTTATTGGATGTGTTTTCTTTATAAGGAACTCAGGTAAGTGCTTTAGATGGATACACTTATTGATGCTTTAAAAAAGACCACCCTACCTACATACATAAGGTTCCTAAAATGGTGAGGGCTTGGGTCACTCTGGAAATGCCAACTACTAAATAGCAGCTCTGAATAGTGGATAGAATTTAAACTGTCTGACTCAGCAATCCTGGGTTCCTGAAAGCTGAATAAGATAAGCAATTCATATTCAAATATCTGACAGAGTAGCGTTCAGATTCCTTTGAAAATCTGAAAGAATGAATGAGGGGAAGAACGTAGGAAAAACCAAAGCCAAAATCATTGCCAATGCACAGAGACCATAAAGTCAGACTAAATGAACGGTGAGAAACTTCAAAGTATGTCCCTGAGAGTTTAAGGTGAAGTGTTGGCTCAGTCCCTGTGGACACCACTAGATACCACAGAGCTGGATCATTCATTCATTCATTCATTCATTCATTCATTCCTTCAATCTTTCTTTCAGTTTATTTTCACTGCCTCTGAGCTGATTGCTTTTGAACTATTGAAAGCTGAAGAGATCCTGGGAGCTCAAGCCCTGCTTATTCTCCTGGACTGTCCCACAGCCATAACCACCTTTCTAATAATATTTTGTTTTTGATGACAGGTTTAAATACAGCTCTCTTTCTCTTCATAATGTTTGCCATCACCAGAATTGCTTATAATGATCATAATGCTACCATAAAAGTCTCTTCAGGGGATCTTGGCATTTACTATTTAGGACCTCAAACAATTTTGAGCCTCTGTCTACTTGAAAAGCCACTTCTCCATTTGTTGGCACTTGTCAATGGCACCACGCTTTCCAGTAACACATTTTTTTCTAAATCCCCAATGTCACCATTTTTTCCTAGCATGCTTTCTATTTTTTTTTTTGTTGTTGTTTCTTGGGTTGGAAAACACGGTCCACCACTTCCTACCTGTGTCTGGATGCACTGTTTCTAGCCACCATGTTCCTTCCTGCAGCTTTGGGCATACAGCTCTCTTTTATTCTGTATCCTTGGTTTAGGAGGCTCTTAGAACAGAAATCCTAAATTCAAAGGAATCACTAAATACTTGGTTCTTTCTTGATGTTCACGAAGTGCCCCCTCTCTCTTAATGCTAGCCTGGTGGCAAAACTGACGCATTTCCCCATATGATTTCTGCATATTATGGTTGCCAAACCACAGGAATGCCATGCTCCTTCTGGACATAGGTGAGCCACAAAGGCCTCGTAGCATGGTCCCATTTAATCATTTGGAGAAAATGACAAAAACCATAACTGTAAGAGCCATAATATGTAACACATTGGATCACATAATATCAGTCCCATAGCATTAGGAACCACCCAACTCTAGGTTGACCACCTATAAAATGATAGCAACTTCAAAGGAATTATTTCCAAAAAATATTTTATTCACAAGTGCTGGGGATAGTGTGTCAGTATCTCATTCATTCATTTCATTCATTTATTTATATGGAGGACAAAATTCAATATTTATCAATGCTTGCTAATTTACCTCATTGAAGAAAAATCTACAGTGGGATACATGTTATTTTTTAAAATATCAGCACAAAAGACCCATAAGATAACATCTGCGTTCAACTAAATAAAAAAAATCTATGATTCTAAATAAAATATGCTGTTTTCATTTGAAAGAATAAAGCATACATGTTGTACTTTTATCTGTAATGGTTGCAGTGGGTTTAGTTAAATTGTCTTTCAAAGGACAAGGTACAATCAATCTTCATATATATATATATATATATATATATGAAGATTGATATATATATCTTGTTCAGAAAGTAAATATCTACTAAGATAATTGAAATTACAAATCAATGTCTCTTAGAGTTTAAGTACGAATCACAATTTAATCTATTAGCTCAAGTTTAGTTAACAATTTTTCCTGGGCCCAAAGGGTTAGATATTATTTATCATGGCACTTGTATATGGTTTCATATGAACTTTCTCAGAAGTGATTTGTGAAATTTAAAAAGGCACTAATGATAGATTATCTCTACTAATCTACATTTAATTTCCTTAAACTATTTTAGAAATGATTTAATAAATTATAATAAAAATAACCTGTCAGAGAGATACCCAAATCCTTTAAATATATTCAATTAAACTGGTGTTCACTTAAATATTTACCAGCTCTAAAATGGAATAATTTGATTTAGGGTCTCTTTAACCATTATTCATCTACTCATTAAACAAAGTTTAGTCATTATTACCACATAGGAACATCACTAAGCTAATTCCCATATCTATAGGGATACACAGTAGAGAATAAAACTATCATATTTCCTTTTAGTAGGCAAATATTCCTCCTAATTTCTATTTCACTTTACTCTACTACTCATTCTACTTTTCAAATGATTTCTGATATACATTTTTAAAATAGTTATTACCAGCATAGTTTTTTTTAAAATTAATATGAGAAAAGAATGATTGGGAGCCTTAACTCACATTTTAACATTGGAAACATTTTTTATTTTTTGTGGGAATATACACAGAAACTTCATATCCCAGAAAACTTTATCTAAATGCATTTTATAGTAGATGTATAAGAAAATCAATTTTAAAATGAAATTAGGAGAATTGTAAGCATGTTTCTAATAATTATCAATAATTACTTTTTGTTGGCCTAATTAATAAGAGTATGTAATTATCTTGGTAATCCAGGCAAAATAAAATTATAATAAGCAATCTTTCATATATGAGAACAGGAATAAGAAAAAATTGCATCTCCTTTGAATAGATAAATTAAAATATTCTCTTATATGAATTAAACCAAATAATTATTAAAATCATTACATTATTGTGTTGGTGAAGCTCATCATGTATAAACTAAAATATATGAAATATGTATAGAAACATGCAGCATACTTTTTCATACTTCAAGTGACTTAATTACTTTTAAAGCTAAAGAATATCTAATGACAATTCTCAAATTATTTTGGTCATTTTCCTGATACAGATATACATAGGTGACTTGCATGGAAGATAGAGTTTTTAAAGTACAAGTAAACTCTTAGGTGGGGCAACACTAGAGTTCTTCATGGTTTATCTGCCAACATAAATAAAACTTTCCAAAAATTGATATAGTTAACTAAAAATATTCAAGGCATGCTTCTGAACAACCAATTGACACCTTTTAAAATAAAAAAACTGAAATAGTTAAGTTAACTGTCATATGGTGGTGGTTGTGGTGGCTGTGGGGGTGGTGGAGGTGGAGGTAGTGGAGTTGTTGTTGGTGGTGGTG
>NW_022103908.1:21377243-21382764 GCF_000313985.2 Echinops telfairi | reverse complement strand
TGGTGGTGATGGTGATGGTGGTGGTGGTGGTGGCGGTGGTGGTGATGGTGGTGGTGTCATTAAGTTGCTGCTCACTCAGCCATCCTGTGTAAAACAAAACGAAACAGTACCTGGTCCTGCACCGTCCTCACTACTGTTCTTATGCTTGAGTCCATCGTTGCAGCCACTGTGTGGATGCATCTTGTTTAGGATCTTCCCTTTTTTAGCTTCCCTTCTGCTTTATCAATTCCTTTATTGATTTCACAGTGCTTTTCAATGGATTTAAATGAAAGCTAAATGGCTTCCTGGTTGCAAAACCATATTTTGTTGCTATTTTCTTTTTTATACTCATGCTTTCTTTGCTACACTTACAAATTATGTCACACAATTGTGGCAATGCTATGCTGTTGCTATTAAGTACCACTGACTGTTACAACCTACAGGACCTTACGTAAAACAGAACAGGACACAGTCCACTGTTACACCAACCGATCAATCTCACTTTTTACTAGCCTTCTACTTTACCAAACATAATATAGTTTTCCAGAGATCGGTCTCTCCTAATCATACATCCTAAGTTCATGAGACTAAATTTTGTCTTCGTCACTTCTAAAGAACATTCTGACTGTACACTTCTTCTAAAACAAATGTGTTTATTCTTTTTACAGTGCATGGTCCTTTCAATATTCTTCACCAGCAACATAATTCAAATTATTAGTTGTCCAACTTTCACATGCATATGAGGACATTGAAAATACTATGAGTTTGATCGGATGGACCTTAGTCTTCAAAGCCACATCTTTGCTCGTCAATGCTTTAAATAAATTTTCAGCAGCAGCTTTGCATAAAGTAAATGTCCTTGGATTTTTCACTGCTGCTTCCATGAACATGGTACAAGTTTCCCTTGACTATATAAGAGGGTCCTGGAATTGTCATTCTTTACATGCTGTCCATAAGTTTTTGTGATCCATACATGCAAATGCCTTTGGATAGCAAGCAAACACACATACATGTCTTTTTTTTATTCTGTGCTTTGAGTCAAGATTGTCTTGACATTAACAATGATGTCCCCTGTGTCATATCCCCTTCTGAATTCCTATTGAGTTTCTGGCAGCACCCCACTGATGTCCTGCTACAAACACTGCTGAATTATCTTAAGCAAAATTCTACTTTCATATGATATAAATTATATTGTTGATTAATTTTTGCATTCTGTGAACCACCGTTTTTGGGAATGGGTACAAATATGCGTATCTTCCATTTGGTTGACCAGGTAACTATGTCTTCCAATTTTGTTGACATAGATGTGTGAGTGCTTCATTAGCTTGTTGAAACATTTCCATTAGTATTCTGTCAATTCATGGAGCCTTGTATTTCACTACCGTCTTCAGCATAGCTTGGACTTCCTTCAGCTTATGATAATACTATAAATAATTATAATATTGAATTTGGGGGGAATATCAGTTAGTTTGTCATACTATAGTGGATTATATGTTGCTTGATGCTGGAAGCTATACTATTTATACTTAAAATATCAGTAGGGTTACCCAAGATGAACAGATTTTAGCAAATAATAAATTTTGCTTAAAGGTGAAGAGGACTTGAAACACATATTGATAAATATTAATGCCTCAACTTTCAACATGGATTACAACTCAATGTAAAGAAAATTAAAATTGTAATAATTGGACCAATAGACTCCATCATGATCTACATAGAAAAAAATTAAATTCGTTAAGGATTTCATTTACTTGGATTTACAGTGAAAAGTCATGGGAACAGCAGTTAAGAAACCAAAGGATATATTGCACTGGACAAATCTGCTTGAACGGTTTATAAACTCTTTTAATACTATGGCCCACCTGACCCAGGCCATAACATTCTCAACCACCTCAAGCTGGACAATGAATAAGGGCGATTAGAGAATAATTACTACATTGAAATAATGGTGGTGTTGAAGGACATTGACAGTACGATGGACTACCAGAGGAACAAAGAAATCTATCTGAAAGTGAGGAAGGTGAATTTTTTTCGCACAGACTTTGGACTTGTTATCCAGAGAAACCAGTCCCTGAAAGGACTTCATGCTTGGCAAAATACTGAGTCAGTGAAAAAGAAAAAGACCTTTCAGATGTATGGCAAAGTGGCTGCAAAGATTGGGTTGGATATGACAACAATTGTGAGGGTGGCACAGGCCTGGGCAGGGCTTACTTCTCTTGTTCCCAGAGTCACTGTGAGCTGGAACTGCTGGATGACACCTAGTCCCCAGAATAAGGATTTATATTGTTTACCAATTTATTCAGTTTGGTAAACAATAATAGAACTTAGGCTACTTCAAAAGGTTTCCAAGCCTGGAATATGTTTCATTATTATTTTTTTATTTATTCAGTCCTCAATTTTAATTTATCAAGTTATAGTCACTCCTATAAATTATTTCCTTAAATTAAGAATTTTTAATTCTATAGAATTATATAGGAAAAATTCTTATAATTGTTCTTCCAACACATCTCTCTAAATATTTATGATTCATCAAATGAAAGCATCTTGATAATTTTACAGGAAGTGTTTTTTGTGTCTGAGTTTAGATTGATAAATATTATCACTGTGACACTATTGTTCCTGCTCATATTTAAAGGACAATTGAAACAAGAGACGCTTGGATTATTAGCACAGTATGAACAGAATTAATTATGCATCTCCAATTAAGAACAATTAAAGTTGTACTTCCACTCCTTTGCACACCATGCAAAAACTCTACACAAAGTATCTAATAAACAAAGAAAGTTCATTAACATTAAATTTGGCTCCCATGTCTATTATCATCTCCTGTGGGGGTCTGGAGATTAGGAAAACCTAATGAAAATTATCTATTAGAGATGTAAAGTATCTAATATCATGTTTTATTGGCACTTTCCACATGAAATAATATCACAGCACAAATAAAGTTTGTAGAATTCTGTAAACACATTATAGGAAGCTTGGATGCAATGGTTTGAAAAGAGAATTAGATAGATACGTTTGTATAAACATTTTCTTCAGGAACATCATTGGGACATTGTACTAAAGTAAGTAGCTCCACAGACCTTTAGGAAGAAAAGTAAATTTATGTCTAGAGGGAAATAGTTCACCTATTGTTTATATAACCAGTTACCAGAAAAAGGGTTCATACTTATGATGTCTCCATGTTTATAAGAGTAGATTTCAGCTTTATAGCATTACAAGTGCTGAGTTTTCAAAAGCAGATTACCAGGTCTTTCTTCTGAGGGACCTCTCAGTATAAATAACCTCTAAGTATCAGAAAAATCAAAATGTCATATTAGCGATATTTACCATGTTAAACTTTGAGAAGGGTCAAAGGCTGGGCAACATCATGTCTGATTTTACATGGGTTGGAACCTACTCAGTGTCACCTAATAACAAGAAACTTGGACACAAAACATGTCTTCCCTAAAATTATCAAAGCTCCAAACCTTTGGTTCACAGTAGACCATTTTAGCCTCACCAGAATGCCCATTGGTCATCTTACCTTTGGACCATGGTCCCTGTCACGAATTCTCAACAACCCTAGCCCCTTGAGGCTAGGTCATGAACTTCAGACCAGTCAACCTGCTCTCATTTTCTTCTCTAGGCCCTGTGAACCCTGTCTTTCGGTATAAGTGGCCGTCTCTTTATTGACACATTCTGTCTCTTTATTGTTGCATTTCTTCCATTTCCACTAGTCAAGTGTATCCAGGTGGTCACCTATCAAGCATTTCAGGTTGTTCACTGGCTCCCTTTAATATTCAGGCCTAGAGAGGAGAGTTTCTTCATGGCTCTCAATTTTTTCCAGCTTCTGGCAAAAACCACTAGTTCAAAATTCAAAAATAAATAAAATCAAAGCGTTCCTTTTTTTCTTTTCTTCAATCTCAACAATCTCCTAGGCAAGTCTCTTCACCTCCAAATGTCCTGAGCACTCACAGCACTGGGTGGGGCTTAGCTTTTCAGAGGCCTCTTTGCAGAGTGTCTTACACCCATTTAAAAATGCAAACTGATGGCTGAAACAGTGAGCTTACAAACTATTTACACTTTCTAATAATCATTTCCAGCAGTAATTTTATCAATAAAAATAAGCAGAAGAAAACTATATAAAACTAATACAGCCAGATCCTAAACATAATTTTTAATGGTCAAATTCAATCCTTATCTATCTTATCATAATCTTTATCTAAACTATTACCTTGGTAGAAAATATGGCCTTAGACTTCTGACCACATCGGGTCAGGGTCGTCTGTCAGTCATTTTGCCCTTCTGTCAGCCCCTTTCACTAAGCAGCATGGTCTTATACATTAATCACATTCACTTTCACCATTTCAAACAGGAATAGCCAAAGAAACAACCAAACACAATAATCGAAACGTTAGCTTCCCAAATTCTTTCCAGAAAACAACCCAGTAAAATGCATGGCCATATCTGAGCTCTGGCTAGTCAAAGGAGAAAAACTACCATGAAGCAGGGGTCAGACAAACACGCACGCTCCTCCATCTGGGTGATCTGTTTCTCGAGCACCCCACTCCCAAGGTACCATAATGTGTTTGGGTAGACTAGAGAAACAAAATCGTAGACACTCATATGTGCGTAAGAGAGAACTTTATATCAAAGAGTAATTGGATATTAAGAAAACACCCCAGCCCAGTCCAGATAAAGTCCATATTAGCCCATAATGTCCTAAGCCAGTTTATAAATTCCTCCTCAGGATCATGCTATACATGCAATGATGCCAAATGCAGAAAGCAGGAAGATCACAGGCAAGTGGATGGAAAGTCTTGTGGATCCCTTGGCAGTGGAAGCATCTAAGTGCTGGCGTGGGTCTCCATATAGCTCCTCAGTTCCAGGGCTCTAACTGCCATCAGCATAGCTCCATGTGGCTTGTCAGCAAGAAGACAAAACAGAGAAACTATGTGTCCCACTGCCAGGGAGGAAGACAGGAGTTCCCAGAATTCTCAGGAGAAGGCCATGCCCACACAGGCATGATTTGCTATGATCTGATTGACAGACTAGACTCAACCCCTTCACTCAAGTTGACAGGAGATAATGTAACTGCCACATGACCCAACAACTGAACATTATTATATACATATGTTTAAACATATACAATATTTTAAAAGTTTAAAATGAATTTGCTTGTCATAAAGATTCCAAGTCCTCCACTTCGGTTTTAATATCCTTGTTTTTCAGCCACTCAAACCAATATTCTTTCTGAGCAGTAAGAAATCTGGAGGAGTTTTTTTTGCTTGTTTGTTTTCATGAAGTAATTTATTTTAATCTACTTTTTTCTATTAAGCCTTTCTTTGTATATATATATATATATACAAATATAATTTGCCACCCTCCATACCTCCCTCTCCCTCTTTCTACTCCCATCCCTGGGAAACTGGTAGTAATTGAAATCTTTTTTTTCTTTTTTTAAATTTAATCATTTTATTAGGGGCTCATACAACTCTTATCACAATCCATACACACATCAATTGCGTAAAGCGCATTTGTACATCATTCTCAAAACATT